>NC_064860.1:43571561-43924061 GCF_024139225.1 Suncus etruscus | reverse complement strand
ACAATATAGGATGCGAGGATTGATCCTGGATCAGCCAAGTCCAAGGCAAATGTCCTCCCCACTGTGCTATAGCTCCAGCCCTGCTGCCTTGTTTTGGTGCAGGGTGCTGGGGATCGAACCTAGGTCTTGTGTGTGCAAGGCAAGTGCTGGACCATGGAACCAGTCCTCGGCGCCTTCTTTGCCAAGTTTCCCAACCACTCTTGGACTAGCTTCAGCCTAATGGACCTTTCTTTTTCCCGAAGGGCCCCCACAAAAATTTCATTTTATGAGAATTTATCTGGAGGTGCAAGATTGCCTTCCTGCTCTTAAGCCAAACGTCCCTGAAGCCATGAGCTCAGTGAGTGGCAGCGGGGGCAGAACAAAGAGAGGAAAGCTTGGTGCTTCCGCGTGGGGGTACCATGGCATCCAGCCTGACTCTGGGGATCGGGTCTTTGCAGAAAAGAGAAACAGACCTTGTCAGTGAATAGCCTGGGAAGGAAGAAGGTGAGGCCATTTGGACAGACGGCTCAGCTCCATTCTGACCTGGGAAAGGAATAGATTTGTGGGTCAGGGTCATGGAAAAGGGGAGGCAGAGAAAGGGAAGCACCCAATCTGGGGGTGATCTCATTTGGAGGGAAAGGGGAAAAGTCCTCTCCAACTTCCCAGCCCCTAACAATGAACGGCCAGCTCAGACCTGGTTACTAATCCCGGAAGAATGTGGTGACCCAGTGAGCCGCTCCCAGCCAGGGGCTTCCTTCCTTTGAACGTGACCTCTGTTTGTCCCAGGTTGAACTTGACCTCTGCTGGGATGCCTGGGAGCCTGGGAGCTCAGGCACATTTGGTACCCATAGATTGTCTGCAAGGAGTTCCAGGCTCCTCTGTAAATCCCACCCACCGCCAGCCAACCTCCAGGCTCAGGTTCCAGCAGCAAAGGGCTTACTCTTGTCCAAGGAAGGCTCTGGGGCAGATGCCAGGTGAGCTCCTCTTACTTCCTCCAGGCCCAGTGCCCTGTCCTTTCTGAAAGCTCCATCTCCCCTCAACCCCAAGAGGGTAAGGGAGCAGCATGGAGGATGTGGGGCCACACGGGTCTGATTCTGGTGGTGCCTGCAGACACCCCCTTTCTGGTTTCATAGAGATTCTGTGTGTCTCTGTATGTGTCAACATGTGTATTTATATATCTATGTGTCTCTGTGTGCTTGTCTCTCTGTGTGTATGTGTGTATTTACCCTGTTTTCTGCAAATAATATTAATATTTGCTTTCAAAGATGCGCTAGGTCTTATTTTCAGGGAATGTCTTATTTTTCCATGAAGAAGAATACAGTATAAATGTATTGTTAAATGAAAATAAAAGAAATTCATTACTTGTTGATGGTATGGTAGTATGGTAGTTGTCAACACAAACCAGACAAACTGAATCCTACAGATGCCAGTCGGGGTGGCCCTAGCAACCAACTAGTTTACTGTAAATTAATTTTCATTCTGAGACAGAGCCTAGGGAGGCCTTATTTTCGGGAGATGCCTTATATTTCACCCAGAAGGAAACCTATAGGTAGGTCTTATTTTTGGAGGATGTCTTATTTTCAGGGAAACACAGTACGTGTGTCTGTGTGTCTTGGTGTATCTGTATTTGTGTTATCTCTGTGCATCTGTGTCTAACTGTATCTCTTTCTCTCTGTCTGTATGTCTGTGTGTTTGTATATGTTTGTGTGTATCTCAGTGTGTCTGTGTGTTTGTGTGCATGTCTGTGTGTCCATGTGTGTAACTGTGTCAGTGTGTATAACTATTTATATGCCTTTGTATTGATGTGTTTGTGTATCTGTGTGTGACTATTGCCTGTGTGTATCTATCTGCATGTTTGTGTTGTGTGTCTATGACTGTATATATTTGTGTGTCTCTGTGTGTGTTTGTATAGCTCCCAAGCAAGGTCCAGGAGCTCTTCTCAGTCAGAGGAGAGCCTGGGGATGCTGTCCAGCCCCACAGTACTGTGATGAACTGGGTCACCCATTATGATGGTGGCCCCCAGTGGTGCTCAGGGAATCATTGGTGTCCCAGATCTTTATTATTATTATTATCATTATTTTTTTGCTTTTGGGGCCACACCTGGTGATGCTCAAGGGTTACTTCTGGCTGTGCACTCAGAAATCGCTCCTGGTTGGGGGGACCATATGGGATGCTAGGGAATCCATCCGAGATCCATCCTAGGTCAGCCACGTGCAAGGCAACTACCCTACCACTGCACCACTGCTCCGGCCCTGGTGTCCCAGGTCTTACATGGTTGGGTGCATGTTCCAGCTCCTGGTTCTTGCACTTTAGTTTTGCCTTATTTTGGCTTTGGAGTAACACGTGGCAGTGCTCAGGGCTGATTCCTGGCTCTCTGCTCAGGGCTCACTTCTGGTGGCACTCAGGGGACCATATAGGGTGCAGGTGTTAGGGAAGAGTTGAAGAATTGAGATTGCAGCCAAGATGAGTGGAAGAGAAAGAAGTTTACTTGAGCAGACCAAGAGCTGAGATCACAAAAAAAAAAAAAAAAAAAAAAAGCTCAGGTCACCATGGCAACTTTGGATTCTTAACAAAGGGTCCACTTTTATAACATTCTAATATCAAGCAAGCAAACATTCTCACAGACTAAGTGAGTCCCAGCTGGTGTGGTCTGGACCAACAGACCCTCTCACATGAACTAAGTGGCAGTTGAAGCTGATGTGGCTGGCGCCGAGGACCACTGTATCCTTTAGCAGCTGTTATCAGGTGATCCAGGTGCCTTCATGCATGAACCCTCATTAACTATTTTTCCTCAGATTTTCCTCACAGCAGACATCATCACACCTGAGTTGGCTATCTGCAAGGCACTGTCCTTAGAGCCCAATCCACTGCACCACCTCTTTGGCACTTGACTCCTGGTTGGAGGAGTTGGAAGAAAGATTATAGCATTTTTGAAGAAATCAATCACTAAAGTGAAGATGCATTGTGCCTTTGTTTTGATTGTTTGTTTTTGGGCCATACCCAAAAACTCAGAGGTCACTCCTGGTTATGTGCTCAGAAATCACTCCTGGCTTGGGGGACTATACAGGATGCCTGGAGAGGAACCGTGGTCTGTCCTGGGTCAGCCGCATCCAAGACAAACGCCCTACTGCTGCACCATTGCTCCAGCCCTGCATCTCGGAATACAGACTGAAAAACCTTTGAAGCCACATTATAAAACTGAAAGTGTAAATTGGGCCAGGGAGGTGGTCCAGGAGTTAAGGTGAGGAGCTTGGCACACATAGGGCACCAGTCCCATCCCCTGCCCTGCTTGTGCCCCCACCCCCAAACTCCTCAGACCTAGCATTGCACCCTCTGGCCAGGTTGACCCAGTATCCATTTTTTTCTTTTTGGGGAAGAGGGCCATACCTGATGGTATTCAGGGCTTACTTCTGCCTCTGTGCTCAGAGATCATTCCTGGCAGGACTCATGGTACCATTTGGGATGCTGGGAATAGAACTCAAGACAGACATGTGCAAGGCAAATGTCTGCCCCACTCCTGTCCCACATGAATATGATTTGAAATCCAGTTGAGAACAGTCTTTTCTTTGTTTTTTTTTGGGGGGGGGGGCACACCCAGTGGTGCTTAGGGTGCTTAGGTGCTTATTCCTGGCTCTTCACTCAGGAATTACTCCTACCAGACTGTGGGACCATATGGAATGCCAGGGATTGAACATGGGGCAGCTGAGTGCAAGGCAAATGCCCTATGTACTGTGCTATTACCCTGAGAACAGTTCTCCAACCTGGCTTGAATGGGCTCTTCTGAGCAGTTCCTGTATCTCTAGAATCTCCCGTAGTTGATTGATGTTTCTGAGTTATTGGGGACTAAGGGATTTTCCTGCCACCTAGGATTCTCAGTGCTGAAAGTGAGGAATCCAGGTAACCTAGGACCATGGCAGAAGGCAGGACTGTCACCCTGATGTTCAGTGTTGAAGATTCTGGTGGCCTGGAGGATGTGAACATCCTTGCAATAACTATTGGCGTCTACACCTGCTTTCCCAAAGGTTCTTTTCCTGAGAAGCAGCAACTCATTTTCTGCTTTAAGGCCATGTTATCTATCAGTGGTGTTGAAACACTGTCATTAGGTCCTAAATCCTCTTTTCAGTTCCTTTTAATATTCTGGCAAACTGAAAGAGAAGAGTTTGGGGAGGGGAGTGGGTGCAGCACAGATCTGGATGGGCCCCAGAGCCAATTACTAGTTTCAGAAAGACCCACTCAACATCTGAGTGAAGTTTTTGAGGTTGGAACCAAGACCTCGGCCATGCCTGGCTGCCCTGCTCCTGGGGGTCTGAGGAGAAACTCCAGGTCTCCCTGGCTGCCCAGGTTGGCCCTGAGTTTGGATTCTGAGGTGGGAGGTGGGATTCCAGACCAGGGAGCTGTTTCCCCCTTCATTTCCCACATGCCTCATGCACTCCTGGAGAGTAGGGTGGGGTGTGTTGAAATCCTCCATCAGCAGCACAATTGGTGTTTGTTCGGGTGCCAGCAGCTCCTCCCGTGACTCCCTAAGAGATTGTGCAGGGAGTGGGGGTGGAGGGGGCAGAGATCCTTCAGCACCTTCCAATTCCAGCCTCTTCGAGCCTGCTGCCATACCCCACTGGCTGTTGTCTCACTTGTGTTTTCCAGCCTGGGAGCAGCTACTTGAAGGACAAACAGAACTCAGGTGCATGTAGTGTGTGTGTGTGTATGCACAGCATTAGGCACTTTGGTGCATGCACACATATGTTTGCACATGTCCATATACTGTGCATTGTGCATATATCTTTATTTACATGTGTACACATGTATATTCCTTGGTGTGCATGTGTGCATGTGTGCAATGACCTCTGTGTGTGCATTAGGAAAAACATGTGTTGGCTCCTCAGTGTGTGCATAATCACATCCCTGTGTGGGTCTGGTACATGTGGACATTCATACATGCATGTTCAGGCATGGACATGCTCCTATATCTTCTCTCCTTCCATCCTTTAGAGCACATTTTAGATTGTAGGTATGTGTCTGTGTGTGCCTTTGTGTCTCTGTACCTATGTGCAGAGACCTGCCTTGCATGCGTGTGTTTGTATTTTTTTAGGGGTGGCTACGTCTGGTAATTCTCAGGGGTTCCTCCTGGCTTTGTGCTCAGGGATCACTCCTGACGGTGCTCGGGAACCATCTGGGGTGCCCTGAATGGAAATTAAGTCAGCCATGTGCATTTCTGATCTCTCTAGACAGGGGGCCCCCTGGATCTGGAGGTGTGTAGTTGGAGGCTGCCAGGGTGTGTGGTGTTTCCCTGGGCAGCTGACATTGTGTATATTGAAGCAGGGCCTGGCCAGGGTGCAAGACCATTGGCTAAGCCCATGAGGGTCTACCTCTCCCTTTGCCCCTCAAAACTAGCCTGGCCCCTTAGGGCCAGCATTTCCTTCTCTGTGATGTGGAAGTTGGGAAGTGTCACCAGGTGACATCAGCACCACCCAGCCCGTGCCAGGTAGGGAATGTCACCCGAGATTTATTGTTGCACGTCAGCCCCTGAAGAGGTTGACTGATGGAGGGATGGAGGATGAGGTCTTTCACCTCCAGCTCGGAGCACGCGTCTGCCACCCTGTTCAGCCGGCGGTTCTGAGGTGAAGCGGCGGGTAAACAGCTCACAAACAGTCAGGCTTGTGGAAATATTAGCTTTATTCAGTGGACAAGACTGAAGTCCAAAGCCTCAGCATCAGTTCTAGCCAAAAAGCCCCTTGCCTTCCACAGACCCTTGTTTTTATCCCCCAGAATCAGGTACCACCCAATGGTGGGATCAGAAACCACCCAATGGTGGAAGCAGAATCAGGTACCACCCTGGGGAGGGGGCAGAATGCCAGGTCACACCCTAGGGTAGAGCACAATCACTGATCAGGTTAGGGTCAGTAACATAATAATCCCATAAAATGTTTATATACACAACAATTGATCAGGTTGTTCCCATTTACCAGGAGGCTCTTCTGCTCTCTGGCTCTGTCTGTTGGTCAGTCCGTCTCTCTCCTTGCCTGAAAGCCGGCTCTCTTGCAACTGTCTGGTTTTCCTTCCCCTGCCATCAAGGAGGCCACAGGCCACATTCACTTTAGTAGTAAGGAAGGCAAGGCAAGGATGGAGGTGCAGGATGAAGTTCTCGGTTGGCACCGCAGCCAGGCCCTGGGTCCTTCTCTGGAAAAGGCTAATTCCTGGGACCTACCAGTCACTTCCATGACTGCACCCTGTCAGCGAGAGGAGGTTGCAGGCAGAGAGCAGCACTCTGTTTGAATCCTGTGCAGGGAAGTGGGGGAAGGCAAGATGTATTTGCAAACTGAAAATCAAAATACAAACGAGTAGATGCGCTGGCCTGTGTGAGCCACCATAGGACAATATAAACACTGCTGGATCTGCTCTTTATGCACAAACAGCTGGTGGGAAGACATGTGTTCAGGGCTGGAGAGATGCAAGGTTGCACGGTTGCAGGGATGCAGCAGGCTCTCCTTACACCTGAATATTTTGTATTTATTTCCTGAGACAGCACCTGCGATGTGGCTCTGGCCCACTTCATCAGTCACTTCTGGCTCCTCTAGTCCCCCTAGTCCTTAAATCTGCTTTGAGTGTTACTAGGTGTGTAATGTGGTCAGTCATTTCTGGAAAGTTGCTACAAAAAAGGAAACTATTTGTAAGAGCCATTGAATTTGACTCTGGGGTGGGAAGAAGATTGTGGCACAGTATTTGTGCACAGTCACAGGAAGCCTTGGCAAAGGCAGAGGGAGATTTCTTACTCATGAAGATGATGCCAACAGGGAGGAGGAAATGACATTCTGGAAGCTTCTAGAAGCTGGGAAAGGTTGGGGACAATTCTCCCCAAAGCACCCCAAGGAGCTCAAATGTAGCAGACACCCTGATTTTGTGCTGGTGTGGCTGACTTTGAACTGTTGATGGCCAGCACTGGGAGAACCACTTCTGCAGTCCCAGACACTAAGCGAGCGAACATCTTGATTTACAGAGATCCTCAGGGGGTAAAGCTGCTCTAAGATATCCTGGCATATAAAATGAGGTGGTTTAATTCATGGCTGGTGGGGCAGGCCTGGTGGGGCTCGGGTCTTATTCCTGGAATATTCCCCTCTTTGCTTTTCTTCCTTCTGTTTTTCCACATTTTCTTCCCCTTTCCCCTATCTGTCTTTCTCCTTTATATCACTCTCTCCTTATCTCTCTTTTCCTTCCCTCTTTCCCACTCTTCCTGTCTCCTTTCCTTTTCTTTCCCTTTTGTTTTTCCTTCCTTCCTTTTTTCCTTCCTTCCCTCCCTCCCTTCCTTCCTTCCTTCCTTCCTTCCTTCCTTCCTTCCTTCCTTCCTTCCTTTCTTTCTTTCTTTCTTTCTTTCTTTCTTTCTTTCTTTCTTTCTTTCTTTCTTTCTTTCTTTTCTTTCTTTCCTTTCTTCTTTCCCTCCCCTTCTTCCTTCCTTCCTTCCTTCCTTCCTTCCTTCCTTCCATCCTTCCTTCCTTCCTTCCTTCCTTTCCTTCCCTCTTTTCTTTCCCTTTCTTTCTCTCTCTTTCTTTCTTCTTCTTTCTTCTCTTTCTTTCTTTCTTTTCTTTCTTCTTTCTTTCTTTCTTTCTTTTTCTTTCTTTCTTTCTTTTTCTTTCTTTCTTTCTTTCTTTTTCTTTCTTTCTTTCTTTCTTTCTTTCTTTCTTCCTTCTTCTTTCCCTCCCTCCCTTCCCTCCCTCCCTCCCTCCCTCCCTCCCTCCCTCCCTCCCTCCCTTCCTTCCTTCCTTCCTTCCTTCCTTCCTTCCTTCCTTCCTTCCTTCCTTCCTTCCTTCCTTCCTTCCTTCCTTCCTTCCTTCCTTCTCGCCCTACTGTTTGCACCATTGCTTCAGCCTCCTCTCTTTTACTTTCTTTTCTCTTTTTCCACTTCGTTTTATTTCGGGTTTCAGTCACACCCAGCGATGCTCAGGGATACTTACTAACTCTGTAATCAGGGATCACTCCTGGGGGTGGTGCTCAGGGACTACATGGGTTGCAGGGATGAATCCAGGTTGAATGTAAGCAAAATAAACACCCTCCCCACTGTACTATTGCTCCAGCCCTACCCCACCCAGTCTCTTTTTCTCTCTCTCTTTTGATGGCAGTGCTGGGGATCTCAGGTGCATGCTCTACCCTGAGCTCCTCCACCACATTACTGACTTCAGAGGAGGTGGCCTTCCCCAGAAGTGCTACATCCAGTCATGGGGGGAGGAGAGACCGTGTGGTGGCAGGAATGGAGTGGGGGGCTGAGTTGCTCCAATCTCGGGCATCTCCCCTCTCCACCCCTTTCAGAGGTGACAGCTGGTTGACATGTCCTGGTGGAAACTTTCTCACCCGACACCACCTTAAGCTCAGCCTCATTTGTATCCTAGGAAATGCTGAATTTCCCAAGGCTTTGTGTCAGCTTCCTCTTGTTGAAACAGCTGGGAGGCTCTGAGCTGTGGCCCACAGACCTTTCTCTGAGGTTCTAAACTTAGCCTCTTCCCTGCATACCCAAATTAGGCTCAGAACTCCAGAGGGCTGCAGAGCACCTCCCAGCCCTTTGGACACGGGTCGGTCAGAAGTGGGCAGAAAAACTGGATGGAACTCCCCCTGCCCCATCCACCTGCTGTGGCCTCTCACCATGGGGCCCTTGAGTGAATCTCCAAGGTTCCCTGTTTGGCCTGGTTTTGGTGTTATCCTTTTTAGCTTTGCTGCTACCTGAAAACTGTGGGGTTTGCTTGTTATGTCGGCTGCAAGAGGGGAGTTGGGGTCAGGCAGGGGCAGGTGCGGGGCATCAGGGTACCCAGAAGAGATGCTCTGGGCAAGGGTCTTTTATTGTTGATCAGCATTAAGGCAGGGTTCAGGTGGGAGGTGCTGAGCTTGACAGATTCATCCACGTAGGTGCTGGGCAAAGGGATACTATCATTCTCTGATACCCGAGTTCCAGATGCTTGGACAGATGACTCAGTGGCCTGTAAGAGATCCTCCAAATAGGAGGACATGGGGGTGTAGTTTCTGGTGGACCGGCTTGTTCTTGGAAACCTTGCTACCTGGTGAGGTATTTTGTGGCTTCAACTTGGTAAAACTCCCTCGATGGACAGAGCTGGGTGGTCTGTGAGGCAATAGGAATCTGGTTATCTGCAATCTGGTCCCCAAGCCCTACCAGGAGTCCCCCTGGCCCCCAAACAAGAGCCAACAGGAATCCATAAGCGGTACTGGGTGAGGCCATCAAACCAAAGCAAACAACCAAGCAACCAACCAAAGACCCAGCTGGCTTGAAAAGTCACTTCCCTTTTCAATGCTCAAGGGGGTGGGGGGAATGCCACTGATTCCCCCATTGGATATGGGCTAGAAACTAGATCCGTCTCTCACACCTTACACAAAAACCGTTCAAAGGAGATCCAAGACCTTGATAATAGACTCAAGATTCCAGAAGAGTCCCTGGGAAAGAAACACGGATGGGACCCACCATTGCTGCACTTTCTATTCTTGCTCACAAGAGCATAAGCCCAAAATCACCAGTCCCCGAGGGCTACAGTCTTTTCTGGGTGAGAAGGTAAGACCCAGAGTGACCTCATCTCAGTCATGCCTTGGCCAAAGCATCCCCAGTAGACAATGGGCCAAGCTCCTCCAAGGACACTAAAGAAATTGGTGTCAGTAGACGCAAAATGCTGAGATGGTTAGGTGGGACCAGCCCCATCTACTGAAGTATCAGATCTGGGCATAGGTGGGTTGTGGAACAGTCCAAATCCCCCTTCTCATCCCCCCCCCATGGCTGTTTCCTTCTCAGGCTCCTCCTCCTCCTCCCCCACCAGGTGTAAGGGGAGCCTCTGGAGAACCACCTTGCCATCTCCCCAATCCCTGTTCTGTCTTAGTTCTGGGGCCACACCTGACTGTGCTAAAGGTTATTCCCAGCTTTGTGTTCAAAGATCATTCCTGGCAGTGCTTAGGGGACCATGGGGTGATGGGCCTATAGAGTGATAATATTCAAAGCATACTTGGGAGGGCCAGAGCCATAGTACAGCAGGAAGGGCACTTGCCTTGCACATGACAGTGTCGGGTTTAGTCCCTGGCACTCCATATGGTCCCTTGAGCACTGTCAGGAGTGTTTCGTGAGTGCAGAGTCAGGAGTAAGCCCTGAATCCAAGTATCGACGAAACACACACACACACACACACACACACACACACACACACACACACACACACACACGGAGCTAACAGTGCAGAAATACGGCACTCACCGCACATGCAGTCTCTTCTGCCAACCATAGTTTAATCCTGTGCACCGTACATTGATTCCTGAACACCACTAGGAGTGGTGTGAGTCCACAACTAGATACATATAACATCGAAGCTGGAGAGAGGAACTTGCCTTGCATGTGACTGACCCTGCTATGATCCCTGGCTCCACATGGTCCCCCACACAGAACCTAGTGTGGCCCCAAACCTGGATGTGGAACATGTACATATCCAGTAGACGTCTGTGAGCTCAATGACAATTGGATGTTACAGATGCTGACAACCAGACCAGTAGAATCAGGTCCCAAGACACACTCTGGAAGACCTTGGGGGAACCACTGAGATTGCAGGGGTTGCTCAGCACCACCACCCAAGTCATCTGGCAGGAGGTGGAGAGGCAGGAACCAAGAGACAGGGTGAGGGGGCAGTGGTGTCATGGGGAGTTGGCCAGTGGCCTGGGCCCCAGAGCCCTGTGGTGCTGGAGCAGAGACTTTGCATGTTCTCAGGAAAACTCTGGGCATGAGCTGTGTCCAGCCGGGACTGCTAGGCAAGCAGACAGGACATCTGGGTAGCAGCTGGCAAGTGTCATAGGCTAGGCAGGTGGATCTTCCACGGGAGGGTTAATCTGGCACAGCGGAGGCAGGAGGGACAGTGACCTCTCGTGGCCACCGAAGGCCACATTTCAGCGGCTATTGTGGAGTTAAGGAGCTTTCTATTTCTAGCTCCTTCCAGGAGGGTGCAAGCTAGTCTCACACAGTCCTCCAGTACTACTACTTGGCAATGCCCAGTGTCACCCCAAACACAAAGAAAATCACTGGAAGTCAGTCAGGGATGTGGCTCAGCAATCAGAGCATTGATCCTGAATGTTTGGGACCCTGGGATTGAACCCTAATGGCGCACACACACACACACACATGAAAAACCATACACACAGACACACAATAAAAAAAATACCATGTGAGGCTGGAGACATACACACACAAAATAAAAAAACAAGCAAACAAACAAAAAATACCCTGCAGAGTTGAGGCTGGAGACACACACACAACACACACAGAAACACACACACCCTGATGGCACACACACACACATATACACACACACAAAACAAAACAAAACAAAACAAAATACCCTGCAGAGTTGAGGCTGGAGAGATAATATAGCAGAAGGGCGCTTGCCTTGCATGGAACTGACCCATGGTTCGATCCCCAGCATCCCATGATTTCTCAGAACACAGAGCCAGTAGTGAGTGATTCCTAAGTACAGAGCTAGGAGTAAGCCCAGGTGTGGTACCCAAAATGAAACAAACAAACAAACAAAAAAACCACAAGTTAAAAATAAACAGGGGCATGTGTCTGACTTGGGTTTGATCTCAGAATCCCATGTAGTCTCTAAGCACCACCTGAGCTACTAAGCCAGGAGTAACCCCTGATCCCTGCTTGGTGTGGCTCCAAACCAAACAAATAAAATACATTGTTGCCTGGACACCTGAATATCTGCACAGAGATACCTCTACTACAGACCAACTGTGCTGGAATCAGAACAGCTCAGGCAGATTCTTTGAAGATCTATTTATTAAGCTTAACATCAATCTATTTCCTTCTAAGTTTCTAAAAAAATAAAGTATTAAGTCCTAGAAACTTTGAATTTTCTTTTTTAATTCAAGCCCCATAAACACCCAACATCAGCTTCTGGAGTAGGCACGAAGTGACCGTCACTCAAGGTCCCACCATCTTTTGGGGGAACATGCCAGAGCTGGGTGTCACCGGGGCCGCCACCTGATGTCCCTGACGCCCTGAAAGTGCCTCTTAAGTGCCGTGTTGTCAGCCCATGGTGAATTCAGGCACGAGTCATCGTCTTCATTCTCCTCCAGTTTCTGGGCAGGAAACAGGTTTGGTTGGGTACAAGGGAGCAGGGCAAGGGACCAACCACAACTGAGACTCCCTTGGGGGAGGCTGGGGAGGCCCTGCATCACCCCCCTACCTTGAGCTCTTCCTGTCTCCGGTGGTAGTAGAGCATCAGCTGCTTCTGCTCTTCATTGCTGATGATCGGCTCCCGGGCTGGGGCACCCTGGCCACGCTGTAGGACAGGAAGGCCAGTGATGGAGGGGAAGGTGGGGTCCCCAGAGAGGGATAACCCCAGTGGTCACAGCCCCCTCCCAGCAACTAGCAGCCAGATCCCTACCAGAAGAGCAGCAGGGCCAGCTCCCTGGCACAAGGTCACAGCAGGCAGCTGGCCCACTGTAGGCAGGAGAGAATCAGGCGAACTGTGGGTCCCCATCACAACAGCACCAGGGGCCTGCCCAGGAGGTGGTGCTTGACCACTGAGCAACATCCAAAGTTCTGGCACTTTCACCACTTTTTTTTGAGGGGTCTTCACTCACAAATGCTTGGGGTCATTCCCGGTGGAGATTAAACCCAGGTTTCCTGCAGGCAATGCCTGGACATCAGCACTATAAGCTGTGACTCAGGACCCTCACCCCTGTTTTTGTTGGTTTTGGGGGACCAAGCCCCAAGGTGCTAAGGGGACATTCCTGACTCTGTCGTCCTGGTGGTGCTCGGAGGACCATATGTGGGTTATGACAAGTACCTTAACCCCTGTACTATGTACTCAGACCGCTGGCCACATTTAAAAAAAAATTTTTTTCGAGCCATACCCAGCAGTGCTTTGGTGTCACTCCTGGCTTTGCACTCAGGGATCAGTCCTGGTGGTGCTCATGGATGCTGAGACAGAAGCCAGTTTGACCTCGGCTGCATGCAAGGCAAGCGCTCTCCCCACTGTACTATCTGCCCGGCCCCTGGGCCATATTTTAAAAGCTGAACTGAGCACAGATTGTCCCCAAGTCCCTCCTCAATGAGCTCCAGGTCCTTTAATTCCACACTGGTTTTCGTGCAGATACATTCAGGGATCATTCCTGGCAGTACACAGGGGACCATATGGGATGTGGGATTGAACCCAAGTTAGCTGCATGCAAGGCAAGCACCCTCCCACTGTGACCCTGCTGCACTGCACCTGCTGGATCTTGACAATGATCCGGGTCTTTTCATTCCTGCCCACGTAGTCCGACAGCTTCTTGTTTCTCCGAAGCTCCTTGCCTGCCCACCACAGCTGGGCCTGGGCCTCGGCAATGACACTGAGTGCCGCCTGCAAACAGGGCAGCCCCCATTCAGATGGGGGATTCTCCTTCCCGAAGTGCTGAGCCCCCTCACTCAAAGAGCAGAGAGATCTGGCGAGGCGTGTGTATGGAGGGCAGAAGGCAGAGCCCACTGGAGGTTCCAAACGGGGTCCTGGAGCTTGGGTGGGGGCGCTGGCTGAGTATGTGACTACAGAACCAGACAGAACCCAAACGGGAGGAAACAGGCACCCCTAAGGCATTCTCAGGAAATGTCACATGGACTTGTGGTCCCAGACACTGAGTCTATGGTTCTGCATGTGAGACAGAACGGACCCAGTAGCCAGGGACCAGGGACCAGGCTGGCAGGCATGGGGGTTAAAGGCATCTGGGTGCCAAGGCTAAAGCAAGAGCTTCACCTCTGACCTCTAGGGGGATGCTGTGGGAATCTTTAGCTCCTCACAGCTGACAGGCAGTCTCTCCCCCATCTTGTCCCCACATTCTCCCTTTCATCCTTCCTGCCCCCAGCAAGTATGAGGTACCTGGGTTCCTGACAAATCTTCTTTGTTCTCGAACTCCATGCGGATGGGATCATAGGGTGGCAGCCCCATGGGATACACAATCATCACGGCTCCCCGAAGCTGGTCCAGGGCGTCCTTCACCATCTCAGCCGTCACGCATACGTTGGCCTCCACCTGTTTCTGCAGGGGCAAGGAGGGACCACCTGAGCTGTTGGCTCTGAGATCTCCACCACCTCACCACCCTCTGTGGGGGTATTCCTGGGGACAGTGGGTGTCAGCCAGAGGTGCAGTGTGTGAGCTTCCAGTGGGCCCCAGGCCCAGAGATAGCTCCTGGGTGAGCAACACTGCAGAATTGGGGAGAACCGAAACTGGAGACTGGGGGAGCTGGTGCCCATCTGCAGTGGGAATGGGAGTAATAGAAAGCAGTGCAGTGGGGAGAGGAGTTCCCAAAACTCTCCAACTCTTCCCCTCATGCTCTGCTTCAAGATGGGGGAAGAGGTGCCTCGCCCTGTTCTGCTACAGGAGACACGAACACCCACCTGCACCCTGGCAGGAACTGGGAGGCTAAGATACCAGGATTCAAAGAGGGTGGCAAGTTGTGCCCCAGAGACTTTGGGACAAACCATCGTGGCATGAAGGATGTCTCAGGGAGGGGTTCAGAGAAGAGATTTCGGGTGGGGGGCAGTGCTGAGGAGCTTTGAACATGGGTGAGTGTTGTGTATGTAAATATTTTAGGGGATTATTATGTTACTGACCCTACCCTGATGGGTGATTGTGCCCTACCCTAGGGTGTGACCTGGCATTCTGCCCCCACCCTAGGGTGGTACCTGATTCTGCTTCCACCATTGGGTGGTATCTGATCCCACCATTGGGTGGTACCTGATTCTGGGGGATAAAAACAAGAGTCTGTGGAAGCGAGAGGCTTTTTGCTGGAACTGATGCTGAGGGTTTGGACTTCAGTCTTGTCCACTGAATAAAGCTAATATTTCCACAAGCCTGACTGTCTGCGAGCTGTTTACCCGCCATTTCACCTCAGAACTGTCAGTTGGACAGGGTGGCAGATGCGTGCTCCGAGCTGGAGGGGAAAGACCTCATCCTCCATCCCTCCATCAGTCAACCTCTTCAGGGGCTGACTTGCAACAGGTGAGAATGTGGAAGGAGAGGCCCCTGTAGTGTAGTCCACCCCATTCACCAACCTTGGAAATAATGGCCTTGGCTTCCTCCACCGTCTTCTTCAGGACTTGCTTCATTTTCTCGTTTGGGGCTAGAAAGAGAAAAGGAATGGTTGCACAGAGAGAGTCACGTCTAACAAGCCTGAGAGCTGGAAGCTCCTGGGGTGCATGCCAGGGCAGCAGGGAAGCAAGGGGCAGAGAGGGCTTAGGGGGGCAGATCACCCCCATGGGAAGAAAACAAAAGAGCATCGGCACCAGTGTCCTGGGTGGGGACAGGGCACAGGCTGGAGGCAGTCCCACACCCCAGATGGGCCCAAGGAAAGAGAACCTGAGAACCGGCACTGGGCTCAGGCCAGCGTCGCCCACCTGGGATGGATAAACAAAGGCCAATGACACATCTACAAGCAAAAAGGAGGTTTAAATCTTCCATTCTTTTGTGTTGATTCTGGGATCACACCTGTCAATGCTCAGGAATCACTTCTGGAGGGGCTCAGGGGACCACATGGGATGCCAAGAGATCAAACCCCAATTGGCCACATGCAAAGCAAATGTGCTCTCCACTGTGGACATACCCTCTTCACAAACTAAAATAAAGTTAGTTTTGAGCCTGTAAAAAAACAAAAAGGATGTAGAGAGGCGCAAACGGCCACTGGTTCTCAGGAGACGTGACCTTCTTTCCATGGCTGTAATTCCTTACCAAAAAGCAAAGCAGCTCTCAGACATAAAATGACGTGGAGCATGATGAGTGGTTTTCAGCATTCAATTCTGAAGAAAAATAAGAGGGACCAGAGCAAGGGCCGAAGAGATAGCACAGCAGTAGTACGTTTGCCTTGCAAGCAGCCTATTCAGGGCAGACGATGATGGTTCAAATTCCAACATCTCAAATGGTCCCTCAAGCCAGAAGCGATTTCTGAGCGCAGAGCCAGGAGAGCTACTGGGTGTGACCCAGACGGAAAAAAAAAAAAAAGAAAAAAAAAAAAGAGGGACCGGAGCAATAGCACAGCATGGAGGGCACTTGGGTTCGATCCCCAGTATCCCATAGGTTTCCCTGAGCCCCACCAGGAGTGATTCCTGAGCACAGATGTAGAAGTAAGCTCTGAGCATTGTTGGGTGTGGCCCTAAAAACAAACCAAAACAAAACAAAATGGGCCAGTGCAGTGGCACAAGTGCTAGGGTGTTTGCCCTGCACATGATGACCTAGGACGGACTAAGGTTCAATCCCCCAGCAACCCATATGGTCCACCAAGCCAGGAGCAATTTCTGAGAGCATAGCCAGGAGTAAACCCCTGAGTGTCACCGGGTGTGGCCCAAAACCCAAAAACCAAAACAAAACAAAAAAAATCAATTAAAAAATAAAATCTAGGGGCTGGGAAGGTGGCGCTAGAGGTAAGGTGCCTGCCTTGCAAGCGCTAGTGTAGGACAAACCATGGTTCGATCCCCCAGCGTCCCATATGGTCCCCCCAAGCCAGGGGAGATTTCTAAGCGCATAGTCAGGAGTAACCCCTGAGCGTCAAATGGGTGTGGTCCAAAAACCAAAATTAAAAAAAATAAATACATACATAAATAAAAATAAAATAATAAAATCTAGTGGGTCCAGAGAAAAGGCTAGCACAGCAGGGAGAGCATTTGCCTTGCATGTAGTCCACCTGGGTTCAATCCTTGGTACCCCACATGGTCCTCTGAGCACCTCCAAGTATGACCCTTGAGTACTGAGCCAGGAGTAATCCCTGAATAAAACCAATGACTGGATCTACCCAGAAGAAAAATGCCAAACTCAGGGGCCGGAGAGATAGCATGGAGGTAGAGCATTCGCCTTGCATGCAGATGGATGGTGGTTTGAATCCCAGCATCACATATGATCTCCCGAGCCTGCCAGGGGCAATTTCTGAGTGGTAGACCCAGGAGTAACCCGAGCGCTGCCGGGTATGACCCAAAAACCAAAACCAAAACAAAACAAAACAAAAATGCCAAACTCAGATCCAGGGCCTCAATCAAGCCAAGAGGTTCATCTACACTTGCCACTTGCAGCCTCTTACTAAGAGCCACAGGTTCAAGTCCCTCAACTGCAGCCCAGGGCATCAAGGGGAGACTTGGGGCACCTGGCCTTCACCACGACCTCACCTTGGCCATTCCGACGCCCAACTTCATCCTTCCGGAATTCAGCACCACCGCTGGGGGTGCACCTGTCACCCCATTCATCCCGGAGCTTCAGCTCCTCCACCTGCTCATCTGTCAGCCCCTGCATGTTGGGCGGGAGAAACACGCCATGGTCCGCCAGTTCTTCTATTTCTGGAAAACAAGAGGAGGGAACACCGTGTTTCCGAAACCTTAGATATACTGAACCTCACATAGTTCAGCATCTAAACAGTGGTCAGCAGTGGAACACAGGACCAGGGCCACAGCATGTGTCATTGTAACTGACCCAGGTACAATCCCTGATACCCTGTGATGACTCCAGCGTGGCCGGGTGTGACCCTAGTGGTCCCCAAAAAACCAACACTGCATTCTCGGGTCCTTGCATTGAATTGGGCCAAGCATTGAAGGAGGGGCCCTGGCCCTTGAGCACTGCTTAAGGGCCCTACATACTCCCACATCCCAAGATCGGCTGACAATCAGCAGGGCTGAAAGTCAGCTCTCGGGAATGATGCCAGCCATCCTCCTTCCCTCCGAGTTTCAGAGGCTCGGGGTCACCAGCTGTCACCTACTAAGAATCATCACCCACATTTGTTTGCTTCTCTCTCTCTCTCTCTCTCTCTCTCTCTCTCTCTCTCTCTCTCTCTCTCTCTCTCTCTCTCTCTCTCTCTCTCTCTCTCTCTCTTTGGGGGGGTCACACCCAGCGGTGCTCAGGGGTAGTTACTCCTGGCTGTCTGCTCAGAAACAGCTCCTGGCAGGCACGGGGGACCATATGAGACACCGGGATTCGAACCAACCACCTTTGGTCCTGGATCGGCTGCTTGCAAGGCAAACACCGCTGTGCTATCTCTCCAGGCCCAGTTTGCTTGTCTCTTAAGGCCATACCTGGAGATGCTCAGGGGTTACTCCTGGCTCTGTGGTCAGATATTACTTTTGGCAAACTCGAGGGAACGATATGGAATGCCAGGGATCAAACCCAGGTCAGCTTGCGTGCCAGGCAAATATTCTAACCACTGCATGCATTTTTGTTGTGTGGGGAGTGCTCAGGGGTTACTCCTGGCTCTGCGCTCAGAAATTGCTCCTAGCAAGCTTGGGGGACCATATGGGATGCTGGAGATCGAACCCAGGTCCATCCCAGGTTGGCACCTGTGAAGATGGGGGGGGTGCTTTGGGGCTCCCTCCCCTCCCTAGAGGCGGGGCTGGGATTTAGGACCTTGTTTCCCCCATCCCTGTCCTCCAGTCTCCAATGGTAGCTGGGGCCAGCATGAAGCACAGCTGCCACAGGCGATGGTAAATGCTCAGGTCAGTTATTTCCTCCTTTCTACAGCCCCCAAACCGCACCTCGGCTTCAACTCTCCCACAGAGAAGGAAGGAGGCGGCGGCTGAGTTAAACAGGGGCCTGATGACCCTTCAGAACTGGCCTGGGTCTCCCTCCCCATCCCTTGCACCCGTCTGTCTTGGGGGCTTGACAGCTTGTGGGCCCGGCCCCGTCGCACCTGAGCAGATGCGTTGCACCTTGAGCCTCGCGTTGTACACCCGGGCCACCTGCACCGTCAGCTCCTCCATTTCGGTGGTCCCGGGCGCCTGCAGCAGGAACTGGTTCTCATCGCCCCGTTTCACGTGGAGGAGAACCATGGTGAGAGCCCGCCCGCCGAGGCGGCCACAGATCCGAGATGTGCGATGCACGACACGCAGCGGCCAACGGTGTGACCCGTCGGGTGAGCGCCGGTGTCAGGCCGGAACCCGGAGCACCGGGGCTTTCGTTGCAGGGGGGAGCCGGAAGTGCCTGTTGCCAGGAGCAACCAGACAACACTTGTCAGACTTCCGGGTTCCGGAACTGCGGGAGAGGGATTGTGCGGGGCGCCCGGCGATCCGCTCCCGGACAAATGCTGCTGCGGACTAGGGAACCTCTAGGGCCCGAGCGGGGAATGCCGCTGCCACCGCCAGCAGGACTCACTGAGGCGTCTCCACGAACGGGAAACCCCACTGACACTAGTAGCTCAGCCCAAGGACTTCGCTTTCGGAAACGCCCCGTTTCCGGTCTTGAGGCGGGCTCTGGAGGTTGATTGGACGACAGGGAGGCGGGCCCTAGCGGATGATTGGTCAGCCGATTAGGATGTCAGAGGAGACCACGCCCACCGCAGCCTTACCAGACACTTTGCAAAGCAGGTCGCCATGGCAGCAGCGGTGGTGCAAGCGGTAGGCCGAATGCCTGGCACGCGCTAGCCTAGGACGGACCGCGGTTCGATCCCCCGGCGTCCCATATGGGCCCCCAAGTCAGGGACGATTTCTGAGTGCATAGCTACGAGTAAACCTTTGAGTGTCACAGCGTGTGGCTCAAAACCAAACAAAAAACCCCCACCATGGCAGCAGCCAGCTGAGCTACTCTTTGTTTTGTTTGTTTGAGGAACCCTCAAGCACTGTCAGAAGAGATTTTTGTGTCCCCAGCCAGCAGTAGGCCCTGTGCACAGCTAGATGTGGCCCATCCTTCCCAGAACCTCCAGGAAGGAAAAAAAAAATTGCCGTATTTTCTGGCGTATAAGATGACTTTTGAAACAAAAAAAAAGTCAACCGAAAATCGGGGGTCGTCTTATACGCTGAGTATATCCCGAAAAATGTTTCAATACGCTAAACGAAAATTGTCTGAATATTGCCACAAAACGAATTTTCCAACTCAATCCTGCACCAATCACTGCAAGGCTGCTCGGACTGCCTCTCTAACTCAGCCAATCCAAGCAGGCTTTTCATGCATGCAAATTAGACAATGTTCTGGACCCGAATCTACACTGTAAAAAGCCTGCTCAGATTGGCCAGAGTCAGAGAGGAAGTCTATGACAGTATAACCTTTGGATCTTTGCTTGTTGTGATTGGCTCACTGTGGAAGATACGGTTGCAGCACGGGAACGTTCTGTCTTATACAGCAAATATAGGCCTAAACCTATGTTTTAACTGTAAAATTAGGGGGTTGTCTTATACGCCCGGTCGCCTTATATGCCGGAAAATATGGTTCCTGGGCTCTTTCTGTATCATTTCTGACCACTGCAAATAAACCTACAATTCTCTGACAAAGTATGTAAAAGCTTAGCCAGTATCTATAACACCTCAATCAGAAGTTAATAGTAAAATCCAACTAAAAGAATAGAGGTGAGTAGTAAGTAGTAGGTTGGAATGAAAAGGGCAGAATTCGCCTCGGCCTTTATTTGTGGTCTCTGGAGTCAGGCAGCTAGGCTACTTATGTGCCTATTTCCCCTTCCTATTTTTTCTGCTGTGTCTTTTCTGCTGAGTCCTTCCTGCTTCTTGTCTCGGCCTTCGCGGCCAATTCAACTGTGAACAAGGCCTCTCACAAAATCAGTGTGTGAACTTCCTCGTGATACTAATATCTTTTTTTTTTTTAGACTATCTTTCTTCTTTCTCTAGTGTACCCCTGGGAAAGATAAGATAGAGAAAATGTCTCAAATGCCAGTGTGATCTTAGTCCTGCCAAATGGACAGTCAGCTTGTGTCCATACCAGTTCAATGAAGATGGCACGTGACAACAGCATGGTAAAGACGGATATATTTATTTCACGTGACGGCACATTTCACAGGATATGTCTGTACAGAATGTTTGTATACCACTGACTTTCATACTGTACTTCTATAAAGGGTATAGTTATAAATAGTGGATCTCACATCAGCAATAAAATTCTTACATATAAACAGAAATCTACTATAGAGAACAAGTAATTCACAAAGAAATCCTTAGTGTCTAATTTCTGCTCTGCTTTCAACAGAGCGGGTAGATACTGGAATAATACACAGAATAATGGCTAGTTATTGGCAGCATTCCTTCAACTCTCTTCGTGAATGTCCTCATAGTGATGTGCCACTTGTACTGTTCCTGAAAAGGGCCGCGCTGCTATGTGATCTGATATTGTAGACAGTAGTTTAGCGGCAATGGGAAACACTGGTCACAGAACTGCTATCGGCACTAGTGACGCTGAGAGGGACTCGCTTGGCTTATGGGGAGCAAGTACCATGTATTCTAATCACATGGATGGTAAAGCCACGGTTTCGACAGGTTAGTTCACAGTTGGAAGCACACTGCTTAAAGTAATACTGTTGTTTAAGATATACTACCGCTGAAATGATCGAAATCTCCAAAAGCACAATAGAAAAGTCACAAAAGTGATTTCTAATGGTGGATACAGGCTGTTCACAGAAAGAGAGAGAAATAGAGAGAGAGAATTACTGCTCTAAACAGTCATTTGATAACATTGGAGCATTTAAAAGTGCATTTCTTTTCCTACTAGATTTGCTTCAGGGGCTAAGTGCAATGCAGTCTGCTGTGCTTTGACATTTCACACATTCTGAGCCATGGACTCTGTTTTCTCAGCCACCCCACTGCACATCTTTCATGGTGAGTGCAGGCAAAGGGACTCAGGTGGACAGTCATGATTCATCATAGAAAAAGCAATGTGCAGCCGGTCTGAACTGGTCCTGACAGCAAAGCAACTCCCATTCATGGAACTTTCTGGTTTGGATGAACTGGTGCTACTAAAATATTCTATTCTGTAAAAATCCTGAATCTTTCACCAAATGAACAGAAGCAGGACCATGTGCAGACTGGCAATGCCGGAGACTAGAGCCACAGCTAAGCTCAGATGTAAACTCAGGAAATTGGAAACAGCTTTGGTGCTGTGTTATGTTGCCTCCTACGGGGGAAGAGAGGCTGAGAGGGCCCAACCCAACCACTGAATGTGGTTAACAAGGTCCCCAAGTACAAGCAGCAAAGACCAAAGTATGGGACAAAATGGCCAACGGATACCTTTATGTTTGGAGAGATGAGTCCATCCAGCTCTGGCATTTCTCACTGAAATGAGGGTGAGGGTGGGGTCTTCCACAAACCTAAGTGCTTTTTTGGAAAGGTTTGGTGTGTTCATTTCCAATGTGCCATTTGGCAGTGACCAAACCTCCTCCCAGAGCAAAGCACAAAGGCACAGGGGTGGGCGGGCAGAGGATGTCACTGTTGGTGTGAAATGTGGGAATCTGGAGACTCTAGTTCTATGGTGTGATTAGTTGTGGTCTGGGAAGGAAAATGAATGTGATGACTGACTACATTTACAGCTATTCTTTTGGTCATGAAACACTCAACAATGAATTGTTAGAACTTTTAAGTAAGAATTTGGCCCCAGTTCTAGTTCAAACTTTAGGAATTCCTTGTGTGCATGCATGAGCGTGTGCGTGTGTGTAGATACACTTTTTTACAGCAATGTCTTTCAAAATTCTGTCCCAGTATAAGTGTGACGACTCTTTGGTAAATTATCATAAGTACCAATTGTTAGGAAATGCTAAGGGCTGGCAGGAATGATAGCTAGTCGGGCTTTCTGAGATTTTCAAAGAAGACAACAAAGAATTTCTGAATAAACTAATTTCTAAAGTAGTTTGGAGCACTTTTTTTTAGGGCTACTGCTCTTGCTGACTTATCTATGGAAACAAACCAAAGCTCCAGTTCCTGGTGAGAAGGAAGGTTTCATCTCTATTTCCATTACATACATATTGCAACTCGGCACACATTCAATAGTGGTATTGTGACATCAGTGCACTGAACAGAGACTTATTGCACATCGTGAACATCTAATGCCCAGTCCCCTCCTCTGCGCCTGCCCAGTCGAAGAAGCAGAGCGCTCTGTGGGGCCTTCATCTCCCTGCCGAGAGGCTGGCATGCTGGTGCCAGCGGGGAGCCGGGTCAGGGGTGGGGGGCCGGGTCGGGGGTGAGGGGCCATGGTCTTCCCAGTGGCGACTGAAAACTTTGTCCCTTCTCTCCAGTCGTCACCAGAGGTCATGTTGGATCCTCCCGGCTACCTGGGTTGAGTACCTCCCCAATGATTTGGAGAAGTTGAATGGGGCTTTCCCTTCACTCCAAAGTCATCTTCATCCTCGAAGGTCACCCAGCCTTTGGGGTTGCTCAGCTTGACAGGTGGCTTGAAACTGTCCTGAAAGCCCTCGAGGGAAGGGGCAGGCTGGCCAGGGCCACAGCCAAGAGAGTTCTGAGGTGGGAAAGGCCTGTTAGGCAGCAGCTCCTCTTGGGAGAACCACGCAGTTGCCTCCAACTCTTGAAACTCTGCCCG
The DNA here is from genome assembly GCF_024139225.1 of Suncus etruscus. Lineage (NCBI taxonomy): Eukaryota > Metazoa > Chordata > Mammalia > Eulipotyphla > Soricidae > Suncus > Suncus etruscus. The sequence goes on along the minus strand of NC_064860.1, from coordinate 43,900,809 downwards.
GAAGGGGTTTCCGGGTGTGGCAGATCTGTCCACGAAGGGGTTGGTCCTGGACAAGCCGGCAGCAAGAGAGTCCGGGGAGGTGTGAACGCGTTCCTGGGACTTGCTCCGGGCTGGGATGGGAGGCAATGGAAGCATGCAACTTGCAGAACTCAAGGTGTTCATGTTACCTGGTGGAATCATGGCCCGGGGACCAGGGGCGAGGGCAGATGATGTTGGAACAGAGAACTGAGCATTGGATACCGCGAGCAGGTTAAATGACAGGTCACCAAATGGGTCACTGTGGATGGCGGCCACTCCGTTTATCTTCCCCTGGAACAGGACAAGAACACTGAGCAATCAGAAAGAGGGACACGTGTGTGGAACACCCTTCCTGTCTTGGTTATTCTTCAGGTTGTGGGATGAGGATGCAAATTAAAAATAAATAAATAAAACATTAGCGGTAGTTTAGAGTAATCTGTTACTCTGTGATGTCAGTAAGGAAAAACAGAGTCAATTTGAGCCTCTCAAAAACTGCCTCCTAAGTCAACTCTTTTGGGAAAGACATTGGAAAAGTCTTACCATAAATCACCTAGTGCTCACTTTCTTCATGCAAGTTCTGATCACGGTAAAATGGAGGCACAAACCTAATTAGCTACAGTTTGGTCATGCCCGATCTGACCCAACGGTAACACGAATTTAAGAAACGCATATGGCTGGCCCAAGCATGCCTTCCATGGGGGGCCCCTGAGTTTGATCCCCAGTGCTAGATGCTTGAGAGGCCCTCCCAAAATATATTAAGGAGTTAGCATGATAGTATAGCGGGTAGGGTACTTGCTTTGTATGTGGCCGGCCCCTGCACCCCATATGGTGCCATCAGCACTTCCAGGTGTAATACCTGAGTGCAAGCCAGGAGTAACCCCTGAGCATTGACAGGTGTGCCCCTCCCCCAAAACAAAAAAATTCAAAGCAAATTAAAAATAAATCAAGCATCTCGTTAAAAGAGAATTTGCATCTTCAGAGCTTGTGCTGGGATCTATATAAGTAACTTCCAACACCTGTCTACCAGGATGATGAAAATGATGTGGCTTCTTGTTTCAATATATATTTATTGAGAATTAATGTGGCAACAGAAATTAACCTTATGGAGAAACTAATTAAATTTTCTAATCTTCATAAACTGAATAGTGAATCTTTGTTGTCAACTTGGAATAAATTTCCAAGGAATTCTTTGCCTTTTAAGCTGATTTTTCCTTTGCAGACTAAACTCAGAATAATTCGATCATATCCCTTAACAGGCTATTTTCTTCTTTGGTGTAGTGAGTCTAAAATCAAGATGAAGCAGTGCCTGTGGTGGTGCAGAATCTGTTCTATACAACAGAGCTGGGAACAAGAGGTGACTGATAAGTACTTAGGACTCCTAGGACATGACATTCAAGTGTACCATTTCACAAAGATGAAGAGTGTAAGGAAAAGGATGAGTGCGGCAATTTTTCTTATAAGAAATATAATTGTACGGGGCTGGAGCAAAAGCACAGCAGCTAGGGCATTTGCTTTGCAAGCAGCCCCCGGAATCCTATATGCTGCCCTGAGCACTGCCAGGATTGACCCCTGAGCACAGAGACAGGAGTAACCCTTGAGCACTGCTGGGTGAAGCTCCCTGCTAAAAAATTACAACTGTCAGAGTGATAGCCTAGTGGGAAGGGTGTTTCCCTTGCTCGAGGTCAACCCAGGTTTGAACCCCAGCATCCCATATGACCTCCCAAGCCTGCCCGGAGCAATTTCTGAGTGCAGAACCAGGAATGACCCCTGAGCACCCCTGGGTGTGGTCCCAAAACAAAAAACAAAACAAAAATTGAAATACAATATGGGCAGAGAGATAGTAGAGTGCCTACTTTGCCCATAATTGACTCTGGCATTTCAAATGATCCTTCAAGGTCTGCCCAAAAGGATTCTGGAGTGCAGAGCCATGAATAAGCCTGAGCACAGCCAGGTGTGGCCCCAAAACACAAAACAAAAAAAAGATATAGAACTAAGAGTCTGACTTGGTAAGCAAATCACCTCATCAAGCATCTCAATAATATTGTTTTTGGGGAGGAGAATTAAATTTCATTTATGCCAAAATTAAATATAAGAAAAAAATCCTGAAGTAATAGTACAATGTAAGGTGTTAAGCCTTCCATGCAGCAGATCTGAGTTTGATTCCTGGCATTCAATATGGTTCCCTGAACCTGTCAGGAATGATTCCTGAGCACAGAGCCAGAGTAACCCCTGAGCACCACAGGGTGTAGCCCCAAATCTAAACCAAAATTCAAAAAATAAGAGAAAAGAAACATTTAAGTGTGAAAGGACAGAACCAGGCAACATGATTTACAAGGTGATCAAAAGAGCAAAGTCAATTTAGAAATTGTTCAAGCAAAATAATGAAACTTTGATAGACAATGTGGAAACCACAATAGTGTGGATCAATGGTCTTCAACCACTGGTGTGTGGTCTGTGCCCGCCCCTGGGTGTGGAAAGGCTGCCTGATACTGGAATAGTAAGAGCATCATTCTCAGCTATCTGAGTCCACTGTCTTACAGCAGACATGACATACCAACGAATGAGGATGTTTTCCGTCAGACCTATTATGACAATATAGTTGTACAAAATTTGTTAAGTGCACCTCTAAATTATATTCTGCATGGATTAGAAGTAAGCAGACTTCTATTAAAGTGTGCTTGAGAGACAAATTCACTCTAGACATCACTAAAGTACAATTAATTCTGTATGGTCTACACAGTCTCAGGAGAAGTTGAACACATTAAAATAGAAGTATTTCACTGGGACTGGGACTCATGCTCCCTGGCAGTTGGAAGCCCATAACAGAGATGTGAAAGAAGGCTGTACATTGGCCAGCTGAGAATAGTAAGCCCTTGCCAGATAAATTCTATGCTTGCCTTTATTTTCATATCTAATGTTTTTTTCTTAAACTAATTTAATTCGCTAGACAAGGATAATTTTTCCCAATCAGGCTTGAAATTATCTAAGAGCCACACCACACTCATTACATCTGAATTTATTTATAATCAAAGCAGAATTTATGCTTACATTAAAAACCATGGTATTTTTATAGAGAAAGGTGTTGGAAGGGCCTTTAAATAATTGTGTTGTTAATTTCACCCTTTTAAATCACCAATTCTTCCTTTAAGACTCTTGCTCCTAAAATTACTTGGAAAAAAAAAAAGGAAAAAACCCTCCCTAGAGAAATCTAACATGAAAAATATAATTTCACATTTCGTAACTATACCACTGTCAAACCAAGAACCTATTCAATTTTGTCAGATTTTTTTACACATCTAAGGCTTACCTTCTTGATGTTATACTGTTAAGTTTTGTTAATATTCATAAGGAATGGCAAAAAATAGCAAAGCATTATTAACTAGAATAACTACAATGGTTCCTAAAAACTTAAAATTCTAAGGAAAAGAAAAAGGCTTTATGGAATGATATCAAATTTATTAATGTGGACAGGTGGTTTTAATAATGGGTGAAACTTTAGATGTATGAAGCAAAGGATTCATACATCTAATGTGCTCTGACAGATGAAAAAGCACAGACAAGACTGAGAAATAAGCCAATACCTGTTACCCTGAAGGTTGCTCCTGCTTTGAGAAAAGGAACACAGACATTAAAGGCAAGAGTTAGGAGGACAATTCCAGACCACCAGCAGCAACCCTACCCATCCAGTCTCCATGGAACCGGGCCCCCCAACCCCCCACCCCTTGGAGAATCCAAGAGCTGTGATCTTTAGGCTCAGGAGACCATTTCAATTTCTTTGTAATTTTGAATGAAAAGATGTCTCACTGGCACACTTCAATTCTGTCTGACGTAGATTACTATGAGGTTCAGAATTTTGTTAATCCCCAAAGGTTTGGAAGCTCTGATATACTGCAGCAGACTGTGTGTGCTTCCTTTTCCCCCACTTCCCCCTCCCCCAAGTGGGATGGCAACTGAAGATGAAGTCATCAGGGTGGAGGATAGGTTGTGCATCCTTATGAGAAGAGCTTTCTCCATGTGAAAGCCCGAGGAAAGGTCCTGTGAGCACCCTAAGAGAAGGGTCTGTTAGCCAGGAAAAGAGCCCTCCAAGGGCACAGCCATCTTGGACTTCTGATCTCTAGAACTAGGAGACAACACATTCCTAAAGTTCAAGAAACCCAGTGGGCAGGGATTTTTTTTTGGCAGTGAAGGAAGAGCAGAACACAGCTCAGGATTCAAATGCAAAGGACACAGAGTTGGCAACAGACCACCCCTCTGCCTGCCTGGTGCCATTCCTTCCCTGAGGCAAGGGAAGTTTCCACACAAATAAGACCCCCACTTTCACAGCACAGAAAAGTATGTCAGTGTATATAATATTCAGAGAGATTTGAGAGGAAATTCTAAATTATTCAGAATGTAAAACAAGTATCTTTGGCTATTCTGATGAGCTGAAATGCAACCAGATTAATCAGGCCACAGGCAAAGTATATGCTCCCATCTGTCTGCAGCCAGAGGGGACCCTTAAGAAACTGTAATCAGCCTTGAGAACTAAGTTCTTCCTACAGTTTTTAGGGGTATTGGAACTCACTTTAGGGATGGACAATTCATTTTACTGTAAAATGGACAATCAGTTTCTGTCCTAAAACAGTAATAGAACATTTTAAGATGTCTACTACGATTTTTTTTTGCCTAAAATTATATTAAAAAAGAAATTCTTTGTACACAACCAATCCGAGTTCTATCCCCAGCATCTTATATGGATGGTCCCAAGCCTGTCAGGAAAAATTTCTGAGTCCAGACCCAGTAGTAACCCGAATGCCACAGGGTATGCCCCCAAACAAACAAACAAGCCATATTTATTATCTATATTCACCATCTTAATTTTTTTTTTAAATATGGAACGCTTCACGAATTTGCGTGTCATCCTTGCGCAGGGGCCATGCTAATCTTCTCTGTATCGTTCCAATTTTAGTATATGTGCTGCCGAAGCGAGCACCATCTTAATTATTTAAACTTAAATACAGAATGCCTTTTGGAACTAATCAACTTAAGAGAAAATTTTCTCAATTATATTTTCTTTTTCATTTTGCAGAGATGTGACAAATAGCTTTAAAAGAGTTAATCACTCACAAAACTCATTCTGTTTTGAGTTAAATTCACTTTCATATCTACTTTTCTCCATGTAAAAACAGTAAGAAATCATTAACTTCAACCCACTAGCTAGAAGTATCCAAGTATCTGTAAAAATAAATGTTTTCTATTATATATAAATGTGATAGGAAACACTGTCAGTAAATGCCATTTCAATATCTCATAATGCCAATTATCAAATTATCAAATAATTTTAAAATCTGACACACCTCTTTGGCCTTAATGGAAAAATTACAATTAGGGGCCGGAGAGATAGCACAGCGGTAAGGCATTTGCCTTGATGCAGAACAAACAGTGGTTCAAATCCCGGCATCCCATATGGTCCCCTGAGCCTGCCAGGAGCAATTTCTGAGCATAGAGCCAGGAGTAACCTCTGAGCACTGTCAGGTGTGACCCAAAAACAAAAAACAAACAAAAAAAATTACAATTAAATATAAATCTAAGTTTATATAAAGTTAAAAAATAGTGATAACCAAAGAAATAGTACAGTGGGTAGGGGTGCTTGCCTTACACACAGCCAACCCTGGTTCTATCACCAATATCCAATATAGTCCCCCGAGCCTGCCAGGAATAATTCCAGAGTGCACAGCCAGGTGTAACCCCTAAGCACCACCAGCTGTGGCCTAAAAATGGGGGAAAAGTAGACAAATATAAAAATGTATTTATCACTGTCAGATATTCCTCCCCCAAAAATATCACTAATCAAAAAATTTAAAAAAAATTAACTTGGGGCCAGAGAGATAGCATGGAGGTAAGGCGTTTGCCTTTCGTGCAGAAGGATGGTGGTTTGAATCCCAGCATCCCAAATGGTCCCCAGAGCCTGCCAGGAGCAATTTCTGAGCGTGGAGCCAGGAGTAACCTCTGAGTGCTGCCGGGTGTGACCCAGAAACCAAAAACCAAAAACAAACAAACAAACAAACAAAAAAAAAAACAAAAAAAAACTTGTGTTACTACAATAAAAAAGGCTTGAAGTCTCCTGGAAATTCCCTCAAGAACTCTAATTTTGGAGGTCTGAGGGAGACAGTGCAGAAGACTAAAGCATCTGCTTGGCATGCAGATGCCCTGGGTTCGACTCCCAGCCCCACATGGTCCCCAAAGCACCTAACTTATGAGCTGGGTTTATTTCCCAATCAAAAAAGAATCCCAATCCAGGATCACTGTCTGACAATCGAGACCTGGCATATAAGGAACAGAGTAAACAGTAAACAGGCACCCACATAAAACCAGACAGGCAACACCTAAGGCATGTACTGTGCTCTCCTGATAGGTTTGCCACGTCCAAGGACACCTGTTGGCGGGAGCTGAGCCTCGAGATGCTACATATTGCTCCAGAATCCTCCAGAATGGGAACAGGACCCGCCCAGTGTCTGGTTATTTCTTCTGAAAGCTACTCCTTAAATGACTGCGTTAAATGACAGCGTTCAAAGATGCCGTGAAGACCCGAGAGGCAAGCAGGCCTGGCTGCACTTACCTGCTGCTGCGACGGAGGTTCTGAAGGCAGATTGTGGGAGGACCTGCTCCGAGGGGGCGGCTGTGGGGGTGTCTCCAGGACGGGCGTGGTAGCCGAGGGCGGCGGTGCTGCGGCTGTGGGGACCAGGGGTTCCTGCATCTTAGGAGCAGGTTGGGGAAGAGTAGGCTGCTGAGGGGCGGCAGCCTGAGGTTTCAGCGGTTCAGGAAGAAAAGCTGAACCTATAGAAAGTCATTCCAGATGTTAGGAGCTTTCCGGAAATGCGTGCTTTGGCCTCTCTTGAGTGAAATGGTAGAGGGCTTTTGGAGTTCTCAACCCTCCCCCCTTCCAAAAAAAAAAGAAGCCTCATTTCTTATAGCATAAAGAAAAAGATTTTCTACATATAAAGTCATGAAAGAAAAAGTGGAAATCAAAGGCTGCTGGAGTGAGAGCACAGTGGTAGAGGGTTTGCCTTGTATACAGCTGACCCAGGATGAACCCAGATTCGATCCCCAGATCCCATATGGTCCCCTGAGCCTGCCAGGAGGGATTTCTGAGCGCAAGCCAGGAGTAACCTGAGCGATGCTGGGTGTGACCCCCAAACAAACAAACGAACAAAAAGTGTAAAACCAGGACTGGAAAGATGCTCCCAGTAGTGCAACTGCCTTGCTGTATATGTTGTATATTTGTATATGTGAGGCCCTGAGCAAGAATTCCAGAGCAAAAAAACACAAACAGGCCAGAGCACAGGCACAATGGTAGGGTGTTTGCCTTGCATGCTGCTGACCTGAAACAGACCTGGGTTCAATCCCCAGCATCCCATATGGTCCCCTGAACTTGCCAGGAGCTATTTCTGAGAACAGAACCAGGAGTAAGCCTGATGTGGTCCAAAAACAAAAACTACTACAAACAAATAAATAAGTAATGAAAAGGGAAAGTGCAACCCATTGTGCTGTAATTGGGCTAGGGCCCCCCACTGAACTTGGGCAGGCCAGCCCTCAATAAGCAGTGCCTGACTGAATGCCAAGAGAAAGTGGAAGGAAAGAACGTGGTACACAGAGGCACTTCAGACAGAACTCACCTTTTGGCCCTTCTGAGGCTTTGCTTTGGCCTTCCAGAGTGGGTCGACCCGCAGATGCCCGAGCTTGGCTCTGGGGAGCGCTGATCACTCCAGCCCGGGGTGGAATAGTCTAAGAACAGGAAATAGGACCACCGAGACATTTATTTTCAACAGGTAAGATCCTGTGAAAATGCTACTATCACCTAACTTGCCACCTTTTTGGGGTTTGTGTGTGTGTGTGTGTTTTGGGTCACACCTGGCAGTGCTCAGGCCTTACTCCTGCTCTGCTCAGGGGTCATTCCAAGTCAACTGCACATGCAAGGCAAGTGTCTTGCCTGCTATATCCTCTTTCTGTCTTTAATGATTTTTATTATCTTTTATGATTCTCTATTATATCCATAGCATCTTAAGTTTAAAGACCTTCCATGTTTAGAAGCTGGACAGATAGTACAGCAGGTAAGGTGCTTGTCTTACGCATGCCTAATACAAGTTCAGTTTTCAGCATCCCATATGGTTCCCCAAACACTGCCAGGAGTAATTCCCAAGTGCAGAGTCTGGAGTAACCTTGAGCATCACTAGGCCTGACCCAAAATTAAAAATCAAATAACTAAAAAAAATATCTGCTTTAGGACCAAAGAAATTGTACAGCAGGTTTCAATCCCTGACACTCGATATGGTCCCCTGAGCTTCTGGTGTGATCCAACATCACCCCCACATCAAAAGAGAAACACGCTTCAGTTTAAGTGTGTGTGGCAGTGTATGGGCAGTGCCGGAGATGTAACTAAGACAGCTAAGGCATGTGCCCCATCATAACGTATGCTCCCCTCCAGCATCTCTCAGAGGCATGGCTCATTTTACCATGTACTTTGGTGTTTGTTTGAGTTTATTTTTGACAGTGCATGGGAACAACTCCCAGCTTGATTGGCTCTGGGCAGTACCTGGAAGATCATGCAATGCCAGAGATCAAACTCAAGTAGCCCTCACACAAATCATGTGCTCACTCATGAGGAGTCTCTGTCTGTCTGTCTGTCTGTCTGTCTGTCTGTCTGTCTGTCTGTCTGTCTGTCTGTCTATGTCTCTCTCTCTCTCTCACATCAGAGGACACCATATGTGATACCAGAACCACCCCTGGTCTGTTGCATACAAGGTGAGTGCCCTACCCACTGTACTACCATTCTGGCCCCACTAGAGTCTATTTAAATGAAAGATACAGGAAGGAGCTGATCACAGGTCAGCATGGCTGCAGCCTTGCTCTCCTCTAACCTGCACAGAGCTGAGAAACTGGAAAAAGCACCCAGTGCAGGAGGGTACAGTCTATGCTAAAATTCTAAACAAGCAAACAAACAAAAACTATTTTTTAGTCACCAACTCTTGAGTGACAAATTCAATCTGCTAAATTAACCACATGGGGAGACATACTGGTGAAAAATACATTTCTATTTGCATACACTTGCTGACGGCACTAAGTCCCAATGCTTCTTTTTTTTTTTTTTTTTTTTTTTGTGGTTTTTGGGTCACACCCGGCAGTGCTCAGGGGTTACTCCTGGCTCCATGCTCAGAAATTGCTCCTGGCAGGCATGGGGGACCATATGGGACGCCGGGATTCGAACCGATGACCTTCTGCATGAAAGGCAAACGCCTTACCTCCATGCTATCTCTCCGGCCCCATTATTTCTGATGATCTCACAAAATCCCAGCTATCCTTCTAGGCCTCCCCATTTGGCAAAGCTAAGCTCTTGCAGAAAAGTGGGGCAGCCAACCTTCCCTTTCCTGATAAAGGAGAAGGGTAACAGAGCCTTTAGCTCTGTGGGGAGTAGGTCCTACTGACATTTTATTCCAGAGTGTAAGAAACAGGTGCTTTAGATTTGACCCAGATACAACTAACAAGAAGAATCTTCTGTCTTAGATCAATCTCATTACATGAGGGACAGGCTCTGAATTTCTCATCCCTGACTTCTCCGGCATGCGTAGCAGTTCTGCATCCCTGAGTTCAGCCCCTGTTCACTGCTTTCCCATCTCACACTCAGCTTCTCAGGGGGTACAGGCAGGGGTGGGCTTTAGCCACACCCAGCAGTGCTCAGGGGTTATTCCTGGCTAAACTCAAGGGTGACTCCTGGCCATGCTTGTTGGACCACACAGGGTCCTGGCTGTGAGTGCCTCACTTCTTTTTCTCTGGTCCCCCCGAGACCTGACATTTTTATTCAGGTAATGAATCATTATAAACCAGTTTCAGTTCATGACTCAGACCTTATCAACCTTGGAATCTGATTTTTAAACCCTTCCTACTGTAGAATGGTCAGATTCTCACTCAGCTGCTGTACTGTACTCATATGATAGGACCAAAAGCTGCCCGATACATCAGTGCCACATTCCTAGAGTGTGTCAAGCTCTCTATTTTGTGACCAAACAGTTTCCACAAATTCCTTTTATTTAAGTCATGATGGAGATTTCTTTATTCTCCGAGAACATGTTCAAATAAGGGCAGGGTAGAAAGGTATCTGGGACCTCAAATGCAATTTTGAGAGCTGAGAAATGAGGTTGTGAAGAGTCACATGATTTCTCTAAGTGAGTAAAATTGACAAGAGGCAACCGGGGGGCTAGGACCAGGCCCTCTTGGTGCCCCAGGGTGCTGCGTACCGGTCTGGCCACACTGTATCCAGCAGGTCCTGGGCCCGCAAGTCCTGCTTGAGGGGAAGACTGACCTCGTCCTAGAACAAAACAGCACATAGCACCATGAAGTCGTGTGTTTCACAGACAGACAAAATGCTTACTTATCTACACAAGTGCTGATTCATGATGCAATTTTAAGGGTTAAGTAGCCAAATTAAAAATTCGTTTACCTATATTATCTTTTCGTGCCACTCCAGGGCTTTTGGGTGCTTTGCAGCAGGAAGGAAAGAGAATGAGTCATAAATGCACAAGACAGCAATAACTGCAGTACATCAGCCGGCCGCTTGGTTTCGTGAGCAGTGGGGGGGGGGGAGTGCGGGGGGGGGGGGGGGCGACGAGGGATGGAACAGAGGAGCTTGCCGTGGAGAACAATGAAGGGGATTGGCACCTGAGAGAGGGTTCATGGGAACATGGTTTAGACAAGCTGGCTCTTCCTGACCCTTAACTCTCAGAAGGTGACTTGGAAGGTGACTTGGAAGGTGACTCTGGCCTTTCCTCCTTGGTCCAGGGCTTGGCTATAAATACCATTCTGGATTAGGTAGTCACATAAGACTTAGCAGGACCATTGGATTAAGGAGGAAGACAGATGCCTTGGATTACTAAATGACTGTCTTATGAAAGACTGTTAAATTAGAGCTTCAACTATTTAGAAAGGTGCCAAGAGATGGTATGGTAGGTAAGGTGCTTACCTTGCAAACAATGGTCCCTACTCTGATCCATGCTACTGCATATAGTCCTCTGAGCACCACCAGGGTCACTCATGAGCACAGAGCCGGGAAAAGCCCGAGTACGGTTTGATGAGGTCCCAAACCAAAAGTAAATGAAATCCAAATATTTAGAAAGGGAGCAGAGGGGCCGGGAAGGTGGCACTAGAGGTAAGGTGTCTGCCTCGCAAGCGCTACCATAGGACGAACTGCGGTTTGATCCCCCGGTGTCCCATATGGTCCCCCCAAGCCAGGGGCGATTTCTGAGCACATAGCCATGAGTAACCCCTGAGCGTCAAACGGGTGTGGCCCAAAAGAAAAAAAAAAAGGGGAGCAGAGAGAAAATTACTTTCAGGGGCCAAAAAGGTATTTGGAACTTTAGGGTAGGGCCTCGGATTCCTTCTTCTGAAAGAAAATTTCAGAGTAATTATTATCTAACGTCCATCAAATTCTTCAAAAACTCTATTTTCAATGACTGGTCTCTAATTTGCCTTTGGAGCAAATTTAGTTCAAATGACATTGTATCTGAATGAGATAGTCTTAAGTTTGAAGAGAGCTAAATGAGCATCATTATTATTAATCTTTAAAACTTCCCAGTTAGGGCCCGGAGAGATAGCACAGCGGCGTTTGCCTTGCAAGCAGCCGATCCAGGACCAAAGGTGGTTGGTTCGAATCCCGGTGTCCCACATGGTCCCCCGTGCCTGCCAGGAGCTATTTCTGAGCAGACAGCCAGGAGTAACCCCTGAGCACTGCCGGGTGTGGCCCAAAAACCAAAAACCAAAAAAAAAAAAAACAAAAAAAAAAACAAAAAACAAAACAAAACAAAAAAACAAATAAAACTTCCCAGTTAGTATACTATACTCATTCTGTACAGAATTCTGAAGGCATCCTTCTGAAAATGACACTGGACAGTACCTTAATAGCTAAAGTATAAATGGCGTCTATACAGAACAACACCAAGTTCACAGGGAAACTAGATGGATGTCCAAGAGAAACTATACATGACACAGAATGGAAAGAGGAAGAATACAAGGCTACAGGGGAGGAGAAAGAGAGGGACAGGCAGAGTCGGACCAAGGAACACTCAGAATGTCTTTCCACACTGGGGCTGACATTTAGGAAACCACAGAAGAGACCCAATTGCAGGTGCATGGGTTGTTACCTTCCATCTCTCGCCTAGCTACCCCGGGACTGGGAGGGGCTCCGCCACCTTTTCAGAGAAAGAACAGAATCTGTAGATTGTGCAGGACCCGTAGCACAGAGTGAAAGGCAGACACACCAAACCAGTTAGGAGTTAAACTTATTTTGGCAAAAATGATCCTCAAATGCTTGAAAGTTCTTTGAAGTCTCAACACCAACCAAACTGAGTTTGGACCCACTGGCCTAAAACCAAGTCCCTCTTTCCACAAACAAAAGAGAAAGAGAATGGGAGAAGGGGCATTTTTCATACCTGAGAAAATCAGCAGAAGGAAATTTTTTTATTTTGTTTTGTTTTTGGGTCACACCCGGCAGTGCTCAGGTGTTACTTCTAACTCTGTGCTCAGAAATCACTCCAGGCAGGAACAGGGGACCATATGAGATGCTGGGATTCGAACCCCCATCCGTCCTGGATCAGCTGCATACAAGGCAAACGCCCTACTACTGTGCTATCTCTCAGTCCCCCCAGAAGAGAATTTTTAAATGTGTTTGGTGAAAACTTTTGCTTTCTGTTATTGTCATTCCTTAAACACAAATGAAAATAGTTAACATTTGAAAACAGTTAAATTTTTGGTTGATAATTAAAATAAGAGAATAAGTTTCAAGTTTCTCTGAGATTATATTAAAATTTGAAAAAATAATAAAATTTGAGCAGGTAGTTTCTGAAGCATTATAAAAAAGATAATTCAGAATGCACCAAAATGATTTTCTTTCAGTTTATTACTTAAAGGATTTACTGATTTCCTAGCTAAAGTAAAATATACAGCAAACATTGACTGTAAAAGGACTATAAGAAACAGTTTCAAAACCTTCAACCAGATTTCAAAGTAAGCTACAGAGTTGCTCATCTAACTGTTCATTTTTGTTTTTGTTTTGGGCCACACCCGGTGGTGCTTAGGATAGTAGTAGGTAGTAGGAAGTCTACTTCTGACTTTGTTCTCAGGGATCACTCCTGGCAGTGCTCAGGGTATTCATATGGAGTGCTTGGAAATCAAACTGGGTCAGCTGCATGCATGGCAAATGTCTTACCCCCTGGATTCTGGCCCCCCACAAATTCATTTTAAAATCTATTCTCTACTTGTTGTTTCCCTAATAAAAGCAGAAGAAACATAGAATTTATCAGGGGAAGAGAAATAGCAGGTGTTTGAAAGAAGGAAAGTGAATGTTTTCTGAAGTCAATGGACCATTGTTTATCAGTGTTCTGCAGTGATCCCCAGCATTATTATGGATCCCCAAGCCCTGTTAGGGGTGATCCCTGAATTCAGAGCCAGGAAGAATCCCCCCAAAGAATTACATTAACTAAATTTGTCCACTATGTATTTGTCAAAGCTCCAACAGAGCCTGGTGGCAATTTTTTGTGTGAACCAAAGAAACTATACTTCAAACGAAAGGTGGTCTGCTGAAAAAAACAAAAAGACAAAAATGGTCCCTTGACAAGAAGACATCATTTCTCTATTAAAAATTAAAGTATATAGGGGCAGGGCTGAATTTCAGTGGCAGAGCACATGCCTTGTAAGTATGAGGTCCCAGCTTCCATATACCCTGAACACATGCCTCACACACAACAGTTTTGGGACCTTCTGAGTTAAAGCCAAGCAAGATAAAAGTTAAATTTCAGGGGCTGGAAAGATAGTACAATGGTAGGGTGGTTTGCCTTGTATGCAGCCAACCTGGATGAACCCGGTTTGATTCCTGGCATCCCATATGGTCCCCCAAGTTTGCCAGGATCAATTTCTGAGAACAGAGCCAGTAGTAACCCCTGAGTATCGCCGGATTTAGCTCCAAATCAATTAATCAATCAATCAATCAACTGCTTTAAAAGTTACATTTTAGATATTATAGCTTCAATTTACATTCCTAAAAATTGTTGCTAATCCAAAGCTATTGGCAAATAAATGTACCAACAGTCTAATACAAGCTAATAAAATCAAACGCTTGAGAAGTTCTATATTTACTATATCTAAATCACTTGACATTAGTCTGATTTTAGTAATCAACTCTTATAATGAAATTGACTATATTAACTAAGAAAAGTAGTAAGAGACCAGGCAGATGGCTTAAAGGGCTTGAGGACATGCTTTGCATATATATATTGGGTTTAATCCTTAGAACTGCCTGGTCTGCCAAGCACTATTGGGAATGATTCCCAAGCACTGAGCCAGGAGTAGCCCCAAGTAATACTGGGCATGGTCTAAAAACATAATGTAAAATAAGTAAAGTGAGAAAGGAAAGTAAAAGAAAAAGAAAAAAAAAAAAAAAAAAAGAACAGAAAGTAACCTTGAATAATTCAACAGTATCTGCCTGAGAAATGAAATCTTGTTAATCTTATTCTGGTCATCAATAAAAAAAAGTTTGAGGGGTCCGGGCGGTGGCGCTAAAGGTAAGGTGCCTGCCTTGCCTGCGCTAGCCTTGGACGGACCGCGGTTCGATCCCCCGGCATCCCATATGGTCCCCCAAGCCAGGAGCAACTTCTGAGCACATAGCCAGGAGTAACCCCTGTGCATTACCGGGTGTGGCCCAAAAACAAAAACAAAAAAAAAAAAAAAAAAAAAAAAAGTTTGAATGCTTTACTTGCATAGGAATATAATACAAGTTGGGAGCATTCCTAATTTGGAGTATAAATGCCATTCCTTTTGGTTACTATCAAACAAATTCAAAATGTCTTTCAGTTTTGGGGCTCAAGCTCCAAAACACTCAACCAATACGCACAATTGACAACAAAGAGAAATGGTTACCTCCAAATTCTTTTCTAGCAGGTGCAGGACTCCTAGCCCCTGAGTGTTCATGAGAAAATGTGCAGCAGAGAGGAGGTGACAATAGATAAGAATGAAAAAGTCAATGACCACATCCTACTCATGATGGCAAGTGCAGCAGTTAGGAATGTCACTTGGTATAATAATAAAAGACATTATTTAAGGCAAACCCTTCTAATAATTTAAGCAACAAAATTATACTTGTTTAAAAAGGCCATTTAAACAAATATATCAAACTCCATGTAATTATACATGTCTTTCCATTCTAATTACACAGTACAGAAATTAGAACATTTACATCAAAACTAGCAAACTCAAACAAACATGATTTTCATGCTTTTAAGAAGGCAGCAAGGAAAAGAAGTTACAGAAATCTAGCTTGGAAATCCTCTTTTCACCCATTCTGTCACATCTTCCAGACTCTTTAGAGAAAAGCTGAGGAAGTGGCCAGAGATGAGAAATCTAGAACCTACAGAGTGAATACATGCAAAACCATTTTCAAGAGCATGGAGCAAGATTTTCAATCTGGTAGAAATGAACACCAACGGGATTTGTTTAACAGTAGAAGTTGGAGGACAGAGTGATAGCATAGTGGCAGGGTGTTGCCTTGCACATGGTCAACCCTGGATGGACCTGAACTTGATTTCTGGCAACCTATATGGTCCCCCGAGCCTGCCAGGAGTGATTTCAGAGTGAAGAGCCAGGGTTACTGCAAAGGGGTAGACAGGATGGTGGCTGGGAAACTGGGAACACTGGTGGAAGAAAGGTCATACAGGTGGTGGGATTGGGGTTGGAACATATGATGCCTGAAATTACGGTATTATAAACAATTTAGTGTTACAATATTAATAAATAAATAAATAAAAAGTAAAAAAAAAAGTGCAGGGAGCTTGTTACCTGAAGGCGGAGGTGGTCTCTGGGGAGGAGCAGGTCGGGCAGGGGGAGCAACTGGGCGGGGAGGAGGGGGCCGTTTCGGTTCCAAGGTCTGGGTAGAGTCCTTCAGCTGCAGCTGTGTTCCTGACCCGGTGTCAACAGGAGAACCTGAGAAGAGAATATTCCATGAAAGAAGCAGATTCCAATGCGTGTGAACGAAAAGGCCTTGGACTTTCTACAGAGCACTGAGACGTTCCATCCCTGTGCTCATTTCCTACCTCTGCATTCTGGCCACTGAAAAGCAATTCTACCATGAACAGGAGCATGTCCAGTTAATTAGCCCTGGGGACACAGGAAGCAGCAGGCAGTAAGGGTCTAGGCTTTCCTTCACCTCAGGTGTGCAAAGTGGCCCTATTCTATCTAGAAGGCACCACCCACCAAGCAATCTGCCATCTATGTTATTTCTGTGTGGCCAGTAGAGAAAGGAGAAAGCAATGAAGTTTTTCCTTGATCTCAATGAATGAAGCCAGTTCATGGGTAAGGGAGGTCAAAAAGAACAAAAGAGGCTGGTGGGGCAGAAGGAATTTTCTGAAGATGATGGTTAGCAGAGAAGAATTTAGCCCTGTTAGTTAGTTAACAATGCTCAGAGACAAGTCTTTCCACAGCAGAGGAGAAATGACTACATATTTCAACCCCAAAATTTTCTTTGTCACTTTTCCTCCTTCCCACTGTAATAACATGCAGAGATATAATTATGGCTAGATAGTTATGGATCCTAACAATCATGATTGAAGTTGTTCATTTTTTGTTTGTTTTTAGGCCACATCCAGCAGTCCAACAGTGCTCAGTACTGGCTCTGTGTTCAGAAATCATTCCTGGCAGGCTAGGAGGACTATATGGGATGCTGGGGATGGAACCCAGGTCAACCGCATGCAAGGCAATTGCCCTCCTTGTCCCAGATTCTGGCCCCTGAAGTCAACCATTTTAAGACAAGAGTAAACTTACCACATGCAAAAAGGGTGAACTATTTTATCTTACAGTAAGGGTGGATTTCTTTTTCTTTTAGGGCTTATCCACCTACACAATTTCCTTTTGGTAGATACAGAAAAATGACACTTTCACCTAGGCAACAAGATCCAAATGAAATGGCTCTCCAAAGGCATGAGATCTGCCTTGTGGCCATCAGATGCCTCACCCAGCTAGAGGAAGTCAAACACTCATGAGACAGCACATACTATGTGAAGGGTGCCCAGGGGTTCTTGCTGATGCTCGACTTGGCCTTGTGGGAAAGGATGGTACGGGGCCCTCCCCTATCGTGGGGGACTGGCAGGGGCTGGTCCGGGGTGAAGAACTTGGAGAGGTGCCAAGGCCAGAACTGGACGAGGGCTGGAGATGCTGAGGAAGAATTTCCTCCACTTCAGCACTGTAGTCATCTACATCACCTACAGGAATGAGAGCATCAGAGTCAGCACCACTTGATTTCTCTCTCAGTCTCCTTCTCTCTTGGAGGATTAAATAAACTGAACAGACATGCAAAGATCGTAAACATGCACAAAAGAGCAGACATATAAAAGTACCTGTATGTATAAAATGAGAATTAGCATCCATATGCTTATAAAAACACACGAATGGGTTCGTCTCAGAGCCTAACGCTTGGATCTGTATCAACTGAACATCCATCAAAGGTCCACCAAGTTTCTCCTTCCAACCCCCCCATCCCCCGCCTGAGGCTCAGATGCAAACAGCCACATCCTCTCCCACTCAAAACGGTGCTCCCACCCCCAACTACATCCGGGTCACCTCATCTCCCCTAATCTCAGCGTGGGAGAGTCAGATCAAAATCATTCTGATCTACCAGCTCTGAACACCAAGGCTACTTCATCGAGCACCTGAGGTAACACCCTCTGCAGCCACCATCTCACACTTGACCCAACTGCTCCAGGACAAGATACTATGTGAGAACCTCTTGGCTCTAGGGGAGCTAGAAGTTTGTGGGTGCCATGGATGCAAACAATACCTTAGTTTTTCATTTCCAACTTTCACACTCATGCTCTCCTTTGCTTGAAAAACTATGTCCTACAGAACCTCCAAAATCATGAACTTCAGACCCCTCTCTGACATGCCCAGGCTCGTCCATCTTGCCCTTGGTTACTCTTTCCTCTAATGGCTTCATCCTGATCCAGCCTTGGATCCTTCAATTTTCAGCCCAACCTTTGAAATAGCCATCCTTCTGTAGTAAGTCTCTTGAATTTGACTTTTTGACCTTAACTGCACTGAATACAGATCACCAAAAACACCCATTTGTGCTATCATTGTTCCAGGTTCTAAACATTTGTAAAGATGGTAACTTTCAAATGACAGGAGGCTAAACACATTCAAACTCCTGTGATGAGGCAATTTCGCAAAACAAATCTAATACCTAAGATCAAGTGATTTAGAAGACAAAAGAGCAGCATAAGCATCAAGACTAGGAGTTTAGAAGGACAGACATGGAGAAGCAAGTGGGCAGCAGACACACCTTCCATATCAAAATCTGCTGTGAGCTCAGCGTCTTCACCAAGCAGGGTGGAACTGGTAGAAGATGGCAGTGGAACACTGATCTTCTCTAGACTCATTTCTTCTTCCAGATTTTTGATCCAGTCTGGACTTTTTAAAGTAATAGCTATTGTGCGACCCAATAACTAGTTGAAAAGGAAGATACAAGATTAAAAAAAAAATCACAGGTATGAAAATTAACCATTGGAATAAACATTGCCTGAGTTAGGTGATAAAATGGATTGGGAGTTGGAATAATAAAACCAATTTAAAATCAATTTTTCTCCCTCCAAAAGTCTGTACGCAAAAATCTATGGTCTTTTTATTTTGTTTTTAAGGTTTTTAGGGCCACACCCAGAGATGCGAAGGGTTACTCTTAATGGTGCTTGGGAGACTACATGGGATGCTGGAAGATTGAACCCAGGTCAACTGCATGCAAGGTAACTGCTGTCTCAGCTGTTCTTTCTCTCTCTCTCAACCTGGGTTTGATCTCCAACACTCTATATGGTGGCCCTAGCCTTAAGATTGATCTTAGGGAAAAAAAAAAAAAAGATTGATTTTAGGATTGATCCCTAAGTGCAGAGTCAGGAACAGACCTTATCATGGTTTCATTTGTAGCAGAGCAGCTCCCTCCCTCACTGAAATCTATTGAAAGTCAGCCCTCAACACAGAGGTTTGGAAAAAAAATAAAAAAATAAAAAAGGACATTTGCCTTGCATGCAGAAAAGTGGTTCTAATCCCGGCATCCCATATGGTCCCTCAAGCCTGCCAGGAGCAATTTCTAAGCTTAGAGCCAGAAGTAACCCCTGAGCACTGCCGAGTGTGACCCTTTAAAAAGTGAAATAAGATAAAATTGTAAGTTTGTGTATGATAAAATATGACATATCAAATTAGGTTGTGAGGTGTGGAAGAGAGGTGGTACTTGCCTTGCAAGTACTTATTTGCAAGCTTATTATTTGTAAGCTTACTTACCTGGTCCCTGGTACTGTGTGGTACCCCCAAGCACCACCAGAGGTCACCCCTGAGCACAGAGCCATAAAGAGGGCCTCAGACTCATGGGGTGTGGTGCAAATCACCCTCTTCCCACCAACAAAATTAGGTGGCACACAGGATTTCTTTAGTCTCTACCGGGTTAATAATATTTTTAGGATACAATTATTTTAGAGTATAAAAAATTATCCTAAAATGATCAGACTCCTAATCTAAACATTAAAGCAAATCATAGGCCTTTTGTTTTATTTATCTTTTGATGGGTCATACTTGGTAATGCTCAGGGGTTACTCTTGACTCAGTACTCAGGAATATCCCTGGTGGTTCTTAGGTTACCATATACACTGGGGATGGAACCCAGGCTGGGTGCATGCAAGGCAAGCACAGTATTCGCTTACTAGCTCTCCAGCCCCTCTTTTTTTTTTTTTTTTTTTTTTGTTTTTGGGCCACACCCAGTGGTGCTCAGGGGTTACTCATGGCTGTCTGCTCAGAAATAGCTCCTGGCAGGCTCGGGGACCATATGGGATGCCGGGATTTGAACCAATCACTTTAGGTCCTGGATCGGCTGTTTGCAAGGCAAACGCCGCTGTGCTATCTTCTAGCCCCTCTTAAGGCCTTTTTTCTTCCTGAACTGGAAATACATCTCTATAATTGTCCTGTATGTCTATAAGATAATGCCAGACAGTTTCAGAACAGTTAACTATCAACATCTGTCTGCTTACCTGGGTTCCATTAAGGCTTAGAACACTCAAAGCAGAGCTTCCCTCCAAAAACGTAACCCACATTTTATCTTCTACAAATCTTCAAGAAAAAGAGAAACAAAACAATAATAATACAGAGCGAATACCGTAACCATAGCTAGACAGTAACTGGGCCAATTATTTCTGAGTAACTAACAAGGGCATACAGGAGCCAGAAGGGAAACAGAGAGGAGAGCAGTGTGGGCAGTGGCCTGGAGAGGGCACTCCCCTCCAGGAATCCAAATTCCAATTCTTTCACATACAACTTAACTGTCCAAAGAAACCCACGTGGGTTTGAGACATTCCTTTTATGTTTCCTGCTAATCTGGCCTGTCGTTTCAATGACAAGGAAGAAAAGAGCCAGAATTCAAATCGTCTGACTCTTCTATCTAAAATACAATTTATTTTCGCAATCTAAATAACCCCTTAAAGCAAATTCCATTGGCCATGCATGAACATACTACAGATCAAATATACATGCCCACAAGTATACACAGGCATGCAAATCCATAGCACACACAGGTGTGTGTGTGTGTGTGTGTGTGTGTGTTTTACTCACTGATCCTCACCCACTCTCTGAGGACTTAAATGGTCTTTGCTGTGATTCTAATTTGTAATTCTGCTTTGTTTTGTTTTTTTGTTTTTGGGCCACCCCCGGTAACGCTCAGGGGTTCCTCCTGGCTATGCGCTCAGAAGTTGCTCCTGGCTTGGGGGACCATATGGGACACCGGGGGATCGAACCGTGGTCCGTCCAAGGCTAGCACAGGCAAGGCAAGTACCTTACCTCTAGCGCCACCACCCAGCCCCTAATTTGTAATTCTGAAGAAATAAATCCTGACAAGATTATGTCCTGTTATCCCTCTACTCACTAATACCCAAACAACAAAAAGAAAATTAAAACAAGTTTCAAAGAAGGTCACTTATATGTAAGTATGTTATGTAAGTGGCCTAAATCCAAAAAGAGGCAGTCACACCTTCATGCTGACTTTCCTATAAATCATACTAAAGAGGAATCCTGAGACAGAACATCTGAATGTACACATACCTTACCTGCCATTAATGAGTCTTGTAAAGTTTTTACTGCCTGGTTTTACTAAACTTCCTAGGTAAAGAAGGTACACTCCAAACCTATGACTTCTTTGAATAGCATTTCTATTATATGATCTTTTTGGTTAGTTGTGGGGTGGTTTCTTATCTACACCAAAGATGCTGAGAGCTTACTTCTTGGCTTTGCTCAGGATCACTCCACACTGTACTTGGGACCATATGTAGTAGACTATATGTAGTGTGGACATTCAAACAAAGCTCTTATACAATCCTTCTGACTAACTCCATTATAGCTTAAAAATACAAATATTCCTATCCTACCAAGCACTAACTGCAGAAATTCTAATACATGACATATTATTTATGAACCATCAACTGCTTTTGGACAAAAAATGTTTTTACTCACCTTATGAGTATGACTTCACCATAATTTGTAAACTGCTGCAGAAGCTCATCAATCAAAGCATCGTCAAAAAAATTACTTTCTGGTGAAGAGCTTTTGATTGAGACCAGCACTGTACCATCAGGTGGGCCCTGCACGGCAATGACTTCCTTGTAAATGTTCTGCCTCTCTTCGGCTTCAACTTCAAATATATCAATATCGATAAGGGCAATGACGGGCCTGCAGGCAGAGAGGAGGATAGTCGGTTGGGAAGAGCCCAGAGAGTGCACAGTGATACTGTTCTCTGCACCATGAAGAACATGGGGACTGCTCAGACCTGTGGTCCGAGGTCTTGAGCTCAGCTCGCCCATAGTGCAGCAGTATACCGGGAGTCCACGTGTAGAGAATTTTGCTTCCATCCTGAAAGCTCCTATTGAGAAGATCTAAGTCTTCAGCTGCAATCAGAACAAAACACAAGAGAAGCTGAATGAGTAAGGCTCATCTCAAAGGGCAGAGACCCACCTGATTCACCTCAGGGACTGAGGCCGGAAGAGATGAAACAGGCCAGAGGCAGAAATTTGCAACTCCTTCAAGCTCCTTGTTGTTTTGTTGGGGTAATATTATCACTTGGGACTCTGCTTGGTAAAATGTAGATGAAGCTCTAACCTTGTAAATTCTTTAAGACCTAACCAAAGCATATTGACAGATCATACAATGAATGAGCTGTGGGTTAGCTCAATACTGGAGCACTTATTATGTTTGTTCAATCCCTTTCACCACTTACCCCTTTATTTATTGGGGGAAATAGATGGTTTGGGTCACCCCTGGTGCTACTCAGGAGTCATATGATGACCATATGTGGATTCAAGCCAGGGACTCAAGCCAGGGTGTTGACCAATACAACTTCATTCAAGAAAATGTGTTTTTACCTCCTACACTATCTCTCCAGCCCTCTGACATTGTTAAAGACATGAGAAGAGGGGCTGGAGCAATAATGCAACACGTTGGGTGTTTACCTTGCATGTGGGAAAACTGGGTTTGATCCCCGACTTCCCCTATGGTCCCTGAGCACCACCAAAAATGGTTCCTGAGTGCAGAGCCAGAAGTAACTCTTGAACATTGCCAGGTATGGTTCAAACAAAACAAAACAAAACCCAAAACCAAAATTAAAAACAAACAAAAATAGAAAAGAAAAGAAAGGAGAAAAAGACTTTGTTCAAATTAAGAATCTTAATTAAGGACTAGAGTAAAGCAGGTGGCACATTTTACCTTTTCACACAACCAACTGGGTTCAATCTTCAGAATCCCATATGATATGAGAGCCTGCCAGCACAGAGCTAGGATAACTCCTGAACTCTGCTGGGTGTAGCCCCAAAACAAACAAAACCAAAAATCTTAATAGGGGTTCTAATTTTTTTTTTTTTTTTTTTGGTTTTTTGGACCACACCCGTTTGACGCTTAGGGGTTACTCCTGGCTATGCGCTCAGAAATCGGCCCTGGCTTGGGGGGACCATATGGGACGCCGGGGGATCGAACCGCGGTCCGTCCTACACTAGCGCTTGCAAGGCAGACACCTTACCTCTAGCGCCACCTTCCTGGCCCCAGGGGTTCTAATTTTAATTGACAACTTCATAACCCAATTTCCATACTTTTCTCTAAAATGACCTGTCACTGCATAAAAACAGATTTAAAAATTAAATTATAAACAGATGCATTCCCTTCCCCCAATAAATAAACTGGTAAGTGGTATAAGGGATTGAACCCAGGACCTTGAACACACATTGTAAGATTTGTTTCAAAATCTGGTTTATATTTACATTTTTTACTTATTCTAAGTAAGCTTTTAACAGCTGGAAAGAGTAGCATTAGAAATTTGTACCATTCCCTTTTGACCCTTTGACTTTGCCTGGGCTCATTGAAATGAACAAGTTTAGGGCTGGAGAGACAAACAAGAGTCAGAAACTTGCCTTGAATGCAGCCAACAGGGATTTATCCCTGGCACTCCATAAGGTCACCTGAGCACCACCAGGAGTGATTCCTTGGCACAGAGTCAGGAAGAAGGCCTGAGCACTGTTGAATGTTGCCCGGAAAAATGAAAGAAAGGAAGCAGTCCATTTCCTAACCTGATCTATCGAAAGGCCACTTCCTTCTCCTCCAGAGGACCCGGTCTGTCCAGGCAGGGGTGCGGCACTTCTCACTGGTGTCGTAGTCGTCCGAAAATAAATCATATTTGTAGGTTGGAGCGAAGGTTACTTTGCCTTCTAAAAAGCCTCTAAAAATCTAAAACAAATACAGGAAGTAAGTTTCTCAAAATGCAAGAGTTTTCTAGGAGCAGATCTGAAGTGTTGCTCATTCAAGGCCTATTATGTGCTGGAAACACTCATAGGAAATGGTGCATCTGATAACATTATTAAGTGAATAGAACAAAGCTGATGAAAAATAACCTAAGGCTAGGTCTTTTTTATTTAATTTCATTTCTTTGATCTTCAATTAAACAAAGTACACTAACATGAAGAAGGAATTTCCACCAGACTTTTGAGTTATTTAGGATATTTATTATTGAAAAGGATTCGGGGATTCATCCAACCTGGTGTCTAAAACTTAAATGAGGAACTAGTGCCCAAAGCATTAGAATTTGTCCGATGAGAGCTGGATCAATAGTACAGCAGGGAGGGTGCTTATCTTGCATGAGGCTGACCTAGGTTTGATTCCCAGCATCCCATATGATCCCCAAACCCACCACAAGTGAGCACACAGCCAGGAATAAGCCTGAGGATAGCTACATGTGGCCCTCTAACAAACAAACATACATAAAATTAAGTCTTACGATCATGAAGGCACAGTATTGAAAGGTCTCAATCACTCCTAAAAAGCTTAATATTAAATATCCCAAAATATTGTCATTAAATTTTAAGAAATGTTTCAAAAGGGCAGAAAGAAATTTAATGCATATTACCATAGAATGTTAAAGCCAGTTAAAGTCTTGCAGATTCTAAATTTGCTATGACTATGGGGAAAATGTATATATCTTGAATTTGAAAGTGATTCTTATAGAAATATTTTTCCTCCTCGGAACTATTATAAGATTTTATTCCTTTTCCTATCTTTCTCTTACCTCCCTATTAAACTGCAGATATATATTTCTTTTCTTTTGGGAAGGGGCATACTCAGTGGTGTTCAAGGCTGCCTCCTAGCTCTGCATTCAGGGAATACTTTTGGTTAGCTCTAAGGACCATAACTGAGGCTATAAAACCCTGGTCGGCTGCATGCAAGACAAGCACCCTACCTGCTGTACTATCATTCTGGCCTTATATATATATATATATATATATATATATATATATATATATATATATATATATATATATATATATATATATATATAAAACTTGCATATACAAATTCCAAGAGTCTTTTTGTTTGTTTTTAGGCCATACCTGGCAGTGGTAAGGGGTTACTTCTGGCTCTGTGCTTAGAAATAGCTGCTGGTAGGCTCAGGGAACCCTATGGGATATCAGGGATCAGGCCCGGGTCAGCTTCATGCAAGGCAAATGCCCTATGCACTGTGCTATCACTCCAGCCCCTTCAAGAGAATTTTTTTTTAATTTTTGGTTTCTGGGCTATACCTGGTGACACTCAGGGGTTACTCCTGGCTCTGTGCTCGTAAATGGCTCCTGGCAGGCTCGGGAGACCATCTGGGATGACAGAAATTGAACCTGAGTCTGTCCTGGGTCAGCCATGTGCAAGGCAAAGGCCCTACCCACTGTGGTATCGCTCTGGCCCCTCCAAGAACTTTTTAAAAAGCAAAGTTATTGGGCCCGGAGAGATAGCACAGTGGCGTTTGCCTTGCAAGCAGCTGATCCAGCACCAAAGGTGGTTGGTTCGAATCCCGGTGTCCCATATGGTCCCCCGTGCCTGCCAGGAGCTGTTTCTGAGCAGACAGCCAGGAGTAACCCCTGAGCACTGCCAGGTATGGCCCAAAAACCAAAAAAAAAAAAAAAAAAAAAGCAGTTATTATTAAAGAAAGTGTGCTTCATAACAAAAATGTCCTTTTTTATCTCAGTATCATCTTAGGTCTGTACATACCTGCCCAGCATTTTTCTGATTAATAAGCTGATCCCCTGCGATAAGAGAATCCCAATTATGCTGCCTTATGAGCTCCTTTACTTCTTCATTTGGGAGATCGATTCGGTAGTTGAAATCACCACACCAAAACACATAGTCATGAGAAAATAGCATCCTTCCCTGCAAGCAAAGAAATGGCACCTGAATTTCAAAACTACAAATTAAAAGAACAAATTTAAGTGGGATGGGAGAGAGTGCTCAAATCACCAGGAGCACATACTTGGTATGCAGGAGCCCTGGGCTTAACTACAAGCATCTCAGGGTTTCCCAGTACTGAGAATAGAACAGGAAGTAGGCTCTGAGCATCAGCATGTATGATCTTCAAACAGACAAAAATTGGATGGACCTGAGGATGTGGCTCAGCAGAACATGTGCCTTAAGTACTTGAGGTCCTAAGTTTGAGCCCAGATTGTCATCAACACCACCGCCATCACAATACCATACCTTGGCCTCAATGTTTGCTTTCCCACTGTACCCGATTTATATAATCCAGGAGTGCAAAGACAAGGAATCTTTAGAGACGAACACTGGAATATTCTTAGGTACCATCTTCAAGTTTCACAATCACTGATAGAGACTTTAAGGTACAAGAAAATAAGGCTCAGGGGCTGGAGAGATAGTATAGCAGGTAAGGCACTTGCCTTGCACTTGGTTGACCCAGGTTTGATATCCCTGCATCCCATATGGTTCCTGGAGCACTGCTAGGAATGAGCCCTGAGTGCATAGCTAGAAATAAGCCTGCTGGATGTGGCCCCCAAAGAAAAAAGAAACGAGAATTAAAAATGAAATGTATGGAGCTTCCCCTCCACTAACCAGCAGCGAGTGCTTACCATGGGGAAACTCAGTTTGCGTGCTATTTCACCGAAGTCTTCATTCCTTTCTTTGACCTGTGACTGGCCCGCAGCGAAGTGGCTGCAGACGAAGCAGAGGCTTGTGGTGTGGAATAACATGCGGATTGCGACTGCTCCCTTATTTCCAGTTGCGCCTCCCATGCCCGTCTTCACGGTATCGACTGCAACATCCCTTGAAAACAGAACTCGAAGTCAAAGGCCTGAGAGTGTAAAGCTTCCTTGTAAGGAGAGAGGAGTTATTCTGGATGAACTTAACACAATCTTTACATGGATGGAGAGGCAGAAGGCACCAGAAGCTCATTATATAACAAGCCCATGGCATTGCTAACTGAACACACACACACACACACACACACACACACACACACACACACACACACACACTTCTTGGGGCTGTCAAAGACATCATTGTTACTATCTATGTTTTGAGGGGTCAGCCCACAAAGCAGGAGAGTAGAAGTAAGTAAGCCTTTAATCAAAGAATTGTGAGCAAATGTCTCTGAAGCAACTGATACTTGGGCTGCTTTCTCTAAGTCTGCTGGCAGGGGGCAGCTTCCGGAAGGTTCTGGTACTGACCTGATGAAAGGAGCATGCTGGGGCCTGATAAAAACGAATAGGCAGACGCCTACCAACTGCTCCGAGGCCAGTAGCACATACTTGTTGTCCCTAGAGATGGTCTTCTGGAGTTCCACAGCCCAGAGCTTCTGATTTGTGGTGCTAACAAGAAAAACAGCAGGAATGAACTCTTTTCAGAGAACAGAGGTAAAGCTAGTTCCCTAAGGTGCTCAAATGATGCCCTCATACATTCATATTTACCAAAATTACCTGCTCAGGAAATTTACAGCAACATATAGCTATTATGTGGGCTATTATTTTTATTAAAGAAAATTCAGGGGCCGGGTGGTGACGCTAGAGGTAAGGTGTCTGCCTTGCCAATGCTAGCCTACGATGGACCATGGTTCGATCCCCCGGCGTCCCATAAGGTCCCCCAAGCCAGGAGTGACTTCTGAGTGCATAGCCAGGAGTAACCCCTGACCGTCACCGGGTGTGACCCAAAAACCAAAAACCAAGAAAAAAAAAAAGAAAATTCAAAAATTCAAAAAATATGTTTAAAATCTAATCTACTACATCTTTGCTAAGAAACTCTGAGACCATGTATTCAATGAGTATTTACCACATGAGTCATCTGGAGTTTCTAGGCAGCTTCAATAATCAACAATTTCCTTTATGGCTGAACAATGAATATATTCTTTATATAAGTTACTTTATTTAAAGACTGTATCACATAGTTGATCATAACATATTCCTTTCCAGGTAAGTGGGGGATAAATTATTTAAAAATGAAAGAGAGGCCAGAGCTATGGCACAGTGGTAGGGCGTTTGCCTTACATGCAGCTGACCCAGGACTGACAGCAGTTCAATCCTTGGTATCCCATATGGTCCCCCAAGCCAGTAGCGATTTCTGAATGCATAGCCAGAAATAACCCTTGAACATCACTAGGTGTGACCCCAAAATCCTCCCCCACCAAAAAAAAAAAAAAGAAAGAATACAGCAACAAACAGATTTGTGATAATTATTGTATCCTGCAAAGAGATCATTTAGTCACTGTCAGGAGGTTTAGTAAGCCCTTCTTGCTAGTTGAACATTCTATTACTTCTTTTATTACTGAATACACAGATACACACTGTCATCCAAATTGATGTTTTTTTGTTTTTGTTTTTTCGGGCCACACCCATTTGATGCTTAGGGGTTACTCCTGGCTAAGTGCTCAGAAATTGCCCCTGGCTGGTGGGGGGGGGGGACCAAACCTCGGTTCTTCCTTGGCTAGCGCTTGCAAGACAGACACCTTACCTCTAGCGCCACCTCACCGGCCCCCAAATTGATGTTGAATGTAGGTAAAACACTCCATAACATTGAGATTAAAGGCTTCTTCAAGAAGGAAACAGCACTCTCCAAACAAGTGGAAGCAGAGATAAGCAGATGGGACTATATTAAGCTGAGAAGCTTCTGCATCTCAAAGAAAACAGTGCCCAGGATACAAGAGCCACCCACTGAGTGGGAGAAACCATTTACCCAATACCCATCAGATAAGGGGCTAATATCCAAAATATACAAGGAACTGACAGAACTTAACAAGAAAAAATATCTAACCCCATCAAAAAATGGGGAAAAGAAATGGACATTTCCTCAAAGAAGAAATACAAATGGCCAAAAGACACATAAAAAAATGCTCCACATCACTAATCATCAGGGAGATAAAAATCAAAACTACAATGAGGTACCATCTCACACCACAGAGACTGGCACATATCACAAAGACCAAGAATAATCAGGGCTGAGGGGATGTGGAGAGAAAGGAACTCTCATTCACTTCTGGTGGGAATGCCGTTTAGTCCAGCTTTTATGGCAAACAATATGGAGATTCCTCAAAAAAAAACTGGAAATTGAGCTCCCATATAATCCAGCTATATCACTCCTAGGGATATATCCTAGGAACACAAAAATATAATTCAAAAATCCTTCCTCACACCTATATTCATTGCAGTGTTATTTACAATAGCCAGACTCTGGAAACAACCAAGATGCCCTTCAACAGAAAAATGGTTAAAGAAACTGTGGTACATATACACAATGGAATATTATGCAGCCGTTGGGAGAGATGAAGTCACGAAATTTCCTATACATGGATGTATATGGAATCTATTATGCTGAGTGAAATAAGTCGGAGAAAGATAGACACAGAATAGTCTCACTCATCTATGGATTTTAAGAAAAATTAAGGACATTATTGTAATAATCCTCAGAGACAATAGAGATGAGGGCCAGAAGGACCGGCTCACAATATGAAGCTCACCACAAAGAATGGTGAGTGCAGTTAGGGAAATAACAACACTAACAACTATCATGACAATCTTAATGAGTGAGAGAATAGAATGCCTATCTCAAATACAGGTAGGGGTTGTGGGAGGAGAGAGATAGGAAGCATTGGTGGTGGGACTGTTTCACTGATGAAGGGGGGTGTTCTTTTTGTGACTGAAATCCAACTATAGGCATGTTTGTAATCATGGTGTTTAAATAAAAATATTATTAAAAATAAAACATAAGGGCCCGGAGAGATAGCACAGAGGTGTTTGCCTTGCAAGCAGCCGATCCAGGACCAAAGGTGGTTGGTTCAAATCCCGGTGTCCCATATGGTCCCCCGTGCCTGCCAGGAGCTATTTCTGAGCAGACAGCCAGGAGTAACCCCTGAGCGCAGCCGGGTATGACCCAAAAAAACCAAAAAAAAAAAAAAAAAAAGAAAAATAAAACATAAACAAATTGGTGTTGAACATTGAATTTTTTTTGTTTTGTTTTTGTGTTACACCCAGTGATGCTCAGGGGTTACTCCTGGCTCAGGGGACCATATGGGATACCAGAGATCAAACCAAGGTTCTTCTTAGGTCAGCCATGGGCAAGGCAAATGTCCTACCGCTGCGCTATCACTCTAGCCCCTGAATTTATTTTTTTTAATTTTTTTTTGTTTTTGGGGTTACATCTGGCAGCACTCAGGGGTTACTTCTGGCTCTACGCTCAGAAATCGCTCGGGGGAACATATGGGATACCCGAATTCGAACCAATGACCTCCTGCATGAAAGGCAAACGACTTACCTCCATGCTATCTCTCCAGCCCCAAGAATTTATTTATTTATTCTGTGTGTGTGTGTGTGTGTGTGTGTGTGTGTGTGTGTGTTTCACACCGGTGGCACTCGGGTTACTCCTGGTTATGCACTCAGAAATCGCTCCTGGCAGGCTCAGGGGACCATATAGGATGCTGGAAATTGAACCCAGGTCTGTCGTGGATCAGCCAAGTACAAGGTAAGCGCCCTACCACTTTGCTATTACTCTGGCCCCTGAAATTTTTTTTAAAATTTTTTGGGGGCCATGCCCAGTGGCACTCAGGGACAACTCCTGGCTCTGTACTCAGAAATTGCTCCTACCTTGGGGACCATAGGGATGCCGGGGATTGAACCCACATCTGTCCTGGGTCAGCCGCGTGCAAAGCAAACACCCTACAACTGTGCTACCACTTCAGCTCAAACATTGAATATTTTAAAACCAAAGACACATGTCATTTTACCTGCAAAATCATTAGTATACATCCCTAAAAATGTAATACAACATTTCCATATTCACACTGCTATGATCACACTGATAATTCTAATTTCTTAATATCATCTAATATTTAAGGTTGAGAGAATCATATAGTAGCTAGGGTGTTTATCTTGCATACAAAAACCTGGTTTTGATTCCTGGCATTCTTTTTATTTTGGTTTTTGGGACATACCTGGTAGCACTCAGGGGTTACTCCTGGCTCATTCCTGAATCATTCCTGGAGGGCTTGGGGAAACCTTATGGGATGCTGGAGATTGAATCTGGGTTGGCTCCATGCAAGGCAAATGCCCTACCCACTATCACTCCAGCCTCTAATCCCTGATATTTTTCT
Source organism: Suncus etruscus (assembly GCF_024139225.1). Classification (NCBI taxonomy): domain Eukaryota; kingdom Metazoa; phylum Chordata; class Mammalia; order Eulipotyphla; family Soricidae; genus Suncus; species Suncus etruscus. The sequence goes on along the minus strand of NC_064860.1, from coordinate 43,869,806 downwards.
TTCTATATGATTCCTTGAACCCTGCCAGTTGTGATCCCAGAGAGCAGAACCAGGAGTAATCTCTGACCACATCAGGGTGTGCACCCCACAAAAAATCTATGCACAGACATATATTCCTCAAGTAATCAGTTCATAGTTTAATTTCCCTGGTAATTAAAAATAAAATCTCTTCTTTCATTAGCTGGGGACTACTGTGGGTTGGTTCTTGTAGGCTGCTCCTACATCCAGAGCATACTCTCCAGGCCTCTAAGCAATCTCCTTACTCTATACTGTAACCTTCTTCCCACCACTCCTTTTGCAGTGGCAGGAATTGAGTCCAGGACTACAAACATGCAAAAGAAGTAAGTGCTCAACCACTGAGCTCCATCGCTAGTATGAATCTTTCGACAGTCTCTCAACTCTGACCACTTCAAAGTTATTTTTTCCTTTGGGAAAAAGCTTCCCCAGGTAGTGATGATTAGTAAAGGAATCTGAGATGGAACATGGGGTTCTCCAAAACATGGATGAACTGCAGACTTTTGAGCAGGAGATTTCCTGAGGCCTTCCAATTCTTTTCCAATGCCTTGCCTGCCTTGCCTGCACTAGCCTTGGACGGACCGAGGTTCGATCCCCCGGCGTCCCATATGGTCCCCCAAGCCAGGAGTGACTTCTGAGTTCATAGCCAGGAGTAACCCCTGAGCATCACCGGGTGTGGCCCAAAAACCAAAAAAAATAAGAAGTTGGGCCAGTGGGGCCGAAGAGATAGCACATTGGTAGGGCCTTTGCCTTGCAAATGGTCCACATGGGACAGATCCCAGTTCTATTCCAGACACACAGTATGGTCCCCCGAGCCTGCCAGGAGCAACTACTGAATGCAGAGCCAGGGGTAACCCCTGAGCACTGCTGGATGTGGCCCAAAAACCAAAAACAAACAAACAAAAAAAGAAGCTGGGCCACTTGTGTGTAAAATGTGCAATAGTCTGGATTTCGCCAAAGGGACCTCCCAGCATTTCAACTTGTCTCTCCACTATCCAAGTTTGCTTTAAGCTGGGAATGTAGCCCACAAATTTGCAAATGTGCACCACTTCATTTGTTTTGGCAAAAACAGCCTCTGGGGTGGTGTCATTCCCCTTGCAACATAGCCAAGAGTGTATTGTCTTTGAGAGGCTCCAACTTTGGCCTGGGGCAGTTCAAGGTGGTGGTGAGGAGCTCAGTGGGTTCTTAGAACACATGCTCTGCAGGCAGGAGATGGACTCCCAGAATCAGTCCCCAGCACCTCACAATCCCTCCAGCACTGCAAGAATAACCCTAAACACTAAGCCAGGAAGAGCCCCAAAACATGTAAGTGTGGCCCCAAAATACAAACAAAAAACCCCAGATTAGAATACTTTAATCTTTTCTTTACAATGACATATGATAAAGAAACATAATGACAGAATAACAAATGCCCAAAGACAACAGCACAAAGAACATGAGAACTGGTCTTCAGTAGGAAGAGAGGGCTGAGGATGGCATAGGATAGGGAGGGCAGATTGGTAGAGCAAAACATTCAGCCAGGAGGAGAAAGTGTGCTGAAAGGGGATAAAGTGTTATGTATGAAACCCTATCAGCAATAATAGTACTATAGAGCACAGTGCCCCCTGTATATATATATGGACCTCACTTCGATTTCCCAGCGTCCCATATGGTCCCCCCAAGCCAGGGGCAATTTCTGAGCGCTTAGGAAGGAGTAATCCCTGAGCATCAAACAGGTGTGGCTCAAACCCCCCCCCCCAAATATTCAGAATCTTAGAAAACTTGTGCTACTGTAACCCTAAAATATATACTGTGATTCTAAAATATATATTTGATGGGCTTGAGGAATAGTATAATGGGAAAGGCATTTGCCTTGCATGTGGCCAACAGGGTTTGATCCCCAGCACCCCAATATGGTTTCTGGCTTCTACCAGGAGCGATCCCTGAGTTCAGAGCCAGAAGCAAACCCTAAGCATTGGCAGATGTGACCCTCACTCCATCCCCAGCCTCTCCCCAATAACAATAGTTGAAGGGTTTTCTAACAAAGTGAATTAATATTTTCCAAAAATATAATGATGTTGTTTAAAATCATAAGGTAAGAGATAGATCAATGAATTGTAATATAATAGAGCACAAAAAAATCACTATTATAGCTAAATTTTGGTAAGTATCAAAGAAGAAACTATTTCCATTCTCAATTATACTTTTATTATTTTTTCATATGCTTCAATCAAAACAACACATGGTAAGAGGCTAACATTTAATTAGATGTGAAAATCCAGCTGTCTGAAGCCAGATGTTAGATATTAGCAAAGCTATATAAAATTGCCATTCAGAATGCCATTCTTCTCAATAAATTTTTGTTTGGAAAGATTAATTTTCAGGGGAAAATTTATAATTTTATTAGTTTGTAGTAGGTTTATTATCATCTTTAAATTTATTTTTTTGTTTTGTTTTTTGGGCCACACCCAGTGAATCTCAGGGGCCCCTCCTGGCTATGCACTCACAAATCGCTCCTGGCTTAGGGGACCATGTGGGACACTGGGGGATCAAATCACAGTCCGTCCTAGGCTAACATGGGCAAGGCAGACACCTTACCATTTGCGCCACCATACTGGCTCCTCAACTTTAAAATTTTTTAACTTCAGCTGCCACCATGTCAGTTCATCAGTTAGAAAGACAAGCTAAGCCATAAAAACTCCTAGGTACACTGGCCTCATTGGCTGACAGCTCTAAGTCACAGTGTGTTGTTTTTTTTTGTTTGTTATTTGGCCACACCCAACTGCACTCAAGGATTATTCCTGGCTCTACACTCAGAAATTGCCCCAGCAGGCTCGGAGGACCATATGGGATGCCAGGAATCGAATCAGGGTCTGTCCCAGATTGGACTCTTTTTTTTTTTTTTTTTTTTTTTGGTTTTTGGGCCACACCCAGTAACGCTCAGGGGTTACTCCTGGCTATGTGCTCAGAAGTTGCTCCTGGCTTGGGGGACCATATGGGACACCGGGGGATCGAACCGCGGTCCGTCCAAGGTTAGCGCAGGCAAGGCAGGCACCTTACCTTTAGCGCCACCGCCCGGCCCCCCCAGATTGGACTCTTGCAAGGCAAACACCCAACCACTGTGCTCCAGCCCCTCTGAGGCACAGTGGAAGGAGGCAGGGCAAGTCCTCCACCCTGTTAAAGCTTCAGTAGCTGAACACACAACCCACAATGGCCACCACACCAATGGCCCAACTCCACTGCTTCTCCACTGATCTCTGCAGACACCTAACATACAAAAACCCCAGGTATGCTGTTTTCTGGGCTGAGAATTCTGGGTTCTTCTCAGAGTCTGAGTGGGTAGCTTCCCCCAACTCTCTTGAATTTCAGGAAGCTCCGGCAGCCACACCCACAACTCACAGCTACTTCCATGCCAGGCCATCAACCCAGTTCCACAGAAGCTAAAATTCCTGGAACACGCAGGCACACTACACCTCCACACGTTTCAAGCCTGACATCCCAGTAGGACTGCACAAAATTAGATGTGAAATTACCATAGAAGCAACCTAAGCTCAATAAACAAAACCATTATCAGGAAGCTCAACTAGCAACAACAAGCTTAGTAAACTTTTGGAAAATAACTTAATGACCCTACTTCGAGATATGAAAATCATCTTCTAGTGAATTTATTTTTTTATAATTCCATTGCCATTTAGTTGTAACAAACAATATTAAGGAGCAGCTTGAGAGATGGTAGGACACAGAACAATGGTGAAGGGGCTATTAGACTGGTGGTGGAACTTGTGTTGGAACAATGAATGTCAGAAACAACTGTATTTTGAGCAACTTTGTAAACCATGTGTTTAAATAAAGCAGTATCAATATTTTTTTTTTTTGGTTTTTCAGGCCACACCCGTTTGATGCTCAGGGGTTATTCCTGGTTAAGTGCTCAGAAATTGCCCCTGGCTTGGGGAACCATATGGGACCACCGTCCTTCCTTGGCTAGCGCTTGCAAGGCAGACACTTTACCTCTAGCGCCACCTCACCGGCCCCCTTCTTTTTTTTTTGGTTTTTGGCCCACACCCGGCAGTGCTCAGGGGTTATTCCAGGCTATCTGCTCAGAAATAACTCCTGGCAGGCATGGGGGACCATATGGGACACCGGGATTTGAACCAACAACCTTAGGTTCTGGATCGGTTACTTGCAAGGCAAACACCGCTGTGCTATCTCTCCGGCCCCAACGATTATTTTAAAGAAAAAGACTTGTAGCTTCATTTTTAATTTTTGATTGCTGGGCTACAGCCATCAATGCTTAGAGGTTACTTCTGGCTCTGCACTCAGCAATAACTCCCCATGGGTCTTGAGGATCACATGGGATACTGGGTCAGCTGTGAGCAAGGCAAACACCCCCCTGCTGTACTATCATTCCAAATCCATCGTTTTAAATTTCTATCGTGATAATCATAAAAAGCTATCACACAGCACATGTACAAAAATTCTAAAACCAGAGGGCCAGAGTGGTGGTGCAAGCGATAAGGTGTCTGCCTTGTAGGTTCTAGTCTAGGACAGACTGCGGTTCGATCCCCCAGTGTCCCATATGATTTCCCCAAGACAGGAGCGATTTCTGAGCACACAGCCAGGAGTAACCCCTGAGCATCATCGGGTGTGGCCCCCCCCCAAAAAAAACCAAACAAAAAAATTCTAAAACCAATAACTGTTATTTTGGGGGTTGAAAGATAGCAAGATGGGTTAAGCACTTATATACAGCAGACCTCTGGTTTGATCCCCAGCATCTGAAGTTCTCCCTAGTAATGTCAGGCATCATCCCTGAGGACAAAGTCAGGAGTAGCCCCTGAACACTGCTGGTTATGGCTGGAAACCCTTCCAATCAAAAAAAGAACTATTTTTCAGCTTAAGAAGCACTTTAAAATACATTGTATCAGACGCTCTGTGGAACTATTAGTTCCAGGACCTCCAGCCACTCAATTAGAGCATTTTCCTGTGTGATCTCACTGGCTTACCTTGCATTCACAATGTTTCCAGCATTCAACTCCACCATTTCTTCAAAGCCGATTGCAAATATATCAGTTGGCTTACTTCTTTTGTCTGCAATTAAACATCCAAGAAAGACTCAAAGCACAGCCTCGGTTAAACAGCAACTCTCAACCCAACAAAACAAAGATCAAGATTGATACAAAACTTCATACACAAATACACAAAATTTTTATATTTTCAGTTTACCAGATTCAAATTAAAGGCAAAAGTGCATGCGGGGAACAAAATTAAATTTGTGACCATCTATTTAGTAGGTCTGTGATAAAGATGAAAGAAATGTGTGAAAAGTCCAAAGGGATAGCACAGCATGTAGGGCGTTTGCCTTGCACACAGCCGAGCCAGATTTGACCCCCAGCATCCCATATGGTCCCCAAGCCTGTCAGGAGTAATTCCTGAGCATAGAACTAGGCGTAATCCCTGAGCACTGCTGGGTATGCCCACCACCGACCCAAATAAAAACACAAAATGTACTCAGAATTGAAATCTTAGTATCAGATTATCATTTTTATGTTATTATTATTACTACTAGTTCAAGTACAATTCAGTATAAGCAAAAGGAACATTTTTTTAAAAATAGGGGTTGCAGTTGATAGGGATATTCAGTATTTGGGATCGAACTCAAAGCCTTTGATATGCTAAATATTTGCTCTACTATTTAAACTATCTCTCTGGCCCCAAAAGGGACATTTTTAAATATTTAGAGGAAACTGTAAGGTTTAAGATATGGATAGAAAAAGAAAAAAATAACTAAAAGTGAAAACTTACTTTTCTATCTATATGGTTACCATTAAGGATATCTATTTAAGATCACATATATTTATTTATATCAATTTAAGTATCCTATTTCCTGAGGTTCAAATGTCCAAGGGGGGACACTTTTTCTTGTAGTATTGTTTTGATAAAGCAGAAAATAAAGACCTAGGAATAAAAAAGAACTAAGACTTGAAAAAAAAAAAAAAAAAAAAGAACTAAGACTTGGGGCCAAGAGTATAGATGGCAAGGTCTTACATATGGTACACAGGTTTGAGCTCTAGCACCACTCAGATTATCCTGAGCACTGCCAGGAGTGAAGCCTGAGCACAGAATAGGCTCCAAGCAATACTAGATGTGGCCTACAAACCAAAATCAAAAAAAATAAAAATACTACACCAATCAAAACAACCCAAACAAAACCAACACTTAAATAGATATGACTTATCTAAAAATACTAGTCTTTAAGTTGAAATAACTAAGTTTTTTTTTAATAAATCTATACATAAATCACTAGACATGGTTTTCTGGATCAGTAAATTACAGTACGATTTTCAGCCCATAAAAAGAAAGTCAACTTAGGGCCAGAGAAGTAAGTATAGCAGGTAAGGTGCTTGCCTTGCAAGCAGCCAACATGGATTTACAGAGCACTGCTAGAGTAATTCCTGAGTACAGAACCAGGAGTAAGCTACGAGCACCACTGGAGGCTGGGGGTAGAGGAAGGAAGGAAGCAAGGAAGGAAGAAAGGAAGGAAGGAAGGAAGGAAGGAAGGAAGGAAGGAAGGAAGGAAGGAAGGAAGGAAGGAAGGAGGGAGGGAGGGAGGGAGGGAGGGAGGGAGGGAGGGAGGGAGGGAGGGAGGGAGGGACGGAGGGAGGGAGGGAAGGAAGGAGAGAAAAACGAATGGAAGGAAAGGAGGAAGTGTGCCAACCTTGGAACTCCTGGATGCCAGCCAGCTTGGGAGCATCCAGAAGCCAGTCAGTGAGCGTCTGATTCTTAAAAGCGATGCTGCGAAACTGCTTCCCGCCGTTCACATTCCAGGTGCCAACACACACTCGGATTTTCTTGGGCTTCGAATATTTGTAGAAATTTTCACACATGCTCTTTAGAACTTTAGAAGATGCTGATCAAAACCAAAACAGAACAGTGTTTTAAATGCACGCATCATTTTGAAGTGCCTTTCTTTTATAATTGACAAGTGATGTCAGGGACGTCCAGGTTCCATCAGAAGCATAAGCATGCAGGAGCACAAACAGGGAGCAGAACATTCTTAAACACAAGCCAGGAGGGGCCGGCAAGGTGGCGCTAGAGGTAAGGTGTCTACCTTGCAAGCGCTAGCCAAGGAAGGACTGTGGTTCGATCCCCCTGCGTCCCATATGGTCCCCCAAGCCAAGGGCAATTTCTGAGTGCTTAGCCAGGAGTAACCCCTGAGCATTTTTTGGGTGTGGCCCGAAAAAAAAAAACACAAGCCAGGAAAAATGTAAATCAACCCCCCAATATTTCATAGAAGTCAGTTTAAAAAAAAAAACTTCAACTAAAATGGTTGCAGAATAAACATGCTGAATAAAAAGATCTGTTTCAATGAAACAGTATATTATTCCCCAGCAAATGAAAGTAGGGACTGTACATCTTCAAGAATAACAGCAATTGGAGTTCCTATAACCTCATTTGGAAGCAGGTAGATTAACAGGGGTCTCAAACTCGCGGCCCGAAAACGGCCCTCCGTACAACGTTTTGTGGCCCTGCCCTAGAGGAATCTTTTTTGTTTTGTTTTAGTTGTTTGGGTCACACCCCCAATGTTCAAGGCTTACTATTGACTTTGCACTCAAGGATCACCCCGACTTTGCCTCCTGCAGTCCCCAGGTAAATTGAGTTTGAGACCCCTGACTGGTAGAACATAAAACTTTCATTTTCTCCCAGAGACACTTAGAGCATTTCCATTCAAGATTCTAGCTATGGGCAGTTGGTGTGCTGAATACTGGCTTCCTAGGACAAAAATATAAATTGCAGGTGATAGTGAGACTTTGAAAATGACCCTTACCAGAAATGGCCCCTTTCCAGGTCAACAAGACAATACAGTAGCCTGCCTTTCTGCCCTCACCTACCCCTCCTTCTCTGTTCACTTCTCACTTCTCAACCTGCACCATGTCTGGACCTACCACCATGCCTTTGCACTGGCAGTCCCACTACCTGTAGCCCTTTTCTCTCACCTCCAAATTTTGACTTTCCCTGAGGCTCTCCTTGAAATTTTTCTCTGAGATCTCACTCTGCATTTATTTCTCTCTCCTTGTTTTACCATGTTCTCTAGATTTTATCAGCATGTACCAATTATAAGTTGTACTTATTCCCCCTGCAACTATCTGTCACCTCTCCCAAGCTCTGAGTAAGCAGCATTGCTCATTACAGACTCTCCAGAGACGAGGAGTGTCTGGTACACCGTGCTCAATATCTAATAACTGTTTAGAGAGTTGCTGTTCCTGAATTTTGCATCCTTAGTCCCTTTCCTCCATGTGTGTGCTGGGTTTTTTGGTTTTGTTCTTGATGCTAACTCTCTTTCTTCTAAACTCATACTTCACCTTGGTTAGTTAACTTCAGCACTTAAAAGTGGAACGTGGGGCCGGAGAGATAGCATGGAGGTAGTGCATTTGCCTCACATGCAGAAGGTCGGTGGTTCGAATCCTGGCATCCCATATGGTCCCCTGAGCCTGCCAGGAGAAATTTCTGAACGTAGAGCCAGGAGTAACCCCCGAGCGCTACCAGGTGTGACCCAAAATCCAAAAAAAAAAAAAAAAAAAAAGTGGAATGCATGCCAATTTAAAAATGGATGATGCCAGAGAGATAACACAGCGGTGTTTGCCTTGCAAGCAGCTGATCCAGGACCAAAGGTGGTTGGTTCGAATCCGGGTGTCCCATATGGTCCCCTGTGCCTGCCAGGAGCTATTTCTGAGCAGACAGCCAGGAATAACCCCTGAGCACCACCAGGTGTGACTCAAAAACCAAGGAAAAAAAAAATGGATGATGCACTTGCTTGGCAGTACACAGGAAGAAAAAGCATGAGAAGTAGAAAATCAAAGGTCCAAGGAAAAAGAAAGTCATCGACTTGAGGAAAAGAAAAACCAAATGATTCTTACTTTTGCACTGCATGATCTTATTTCATTGTTATTATTTTATGACCCTAAACTATAACAGCTTGTAAAAACTGAGAACAGGGCAATAAAAGCGCATTAAGAGAATGAAAGCTGTCTGCCCACGAATCCCCTGAAAGAGCCACAGCTTAGAGGTCAACCACAATCCGATAGTTCCTGGGGACAGATGGGCAGCTTCTGGCTGTCTAGTTATTTGATTTCTATGCACAGAAACGTGTCCAGTGAAATAAAAGCAGGTGATTTGCCTTCTGTGTCATCTGTATTAAAAGCCTGCTGTGTCTCAAGAAAGAGTCACTCTCTTTTGCTATTATTCATCATTCTTGGAACCAAGGTTACAGCTGCAGTATCAAAGCAGTTTCTGCACTCCTTTCTCCAGCAAAAAACAACTTCTGTAATGATTCAAGAGCTGAGAATAGTCAGTGAGGCAGAAGAGTGTGCAAACAAAAACATGTTGCCACAGAGAATGGCCTAATCAAGTCTGTTTCCAAACAGAATTAAATGTTAAGAAGAATGCTTAGTTTATTCTAAGTTGGCCAGCATTTTAATGTACAGAGAAATGAGGATGTCTATGTTCAAACAGACACCCATCCTTTTCATACCTGTCACTTCAGAAAATTGATTTCATTAACTAACTCCATCTTTCTCAAAAATCACAACCAACAGATTGTTCCTATCACTGCAGATTCATGCTTTGAGACAAGATCATGTACCTTGATGAGAAAAGAATGCATGGGAATGAATGTATGTGATTCCCAGGAATAGGAAGGTTTTAAAAAAAAATCATGAAATTTGGGTTTTGCACATTCAACTCCTTGAACTATTAGCAATTTTAATTATTCTGAAATGATTTTAATGTAGATGTTATAGCTGTGAAAACATTCGATTCACTACATGAGAAAATAAGTCGCCCCTTTCCAGTATCATACATGAGAAGCACTGCTGGATATTCAGAAATGCCCTAGAAAACACTCAAAAATGATCTCAGACAGTCACATCGTATTTCTTTTCTATTAGCCTAAAATAAAGATCTAATTTGCTCAATAAGATATGAAAATGTTGGGGCTGGAGCAACAGGACAGCAGGTAGGAAACTTGCTTTGCACACAACCTACCCAGATTCGATCCCTAGCAATCCCAGGAGTGATTCCTAAGTATAGAGCCAGGAATAAATCCTGAGCATCACCACATGTTCCCCCTCCACCAAAAAAGAAAAAAAATGACTTGAAAGTGAAATTAAAAAAAGAAAACAAGGGGCCTGGAGAGATAGCACAGCGGCGTTTGCCTTGCAAGCAGCCGATCCAGGACCAAAGGTGGTTGGTTCGAATCCCGGTGTCCCATATGGTCCCCCGTGCCTGCCAGGAGCTATTTCTGAGCAGATAGCCAGGAGTAACCCCTGAGCACCGCCGGGTGTGGCCCAAAAACAAAAACAAAACAAAACAAAACAAAAAAAAAAAAAAACAAGGGGCCGAAGAGATAGCATGGAGGTAAGGTATTTTGCCTTTCATGCAGAAGGATGGTGGTTCGAATTCCAGCATCTCAGATGGTCCCCTGTGCCTGCCAGGGGTGATTTCTGAGCATAGAGCCAGGAGGAACCCCTGAGCGCCGCCAGATGTGACCCAGAAAAAATTAAAAAAAAAAAAAAAAGATAACAAGAGACAAGTTATATTTAATTAAAAGGCCAGAAATAGCACAATTGTGACAGTGTCAACCTTGCATGTGGTCAACGTGGTTCAATCTCTGGCACCCCAGAACACTACCAGGTATCACTCTTGAGCACTATCTAGTAATAGCCCTTGAGCACCAACGTATAGCACCCAAACCATAAATAAATAAATACATACATACATAAATAAGATAATAAACTAAATAAAGCATATATTACAAGACAAAGAGCATTGCATATTTCCTTCTAAAGGTAGTATTTAGTTTTCTCAAACTTAAGAACTGTCTTTTCAGAGTAAAGTAAGCTATCAAAGGAAAAGAAAAATTGAGAAATTCCAACTTTGTGACTTCATTTATAATATCAGCTTTGAATAAAATAAAAAAAGAAGCTTTTATCATTAACTTGATTTTCTATACTGTACCTGACTGTAATGTCTGCTCAGAAACTAGGGATGCAGCATGAAGGAAAAAAGAATCGTTAGTCACACAAGTCAGAGTTAGTGTCATGACAGAACAGTTCAAGCCCGCCTCCCTTTCTCTCATCAGTCCATGTGATCACTTTGCTTTGTCTGTGCCTAAAAGATACCCCAGATGAAACATGAGTGATCGGCGTAATTGGTGCAAATCCTCTATAGTTAAGAAAAACTTCATAGGGACTTATTCGTAGGTCTCAACCCCTCTCAGAACATGGGCAAATGTACTTATGTGTGAAGAATAGGAACTGAAAACCCAGCAGGTTAGAGGATACTGCAGATAGTGGCAGAGTGGCAGACAAGTCCCTAATATCCATCTTCCTGAAACATACCAGTTGGTTGGACCTTGTTTATCTACCAGTACCACAGGGCCCAAGCTTTGAAGGCCTATAGAGCCACAAGGAGGGATCCTGGTCATTGCTTGGAAGTCTCCCACCTACATCACCACACTAATGTAAAATGGGGCAAACTCCTTGCACCACAGGGCTTTGGGGACCAGTGGGATTAGGGTGCCAAACTCTAGAACTCCTTCGGGAACACTCAGAAATGACTGGAACTTACTAACAATAGCAATTTGCTTTTCCATGAGGTAGATGGCTAAGAAAGGACTGATAGTCCTGCAGTCTAGTTAAAAGATCTTGGAAAAGGAGCTTACATTTGCCTGTGGAAATGGGTATCATGTGTGAAGGGAGAAAGGTTCTCTGAAGGAGAGGAGGGGGCGAGGGCAAAAAAAAAAAAAAGGTTCTCTAAAATAGAAGGGAGGTCACAGTGTACACGGATAGGGATCCTTACTGCACCTTGTGAGCTGAGGCAGAGAGATGCCTGAAGAGGGTACAGACACATGTATATACCACGAGTACATACTCAGGCATGTACATATACTCATGCATATGTATGTTGTGTCTATTTCCACCCAGCTCTCTTCTTCTGGTAGCAGTCCCCTACTGAGTATTGCTGTAGCAGAATCAAGCATAAGCCAGTGCAGAGCTAGCAATTCTCAAAGTTCCTGATAAAAGCCACCTGTTGAGGGCAACCCTTTTCTCAGAACAGCAAAACTGATAATATGCACTATTTTCAGGCGTATTTTACATATAATAAAATATTTTAAGGAAGGCAAAAACTGGACATGTTAGTTCAAGTTCTAAAGTCCTTGGCTTCTTTGCTTCCTCACCAAATGTCTGCTTTTAGGGGCCAGAGAAAGTAGGTAGCACAGCAGTGGGGTGTTTACCTTGCATGTGGCCGACACAGGATGGATCTGGATTAGATCCCCAGCATCCTATATGGTCCCCTGAGCCTGTCAGGAGCGATTTCTGAGCACAGAGCCAGGAGTAATCCCTGGATGTGACCCCCCACCCCCAAAAAAGAAAAAAACCAAACAAGTGCATGCTTTCAAAGGTGGCTTATTGGCAGCTCTATAGAAGAACAGGCACAGATGGGACGAAGGGACAGGTGCTTAGTCAAGAATCTATCTGCTGCGGACCTTGAAGGTACCCTAGGCTTTCCCCCATTCCCCACTCGGCTCCTTAGGGAGGGTCTGGGTGGGGGCCCTGAACTTCCAGCCTCCCAGCTTCTTGAAGGATCTCTTTCCTTCCTGGGAGCCGGGAGTCTCTAGTAGCATGGGGTTCGGCAGGCCTCTGCCACGCCAGAGGCCTTCTTAACCAGGCCTAGGGGGGGCTTCGGGACTTGGGTGACCCCAGCACTCCTCTACCGCCTTGCTCCAGATCTCCAGGGCTTTCCTGGGCCACATGCCTGGGCAAGCCAGTGAGGTGAGTCCCTTGGCGGAGCTTGAAGGTACTCTAGGCTTTCCCCCATTCCCCACTCGGCTCCTTAGGGAGGGTCTGGGTGGGGGCCCTGAATTTCCGGCCTTCCAGTTTCTTGAAGCAGTCACTGGTAATCTCTTACCAGTCTATATTTTCAAAACCGCGTGGGAGCGCAAAATACATTAATAGTACTCACTATCATTGAATCATGTTTTTATGTATGCAGAATGTCCATTTTGTACTCTGCCCTTTCGCATACCCCTACAAAAATCATTTTTCTCTTTAACTCTCTTACCCCCTATCATCATTACTCTACATTTACCCTTTTTAACTTAAGTACTGTAGAGTCCTAAGTCACAGACCAAAGTGGTGCCCTGGATTTAACACTCCCCCCCCAACTACTCCAAAAGGTATAAAAAGGACACGTATGTCTTTTCAGCATTTTATGTGTGTTTTCTTTGACGGCTATAACTCTTGCTGAATATTTTCTTATACAGTGATGATTTCCCCCCCCCCCCCTTTTATATATTTTCTTCTCTTTGTGAACTGTTCAATAGGGAATTTGGTGAAAGAGTCCCTCAGTTTAATGCTTATGTTTGAACCAAGTCATGGGTATTGTTGGACGTATTCTTATGCCCTCATATACTCTGATATGCCACATGGCTTTATTTCTTGTTTGCATAGGCACATTAAAATGGGAAAATACTATACATACAAAAAAGTTCTTATTTAATAGAGATGGGAACACACAAATCTTGTAGTGCAATGGAACCTTACACCCTGAACATTGACATAAAGACCTGGCACAGGCCTCAGAAGAATGGGCATTCTCCATCCACCCCTGATCTAGGGAAGACATCTACAAAACATCCAAGGTTGTCTATAACATCACCTGGAGGCAATTTTCTACCAGGGAAGACCCTACCGCTGCTCTGACATCGACCTACTCAAGGGAGACTTCCCTTAACACTGAGAAGACTTAATAACAACAATGACCTGCTTACGAGACAGGGCTTTCTGTATTGCCCCTTAATTGTGAGGTGAAACTAGAGGATACTCCACACCAGCCTGACTTCAATGTAGGATGTGCAGATTCCAGGATCTTTAATACAGAAATCTGATGCCAACAATAGAGACTGCATGAAAAATAAAACTGTATTGGCACTACAGACAATGACTTGGATTGAATAAACTAGTTTGCCTGGAGCCTAGAATTGATCTTATGCCAGGAAACTTCAGGGGTAGGGTCTCCTTGTATTTAGACCAAGGCTTTTCCTTTCCATGTCCCCCATATTTTGGTGGGCATATGCAAACAATATTTGCCACTCTAACACTGTTTTTACTGTGCTCTTTTGACTCTAACCCTTAAAAAAAAACCTTAAACTTTTGATGTTAACTTAAACTAATATGCATGTGCATGAAAATATAAAAAAATACTATGCCTTCAATGTTTAAGGAGGCACTTAAATCTCATGGCTTTAGATTGCTGTGTATACTGCTAAGAAATGTTATAATGTACTACAATCGTAGGACTTGTGGACAAAGTAATTGTACATGGGTTCTGCCTTATTTTACTTAATGTCCTTTGTAAAAGGGGATTTCTTTTGAGAACTCTGTTTATGGGCGATTGTCCTTTCACTGTAACTTTACCTTCTCCTCTTTGCATCATTGTTCTCATAATTAAAAAAAAATCAAAAAAAAAAAAAAAAAGGAATCTATCTGCTACTGGATGTCAGGAAGAAAGCCAAGGTCCAAGGTACAGCTAAAATAGTTTGGTTCTTCCAGTGCTAATCAGCCTCAATCCCCCAGACTACTTACTAGCTCCCTCAAGGAGCCAACAGTGATTGACTATATTAAGCACTAGGCAGAATTCTGAGACAATCCATGGTAATTGATTTGAACAATTATCCTAGAGTGCATGGCTCACTGAGAAATCATTTCTACTTAAATAGAACAAATTCGAAGGTTTAGTTTGGAGGTAACAAAGAAAACAGTCAAGAGTGCTAAATAGTTAAAATGGGGGAAATGGAATTAAAAAGTCTGATTATTAAAATAAATGTTGAATATCTCCAATATACAGCTTATGCATACATGCACATGGACATGAACCTAATTCTTTTGCTGTTAATAATAGAAATGGGGGGCCGGAGAGATAGCACAGCGGCAATTGCCTTGCAAGCAGCCGACCAAGGACCTAAGGTGGTTGGTTGGTTGGTTCAAATCCCAGCATCCCATACGGTCCCCTGTGCCTGCCAGGAGCTATTTCTGAGCAGATAGCCAGGAGAAACTCCTGAGCACCACTGGGTGTGGCCCAAAACCAAAAACTAAAAACAAACAGAAAAAGAAAATGGGTCCTGGGTTCTGAACAAGGAGGGCCATCATTTTGTAAACATCACATATTAGGCTTTCCTCAAGCCTATTTCCATTAACACTGCCCCAAGCTACCTGATCATATCAGGGAAGGACACAAGGGAGCAGTAGAAAGGTACCCTAGACAAGTCATTCATTTTAAAGTTCATCAAAAAGCTAGAACCTTCCTAAATCCACTCCCTATATAATCCAATTCATGATCTTGGGCAGGGTTCATCACCTGGAGTGACCAGTCAGTTTGGAGCTGTTGATAGATGGATTAAAGTTTTGTTCAGCTTTAAAAAAATAATGGAAATAGTGAAAGATTAAAAGTCATCAAGGGCTGGAAAGATAGTATAGTGCGTATGGCATCTGCCTTGCATGTAGCTGACCAGGCTTTGATCCCCAGTACCCCATAAGGTCCCTTGAGTCTGCCATGAGTGATTTCTGAGCATAGAACCAGGAGTAACCCCTGAGTGGCACTCAGAAACAAACAAAAAAAGAATAGTTATCATTGTTAAATATTAATAGCATCTAACAATAAGTAACATTTACTTAGTAAATTTACATAGTAAAATTACTATGATTTGGGCCCGGAGAGATAGCATAGCGGCGTTTGCCTTGTAAGCAGCCGACCCAGGACCAAAGGTGGTTGGTTCGAATCCTGGTGTCCCATTTGGTCCCCTGTGCCTGCCAGGAGCTATTTCTGAGCACACAGCCAGGAGTAACCCCTGAGCACTGCCAGGTGTGACCCAAAAACCAAAAAAAATATATATAAAAAAATAAAATTACTATGATTTAATTTTTATACAAACAATAGCAATTAAAAGATAAGAAAAATTTCTATAAACTTTAGGGTAGTGATTAGCAAAATAAAGAACTTAGTTGTTTTCTTCCCAACAAAGCACTTGTTTTCTATACAATTATTGAAAAATCTATTAAAAACAATAGCTATTGGGCCGGGAGAGATAGCACAGCGGCATTTGCCTTGCAAACAGCCAATCCAGGACCAAAGGTGGTTGGTTCAAATCCCGGTGTCCCATATGGTCCCCCGTGCCTGCCAGGAGCTATTTCTGAGCAGATATCCAGGAGTAACCCCTGAGCACCGCCAAAACAAAACAAAACAAAAAAATAGCTACTTTAAGAAATCCTACCTTGTCTAGTTAGCAATACTTGAATCATTTAGTTCTTCAATCATACTTTAAAAAAAATATGCATGGACTTCAACATATTAAAGAAGTCCTTTGAGAGTGCAAATTTTAAAAGTTAGATGGATAGATAATTTTAAAAGTTAGGTGGATAGATATTGCTTCTAAAACTACTTCAATCAATGTAATGGAATATTAGTCTGTATGCTAAGTTTATATTTACCTCTTGGACTTTTAGAATAAATATCAATAATATTGAGTAAGAATGCATACCACGCAAACTTCCAGTAGTTAAAAGTGCCCGAGCTTTGTCAGCTAAGTCACTGTTTAGAGTATTTCCCAGGAGCAAAACATCAATGGCCTCTTGCTTGGAGCTGTCGAAGAAGTTATTCTGAATCGTTCTAGTCACAGAACGAGCACCATCTTTTAACTTGCCAGCCTGTTTAGGGAGAAAGGAGTCGAGATTTTCATTCTTGATACTGTTGGTTGTTTTGCTCATTAAGAATCCTGAACGCTTGGATTAGATGTATATTATGGTACTGCAGTAGAAAGGAGCTAATGCTTCTATTCTAAATGTAAAACTATCATGTAAATTTACTTATGAAAATTTAAATTCTTGCTCACTTTTGGACAACAGCTCTGCATAAAGAGGTGGACAAGGCTCAGAACCACCACTGCATCCAGAAAGGATGTTAATGTTGAAAAAGTGTTTATGTTAAAATAAGTCAATGGAAGCAAGCTTATTGAAAACAAAAAAATTATTTCTTAAATGAAATGTATAAACTTGTGATGGGGATAAGCAAGGAAGAAAAAGCACACACATCCCATTTAACCTACTCCTAGTAAAATTTTAAAGTACTTAGTAGAGGAGTAAAATAAAATTGCTTCCAAATAAACGCTGCTAGTTGAAACTAAAACTAAAATCGAACCAGAGAAATAGCTCAATGGACTAGAGCAAATGATTTGCACATGCAAGGCCCTAGGTTTGATACCTAGCATCACATAGTTCTACTTCCAGGCATAGCCGTTAAGTGGCCCCCTGATCCCTGAGCTGGGCATAGTCCCTGAGCACCACTGAGTATAGTACAAAACCCAAATTAGATAAACTGAGCATAAGAGGAACCCTAGATTTAAAAGGTATATATCTATAACTATAGATCATAAACAACTATGGCATAAAATTATAATTTATATATTACAGATCATTTTATCATCTATATAAACAGATGATAAAAATAACATGCCAATTCTTATAGGAAAGATCCAATTATAATTTTTTTTTTTTTGGTCACATCCAGCAGTGCTCAGGGGTTACTCCTGGCTCTATGCTCAGAAATCGCTCCTGGCAGATATGGGGAACCATATGGGATGCTGGGATTTGAACCACCATCCTTCTGCATGCAAGGTAAACATTGTACCTCCATGCTATCTCTCCCATCCCCCAATTATAACTTTTTTTTCCAATTATAACTTTTAATGAGCATATACTTAGGGCATGTTATAACTGACAAAAAAAGACTATTTTTTATTTTACAGATACTGATGATTGCTTAAAAAAGAAACTTTTAGAAAAGAAAACAGCTTGCAGCTGCTACTTTTATTTCTTAAATAGCAGATACTTGAAGCTTAAAATATTATTTCCTGCATATAATGACACACAAATAACATTACTTGAAAAGGGCACTCACCGTTCATATTATCAGGCAATTAATCAAAAGGAACCCAGAGAAGAAAGGAAAAGAAAGAGCAGTTCAGAAGTTAGATCTTAGTTCAAACCAAATTGGTATATGTAATATATAAAATTTCATATCTACTTGTTAGACATAAGAACCTGAAAATGTATATAACCTCTGATATACATTGTCTTAGTCACTGCAGGGAAAAAAAGGTGGTCTATACAAGTAATAATTGTAGAGAATCTGGCTTTAATAGCAAGAATTATGTGCTCAATTTAAAAGGAAAAAATGGAAGTAACAATTTCAGGTTTTCAAAAATAACCATTTCAAGCAGACAATATCTAAGTGCCGATAGCAAATTTTTGTTTGTTTGTTTTTTCAGGCCACACCCGTTTGATGCTCAGGGGTTACTCCTGGCTAAGAGCTCAGAAATTGCCCCTAGCTTGGGGGGACCATATGGGATGCCGGGGGTTCGAACCTCGGTCCTTCCTTGGCTAGCGCTTGCAAGGCAGACACCTTACCTCTAGCACCACCTTGCCGGCCCCAGCAAATTATTTTTTATGAATTAAAAGGATAAAAAACAGAGAGGAAACAGGAACTTAGCTAAAATCCAAGCTAGAATGTCCAAATAGAAGCATGACATTTTATAAGAGGAAGGAGATTTGGAAATTCAGACAGTGAAATTTGGAAATTCAGACAATAATAAGAAATGTCTTTAAAAGAATTTCAGTTCCTGTATTGAAGAGATTCAATGAGAACTGTAAAGGTGGGCTGCATTCTGGTCTTTTTAAATTTGTAAGTGTTTTGAGGAATTGCAAAGAATTAAAATGTTAATAAATTCAGAGGCAGGGGCTGAAGTGATAGCACAGTGGTAGGGCATTTGCCTTGCACACAGCCAATACGGGATGGACCCAGGTTCAATTCCCAGCATCCCATATGGTCCCCCAAACTGCCAGGAGCAAAAAACAAACAACTCCCCACCCCAAAATTAAACTGCAGTCGGAGCCTTAAAAAGTCAGCATTTAAGTATACAAATGAATGAAAAAGATCACAAGTACGCTTCCAATGGTGCCAAATACTGGAGCAGAAAGTAGTCTGTGAACAGGCCCGGCAATTAAAAAGCTAAGACACAGAATTATATATAATCAAGTCAATATCTCACCCTCTCTTTGCATATTCTGATATTCTGATAGCCTACATCTCAAAGTAAGATCAGGAAAAGAGAGAAAATGTAAGATTTCATGGTACCCAGTTTTTAGTAGGTGTTATATAAATGCTCACTGTTTTGTTTATCAGCAATTGCCCTGCATCAGGTAACACTGTATCAAGCACTAAGGACACAGCCAAACGCAGCAGGACCCTTTCTTGGGATTTTTTAATCATATTTAAAATTAAATATAAAAATGTAAAAAAAATACACAAGGGAAAATCATGAAAAAGGTAAATAGTGAATTATCACACAATGACTAAATATGTCATATACACATGCCCCCAAATTCAAGGAAATAACTGTATTCCACTCAGTTAATCACATCTGACACAGAAATATTAAACAGAGGACACAAAAACACAATGAGAGGGCCAGAGCGACAGGGTGTTTGCCATACATGCGGCCAATCCAGGACCGACCCAGGTTCAATCCCTGGCATCCCATATGGCCCCCCCTCAGTCTGTCAGGAGTAACTTCTGAGTGCAGAGCCAGGAATAACTACAGAGCGCTCCTGGGTGTGGTCCCCAGTCACCACCCCCCCAAAACAAAAAAGCATAATGAAAGAAGTTTAAAACAGATATATATTTAAAAAAAAAAACCAATTAATTAAGTGACCACAAAGAAGTTTTACTAAGAAGGGGAAAAGGGCCTTTTGTACAATGTTATGGACTCTAGAGTCTCTAGACCTACCTTTGCCTTTCCTTCCAGAGCACCAGTGCCCGCGTAGATCTTACTGATCGAGTCACCATTCACAGACCACATGGACCGAAAAACTTCTTGAAAGCGAGTCACCAGTTGAGGCTTTTCGGCTAAGCCCAAAGCTTCCAACTGTCTAGCTAGCATCTAAAACAGCAAAAGAGCAAGGTTTTAAGTCTACACTAGTTATGGTGTATAATTAGTTTAGTTAGTGTGAGACTAGCTATTATGTGTAACTAGTATACGCTAGTTAAGATGGGCCTTTTTTGTTGTTGTTTTTTGGGCCATACCTGTTGACGCTCAGGGGATACTCCTGGCTTCTGGCTATGCACTCAGAAATCGCTCCTGACTTGGGAGACCATATGGGATGCTGGGGGATGGAACTGCGGTTCATCCTAGGTTAGCAAGGCAGACGCCCTACCGCTTGTGCCACCACTCCAGCACCTATGATGGGACTTTTTAACAACAACCATGACCAAACCAATATTTACAGTTATAGGTCTTGGGGTCTCCACAGTTCCTTCATCATAGGCAACAATCAAAGGATAGAAAAATCACTTGTCAATACTGGAAATGAATTTGGCCATAAAATCTTGGTCAAGTCAAAGCAATAGACAATTCTTAGTCAGCCTAATGTTCTTATTTGGAATCCAGTCATAGTGCCTATGACTAATGGTTTAATTTAATTCCTTTCATTGGATTTATTATAAGTATGGTTATTATTCATATCACAGATAACTCAATGAATTAATAAATGAATGTTTACAAAGCAATAATACTTAAAAACACTACTGACATTTTTGAAAACACACTAAACTGGGTTCACTTGATTTCCTACAGTCTGTTCTTGTTACTATAGAGAATAAATCAAAATATTAAAATAAATCTCCCAGAACTTCCTTTATCATTTATACTTCCTCTCTTGAGTTTGTGCAAAACTGATCTCTGCCACTCCTTATATTTTGTTACGTTAGCAGTAAACTTTATTTATTTATTTTTTTTGGCTTTTGGCTTTTGGACCACACCCAGCAACGCTCAGGGGTTTGTCCTGGCTCTACTCTCAGAAATTGCTCCTGGCAGGCTCAGGGGACCATATGGGATGCCCAGATTCAAACCACTGTCCTTCTGCATGCGAGGCAAATGCCCCACCTCCATGCTATCTCTCCAGCCCAGCAGTAAACTTTTTAACTAATCAACCAGTAATGGGCAGCATTCACAGATCTAATTTTCAGAAGAGAATAGTTAGACTGCAATCTTATAAATAACACTAATTTTTTAATCATCTTTCAAGTATTTCAATAAGTTCACTTTTAGAATCAAGAAAACATATTCAGTGACTTAAGAACAGAAACTCCTGGGGCCGGGCAGTGGCGCTAAAGGTAAGGTGCCTGCCTTGCCAGCGCTAGCCTTGGACGGACCGCGGTTCGATCCCCCGGTGTCCCATATGGTACCCAAAGCCAGGAGCAACTTCTGAGTGCATAGCCAGGAGTAGCCCCTGAGCATTACCGGGTGTGGCCCAAAAATCAAAAAAAAAAAAAAAGAACAGAAACTCCAGAGATATGAAAGTCATGTGATTAAATCTACCACAAAGACCAAATGCTGGCTTTCATTTTTACCCATCATATTTTCTAAATAAGAAATGATAAAACTCAATGAGCTTGCAAAAGAGGCAAAAGAGTGAATTTTTATGTAAATAAAGAAAAATATATTTCTGAAGAATTCTTTTGGGGGGGGCCACACCCGTTTGATGCTCTGGAGTTACTTCTGGCTATGCGCTCAGAAATCGCCCCTGGCTTGGAGGGACCATATGGGACGCCGGGGGATCGAACCTCGGTCCATTCCTTGGCTAGCGCTTGCAAGGCAGACACCTTACCTCTAGTGCCACCTCGCTGGCCCCATTTCTGAAGAATTTTACATATTTTTATGTTAGCACATTAGCTACACAGTAACCAATATTTTGATTGAATTTAAGATCACTATCTAAAAAATAGTCCATATTGTTTTAAATTTTTTTTTTTTTTTGGTTTTTGGGTCACACCTGGTGGTACCCAGGGGTTACTCCTGGCTGTCTGCTCAGAAATAGCTCCTGGCAGGCACGGGGGACCATATGGGACACCAGGATTCGAACCAACCATCTTTGGTCCTGGATCGGCTGCTTGCAAGGCAAACACCGTTGTGCTATCTCTTTGGGCCCTAAATTTCTTTTTTAATTTAATTTTATTTTGGTTTTTGGGCCACTCCCAGCAGTGCTCAAAGGTTATTCCTGGCTCTGCACTCAGAAGTCACTCCTGGCAGGGCAGGGAACCATAAGAGATGCCGGGGTTCAAACCCATAAGGGATGCCAGGGTTGGCAGTGTACAAGGCAAAAACATCCTACCTGCTGTGCTATCGCTCCAGTCCTTTTCTTTATTTTTTGGGTGGTGGCAAAGCTTAGGCCACATCCAGTAGTGCTCAAGACTACTCTTTTTTTTTTTTTTTTGTGGTTTTTGGGTCACACCCAGCAGTGCTCAGGGGTTTATTTCTGGCTCCAGGCTCAGAAACTGTTCCTGGCAGGCACGGGGGACCATATGGGATGCTGGGATTCGAACCGATGACCTCCTGCATGAAAGGCAAACACCTTACCTCCATGCTATCTCTCCGGCCCCTCAAGCCTACTCTTAATTCTGTGCTTGGGGTCTCTCCTGGCAGTGCCTAGGGGCCCATGAGGTACCAGGGATAAAACCGAGATTAGCTGCCTTTATCTAGTTCTCTCTCTCCAGCCTCTATTTCTTACTTATTTATTTATTTTATTTATTTATTTTGGTTTTTCGGGCCACACCTGTTTGATGCTCAGGGTTTACTCCTGGCTGGGGAATTGAACTGCAGTCCATCCTAGGCTAGCGCACTCAAGGCAGACACCTTACCACTTGTGCCACCACTCTGGCCTCAACAGTTGTTTTTTGTTGTTAATGTCTTTTTTTTTTGAGGGGTCACACCCAGCATCACTCAGGGGTTACTCCTGGCTCTATGCTCAGAAATCACTCCTGGCACGCTCAGGAGAACATATGGGATGCCAGGATTCGAACCACCATCCTTCTACATGCAAGGCAAATGCCTTACTTCTATGTTATCTCTCGCCCCCCCCCCCAACAGTTGTTTTTTAAAAGAGATAGTTAGGGGCCGGGGAGATAGCACAGTGGTAGGGCATTGCCTTGCAAATAGCCAATCCAGAACGAACAGTGGTTCGAATACTGGTATCCCATTTGGTCCCCTGTGCCTGCCAGGAACAATTTCTGAGCTCAGAGCCAGGAGTAACCCCAAGCGCTGCTGGGTGTGACCCAAAACTCAAAAAAAAAAAAATAATAATAATAAAATTTAAAAAATAAAAGAGATAGTTAAAGCTACCCAAAGAGAAGTATTTTGAACAGATGAAGGAAACATTTAACTGAAAAGAGATTTGTTCTTCCAAAAAGATTAGAAGTAGAGAATGTTTTTGATGAAGCAGAATTTCATTTTGTGGCAAGTAACTAATGAAAAACATAAATATTACAAGAGCATTGAAAGAACAATGGCCAAAGACCCATTCACACATTTTAATTTATGCTTTACCTCTAAGCCAAAAAAAGCTTGCACACTGTTTGTTCTATCAAGGCAATCCAAGCAGTTGGTCCGCACAGTACCACTCTGGCATCTGCAACCAAGTCAGCAAAGTTAAAAGCTAGTTGGAAACAGACACAAACTGAGAAAAATGGAACATCCCCTTTCTAGTCTCAAAGGCTTCTTATAATTCACAAACATACGAAAAAAAGATGGACAAGTTTGTCAGGGAATCTAGCACCAAATATACCCACCATCTATATTCTACAACTCTTCTTAACAGTAACCTAAATGCAAAATAGTTTAAATAGTTTAAAAAAAAATCAGTCATGGTCAGCAGAGCCTGGAGAGTCCCTGAAACGAGGTTCAGATGGTTTGGAAGGTCAGTGCTGCTCAGGTTTACCTGTGTTCAGGGGTCAGCAGGGCTACACCTGGTGGTGCTCAGGGCACCATGTGACAACAGGAATAAAACCCAAGGCATATACTATGCCAACTGAACTATCTCTGGGGCCCTTGATATATATTTGGAGGTGTTTGGGATCACATCTAGTGGTATTCAGGGCTTACTTCTGGCTCATTGCTCAAGGATCATTCCTGGTAGTGCTGGGGACTGAACTGGGATTGGTTGCATGCAAGGCAAGTGACTTAATTTTCTCTCTCTCTCAAGTATATGTTAATAATATATCTACTTATCTATACCTACATAATGTTATTTTATTTTTCTTTTCTGAGAAATACCTGACAATCCTCAAGCTTACTCCTGGTTGTGCACTCAGGAATCATCTTGACAGTGCTCTGGGCACCATATGAGCTACCAGGTTAGTACCTCAAATATGCCAGATAAATTGGGGTCAGTCACATGCAAGGCAATCAATCACCTTGCCCACTGTATCTAGAGCCCCAACATACCTATATGTTTTTTAATTAGGCCAGAAACTAAACATACATTTAGATATATAACCCCATTTGTGTTCTTTGCATATTAAAAATAACCAAATATTAGAGAGTGGCAGGGGGCGGGGGAGGAACAAGAAGAAAAAAAATAGCCAAATATTTATGTAATAATTTTTTTTGTGGGGGCCATGCCTAGCAATATACAGGGGTTACTCCTGGCTCTGCTTTCAAAAATTACTTCTGGCAATGTCCAAGGGACCAAATGGGACCCAGGAAATAAACTTGGGGCTGCATGGCATGCAAGGTGAGTGACCAACACATTGTGTGATGTATGATGTTTCCAGCCCCTATGAAATGAATTAAAAAATACTAAAATATGGAAACCAGATATATAGTATATATAGAGTATAGTGGGTAATGCACTAGCATTACATGCAAAAAATCCAGGTTTTATTGGCATATTGGGTACTGAACCCAACACCCCATAAGGTCCCCAAGTACCTCCAGGTGTGATCCCTAAGCACAAGACAGGAATAAGTCCTGAACACCGCTAGGTATGGCTCCATTTTTTTTTTATTAACTTAAATCCTCTATTTTACTATATTGTAAAATATTTCTGACAATGAAACTAAAGATTGTATAAATTCTTAAAAATGTTAAATTAGCATTGAACAGTTTCAGACATGTAAGACAAGCACTCTACCATCACTGAGCTATTACATAGCAAGCAACTCAACCCTCAACTTACGTTTGTTTTCTTTGTTTTTCTGGGGGGGGCACACCTGGCAATGTTCAAGGGTTCCTTCTGACCCTGACCTTAGGAATTACTCCTGGAGGTGTTCAGGGGACAATATAAAATGCCAAGAATCAAACCAAGGTCAGTCACGTGCAAGACAGGTACTATACCCACTGTACCAAGGCTCTGGTCCCTCAATATACATTTTTAACTTAAATCTTTTAATACTTATCTCTTGCATTTCATAAGCAAAATCTGGAAACAGACAACTAATATCTTAATACTACCATTTTGCATTTAATAATTCTCAGAGGTCAAGAAATAATGAAAGATTCATGAAACTGAAATAGTTTCAGTTACATAGGGACATATTTATCTTTTACTTATTATAAAAATATACTATTTATATTACATAACTCATTTCCAAGTCGTGACATAGGGCAAATTATAACCACTGCCTTGATTTCCTCATATGTGGATAAAAATAATAGCAGAACCCATCACCACAAATGTTAACACTACTTGTAAAGAACATTACTTGTATACTCACTGCCTCATCTCTGTAATGTGCCCAATAATTTAAACTATACTATTTGTCAATTTCTTTTGGGGGCCTTAATTTTTTTGTGTGTTTGTTTTTGGGCCATACCTAGCATTGCTCAGGGGTTCCTTCTGGCTCTGCATTTAAGAAGCACTCCTGGGCCAGAGAGATACATGGAGGTGGGGCATTTGCTTTGCATGCAGAAGAATGGTGGTTCGAATCCCGGCATCCAATATGGTCCCCCAAGCCTGTCAGGAGCAATTTCTGAACATAGAGCACTGCTGTGTGTGACCCAAAAACCAAAAAAAAAAAAAAAAAAAAAAAAAGAAGAAGAAGAAGAAGCACTCCTAGTGGTACTCGGGGGACCATATGGGATGATGGGGATAGAATCCAGGTCAGCCATGCAAGGCAAGCATCTTACCCACTTTACTAAATCTCTGGTTCCCATTTGTTGATTTCTAAAGAAAAAAAAAGTCTAATATAAAAGTCTAATAAAACATTTGATTTCATTATGAACCTTGATTTTTTTAACTGTTCAATGCTAAGAATAAACTTTTTTTTTTCCATATTTGTTTTTGGGCCATATCTGGTGGCACTAAGAGATTACTCCTGGCTCTTTATTTCTGCACTCAGAATTCATTCCTGGCAGACTCAGAGGGGCCATATAAGATTCCAAGGATAGAACCTGGGTAGGTAGCATGTAAGGCAAACCACTACCCACTTTGGACCCAATTTTTTTTGTTTTGTTTTGTGAGAGGCCACACCTCAAGGATCATAGTTGGTGCCAGGATTGAGCCTCAAGTAGCTGTATGCAAGGCATGTACCTTTTCTGTTGTATGATCTCCCTGGCTCTTAAGAATAAAAGTAAAAGGGTAACAAAGTTCTAGTTTACAGAAAGAGAAACAGAGCAATCAAACCTTTGAACATCACTTCCATTGAAGTAAAAAAATCCATAATCTAAAAACTTCTGCACTTGAGGCTTAAGAATACTATGTAATTTTTCTGCCTTTCCTCCTTTCACCATTTGATGATAGTCAAAATTCACCATCTGGATATCAGCAGCATGTTCAGAAGCTTTCAAGTGACTCTGAAAATAAAAAAGCAAGCATTCCATCAAAATGTTAGCTGTGATCTTATTGACATAGTGTTTTAAATGGAACACACGTTTTTATTATTGCTGTCTTAAAGCCAGTAACCCAGAAGGGCTTAGTCTTGGCTCTGTACTCAGACATCACTCCTGGTGGGTTTGGAGAACCATATGGGGTGCCAGGATCAAAGTACCTTAATGTAAGTGCCTTAACCTCTATATTATATATGTAGCCCTGGTTATTATTTTCTTATAAAACTTTGAAAATTTCTTTGTTTCTTTTCCATACTTTTAAAAACTAAACCCAGATTTCATGTAAGTCCTTACCATACCCAAGTCAGTCCTCTAAAAATTTTGTTTTTATAACTCTTCTGAAATTCACTACATATTTTTGTTCGTTTTTATCTTGGGGCCACTTCTGATGGTGCTTAGGGCTCACTCCTAGCTTTGTGCTCAGGGATCACTCCTGGCAGGCTTGGAGGACCATATGTGGTGCTGGGAATCAAACTCAGTTTAGTTGCATGCAAGACAAGCACTGTACCTTAGCTTCTCACTAATTAAATTTTAGAAAATGTTGTGTAATTATAGTTAATTTAAAATTAGCATAGAATCTTAATATCATTGTAATTTATATGAGCCTATTACTAATTTGATAAGACTTTATAAAAATATTTTTTCTTTGAGAGTTAAGCATTAGGTGTTCTTTCTTAAAATTAGTTAATTTATTATTACTTTTGGTTTTTGGCAACACCCAATGGTGCTCAGAGCGTAGCCCCAAATCTCCTGACTTTGCACTCAGAAATTGCTCCAGGCAAGCTCAGGGACCATAGGGGATGCTGGGGATTGAACCCTGGTCTGTCCTGGGTTGGTCGTGTGCAAGGCAAATGCCCTACCACTGTGCTATGACTCAGGCCCTGCATTAGGTGTTCTTAGTTTGTATTTGAAAGTCTTCCATTTTCGTTCACCAATACAGGAAGGTAAATGCAAATGCATTAATTGACGTGTGAAGTTTTTCAAAAAGTCTCTATGGTTTCTAGGAAATCAGCAAGGCACTGAACAGATGCAGGAGGAAGCTGCTTAGTCCTTTCACCAGTGACAGCTGACACTGGAGGTGGAGTTTTCCTGCTTCTGCACCACTTAATAAAAGCAGATTAAAAAACAGTGTCAAGAACCATGCCCACAATGCAGTCATCATGTTTGAACTGGGCCAACTCCATATTCATAGACTCACTCTTTTCTCAAACAAGATGTAAAGCAAGCTCCTGGGTACATGGGCCCATGCAGAAGAAAGCTTGCAATCTTTGGAGAGGATGGGCAAAGCTCTTGCCCTGCTGAAGCCATGACTACTGTATCCATCATGCACAATCATTGTTTTCTGATGGCCCTGCCTCATCACCCCTCTACGTTTCCTTTTGGGGACACCAATCTGACCACACTTCAAGTACGCTGGTTTTGGGGCTGATATCACCAGGGCTTCTTGGAGCAAGTGTGGCTCCCTCCCAGTATCTTCCTTCTTCCAGAAGACCTGGCAGCTCTGTACATGCCCCTAAAAGTTGCATATCAAAGTAATATGCTTTGAATTTCTGGACAACTTCATTTGTTTGATGCTAAAGGAACACACCAATTTAAAAAATGGACAGCTGACAACAAGTGCTTACTAAACCTTCTGCCACTGTACTAATGGCTTCATTGGAGATACAATAATTTTCACGTGTGTTTAGTACTATGTTTTTTTCTTTTCTTCCTTTTCTTGTTATTTTTTCTTTCTATTTTTTTAATGCTTTGTTTTCACTTACTAGAAACAAATACTTATGGTCAACTGTGTGAAGTGTTTTCTTTAAATAAAGTAAAAGAAATAAAAGTCAAGTGTCTTCAAAGGTTTCATACTTTTTTTTTCCTTTTGGTTTTGGGGTCACACCTGGTAGTGCTCAGGGATTACTCTTGACTCTGCACTGAGAAATTGCTCCTGGTAGGCTCGGGGGACCATATGGGATGCCCGGATTCGAACACCATCCATCCTGAATCAGCTGCGTGCAAGGCAAATGCCCTATTGCTGTGCTATCTCTCTGGCCCGGTTCCATACTCTTAATTTCAGACCTCTTAGAGTACTAAACTGTTTCCTAAAGACTTAATGATTCCAACAAATGCCCATTCTTTCCAAGGAAAAAAATTGACCTCCGGGAAGAAGGTGACTATTGTACTGTACTCTTTTGGAAATACCATTCCAGGGGCTCAACAGACATTACAAGGATTAAGGTACTTGTCTGAGTACCTTATCATCAGGACTGATCCCTGAACACAGGCCAGGAGTAAAGACTGAGCACTGCCAGGTATGATCAAAACCACAACCATCATCTCCACAAAAAAAAAAAAAAAAAAAAATAGTACTCTTTTGGGTATCCATGAACCAGAAAGAAGGAAAAATGATTATACTTACTTGGAAAGCTTTACTTAGCATATGTTCACCTTCCTTAGATCCAAGCAAATTTACTATTATCTGTTTGCCATATAAATTCTTAAGAGTTCTAAAGTGCCTATTAAAGAAAGAAGATAAATATATCAAATGATAAATCACATTTTTTTCAAAAGGTAAGACTATTGTTAAAAGAGAATCAGGGGCCAGAGAAATAGCACAGCGGCGTTTGCCTTGCAAGCAGCTGATTCAGGACCTAAGGTGGTTGGTTCAAATCCCAGCATCCCATATGACCCCCAGTGCCTGCCAGGAGCTATTTCTGAGCAGATAGGAGTAACCCATGAGCACCACCGGGTGTGGCCCCAAGAAACCAAAAAAAAAAGAGAAAGAGAGAGAATCAACATGTCAGAATTTAAACGAACAGATTTGGCAAGAGGTTAAAATTCATTTCACACGGTCCTAAAACTCTGGACATATGAAAGCCCAAATAATGCCACCTCCATTCTGACTTATCACTGCTGAACTCCCTGCACCTCCACCCCATTGCTCTGTGAGACTTGTGCTAAACAAATGCAGAGACAAGTGATAGTACAGTGGGTAAGGTGCTTGCTTTGCGTGCAGCTGACTTGGGTTTGACCCCTGGCATTATATATGGTCTCCTGATCATCACCAGGAGTGATTCATGAGTGCAGAGCCAGGAGTAACACCAGGGCATCACCAGGTATGTCACAAAATTTTAAAAAATCAAAAGAAAGTAGACCTAAATCATGAGTTGCTAACTATTCCAGAGACTATTGAGCAGAGCCACCTAAAAGAATTATAATATGAGCATTTAAAGCTATCAGTGATACTGAGAGAAAGCAAATAGATGCATAATGTATATGCATTTTATTTAATCAACAATTATCATTTTCAACATGTAATTAATATAAACTAATTGCTAGTAATACTAAGTAAAATATTTTACTTTTTTGTTTTATTTATTTATTTTTTTGGTTTTTGGGCCACACCCGTTTGACCCTCAGTTCCTGGCTATGCGCTCAGAAATCGCCCCTGGCTTGGGGGGACCATATGGGACGTTGGGGGATCGAACCGCTGTCTGTCCTATGCTAGCGCTTGCAAGGCAGACACCTTACCTTCCTGGCCCCTACTTTTTTGTTTTATGAGAATAAAGTATACATTTCTCTCTCTCTTACCCCTTCCCCTCCCCTCCCCTCCTCTTTTCTTCTCTTCTCTCTCTCTCCTTCTCTCTCTCTCTCTCTCCCTCCCTTCCTCCCTCCCTCTTCCTCTCTTGTGTTCAGGGTTTACTCCTTTTTTTTTTTTTGGTTTTTGGGCCACACCCGGCATTGCTCAGGGGTTACTCTTGGCTGTCTGCTCAGAAATAGCTCCTGGCAGGCACGGGGGACGATATGGGACACCGGGATTCGAACCAACCAACTTTGGTCCTGGATCGGCTGCTTGCAAGGCAAACACCGCTGTGCTATCTCTCCAGGCCCAGGGTTTACTCCTTATTTTGTGCTTAAGGATCACTCCAGGCAGGATTCAGAGAACCATATGAGATACTGAAGATACAGTCTAGGTCAGTTGCCTGCAAGGCAAGCACCCTACCCACTTTACTACCTCTCTGGACCCTCAAATTTGCATTTCTCACTTTTGACACAGTTCAACTGGAACTAGACATTTCAGTTGATGAACCAGCCACATCTAAATGAGCCTCTCTCCTAGACAAAATATCCACAGAGGGGTTTTTGTTTTGTTTTGTTCTTGTTTGATTTGGTTTGGGGCCTCATCCAGCTGTGTTCCAGCCAGGGCTTACTCCTGGCTCTGCACTCAGGAATTAATCTTAGCTGGCTCAGGTTATAATTTGGGATACCAAGGATTGAACTTGGGTCAGACACATGTAAGGCAAATATGCCTTACCTACTGTATTACTATTTTGGCCCCCAAAGGCAGGGGGCAAAGTGTTCAAGAGACAAGGAGTCACCCACCCAGCATTATGTCTTAGAAGTTCTAACTAATGGCCAGAGTGATAGCACACAGGTAGGGACCTGCCTTGCTTGCAGCCAATCCAGCACCCCATATCATCCCCTGAGCTCACCAGAAGTGATTCCTGAGCACAGAATCAGGAGTAAGTCTTAAGAACTCTTAGTTGTACCCCCCCCCCAAAAGAAAGAAATCCTAACACTAGGCATTACTGTCTTCTAGTTAAATTACAAGAAATTTTACTCAGAACAAAGTAAATGGATCTGAATCAACAAATCAATTTATAACTAGTCTTTCTACTTCCCAACACCAGACTTACAGCACTATGTACAAAACAAGATCTTACCGATCAAAAGCAGGTGCATTGGCTTCAAATCCCCTTGACATACGGACACGATGAGATCCCACCTAGGACATGAAAAATATATTTTATTAAATCATACTAAATGTCAAATTGCAGACAAAAGAATTCCTGTTCATAACATGTATGATTCATTTGCTGAAAAGAATAGTGATACACAGTGGCAAATCACATAATTGATTTATGTTCATGATTTTTTTTAAGACAAAAACAAGTTCTGGGGCCATGGGGGTAGTTCAAGTGATAGAGCTAATAATATCTAGAGTGTATGTAGTTCTGAGTTCAATTTCCAGAGAACCTTTAGGTGTGGACTGAGATAATTCCAAAGTTAGGAAATGGTCCCTCTTGAAAAAAAAAACAAACTCTAGGGCTGGAAAGATAGTACAGCAGGTGAAACACATGCATGTAAGCATGCATTCAAGCAGGGTTTGATTCCTGGCTCTGCACAGGGTCCCCCAAGTCCCAGTAGAGTAAGCCAGGCATGTCCTCAAAACCAAAAACAAACAAATACATACCAAGGAGTTTCCCCTCATTCGAACTTTACTGGGACTTGCTCAGGGATTCTTCCTGGGTCTACACTCAGGGACCATTCCTGGTGGTGCTGTGGGGGACCACCTTGGGTAGCATGGATTGAAATACAGCCAATGCATGGAAAGCAAGAGCTTTATCTGCTGTACTCTCTCTCGGATCTCTCATTTTATCTCTTTGGGTTCTGGGTCAAACTCAGTGGCGCTCAGGGGTTACTCCTGGCTCTGTGTTCAAAAATCACTCCTAGCAGGTTCTGGGGACCAAATGGGATGCTGGGGGTTAAACCCAGGTGGGCCTCGGTTAAAGTGGGTAAAGTGCCTACCTAGCACATGGCTGGTACCACATGTGATTTGCAGAGCTCTGCCAGCCCTGAGCACCATCAGGTGTGACCCAAAGCAAAAAAAAAAAAAAAAGAAAAAAGAAAAAAGAAAAAAAGAAAAAAATACTCATAAGGCTGAAGAGATAGTTCAAAGGTTACCAGAGGTTCAGAATATGTTGGCATGAAAGGCCCTGGTTCTCTGGGCAACACTGAGATGACCTCAAGCACAGGACCTCAGGGTAGCCCCTGAGTACTACTGGGTGTGAACCAAAACCAACACACATACACATATATAGGTGTGTATACATAAATATATGTACATATGCTCATATACATAAAGTCATGTCCTCCTAACTTCTAGTTTAAAGCACTATGAAACATTTGTAAACTAATAGGAATTTTCATTTATGAAACATATTTTTAAGAGTTCTTTTATACATATTTCCATATTTAAGCTTAAACTATATTCCTTATAAAGCTAACAGATACTACTTCCATTTGGACTTTAAAAAGACTGAAATCCGGGCCCAGAGAGATAGTACAGTGGCGTTTGCCTTGCAAGCAGCCGATCCAGGACCAAAGGTGGTTGGTTCGAATCCCGGTGTCCCATATGGTCCCCCGTGCCTGCCAGGAGCTAATTCTTTTTTTTTTTTTTTTGTGGTTTTGGGGCCACACCCAGCATTGCTCAGGGGTTACTCCTGGCTGTCTACTCAGAAATAGCTCCTGGCAGGCACGGGGGACCATATGGGACACTGGGATTCAAACCAACCACCTTTGGTCCTGGATCGGCTGCTTGCAAGGCAAACACCGCTGTGCTATCTCTCCGGGCCCTCAGGAACTATTTCTAAGCAGACAGCCAGGAGTAACCCCTGAGCACCACAGGGTGTGGCCCAAAAAACAAACAAACAAAAAGACTGAAATCCAGTGAGAGGAAATCTCGTCTTTTAGATCAATAAAAGACTTGCATTCAGAAGTTCTGAATTTCTACTCTTCCAAACTGTTGTCTGTTATGCCAAGTATTCTACTGACTTCTCTGTCATCTATAGTTCCCAAAATAAAAAATGATTTTTTGGGGGAAAAACAGTCTTTCAAAGTCAATCTCTCCCACAACTACAATAACACATTTTGTAGCAGCAGAAATTTTGGTTAGAATATTTAAACAAGAACTATCAACCTTTTTATTTTATGATATTTTTCATAAAGGACAATAACAGAAATAGGATTGAGAAGTAACATGGATGGATGGAAAGAAGTAACATGAAAGCGATGATGTTCCCATACCTCATTTCTCTCTAAGATTGTGAGATTAAAGTCCCCAGGATTCAATCTATTAATCTGTGGATAATGTGACTTTAAAGGGGGCATGTGGCCTACCCCGTAGGGTCCCGGTTCAATTCCCAGGATCCCATATGATCCCCCAGCCTGCCAGGGGTGATTTCTGAGCACAAAGCCAGGATTTACCTCTGAGCACCATAGGTGTGGCCAGAAACCAATCAATCAATCCATAAAGTTAAAAAAAAGAAAGAAAGAAAGAAAGAAAGAAAGAAAGAAAGAAAGAAAGAAAGAAAGAAAGAAAGAAAGAAAGAAAGAAAGAAAGAAAGAAAGAAAGAAAGAAAGAAAGAAAGAAAGAAAAGAAGAAAGAAAGAAAGAAAGAAAGAAAAAAGAAAGAAAGAAAGAAAGAAAAGAAAAGAAAGAAAGAAAGAAAGAAAGAAAGAAAGAAAGAAAGAAAGAAAGAAAGAAAGAAAGAAAGAAAGAAAGAAAGAAAGAAAGAAAGAAAGAAAGAAAGAAAGAAAGAAAGAAAGAAAGAAAGAAAGAAAGAAATAGACTCTTATGGCCCCTGGCCTTATGTAAGTGAGCTACTGTCCCTTTACAGGTGAAAATGCCAGTTACCAGATACCCAACCCCTTGTAACTGATAGCAGTAGGCCCTGGAATTATTATAAGGCTAAAGTACAAATGGAGTAGGAGTGGGCAAAGAGATTGTCGCTCCCTGCTGAATGGCTCCCTGCTGGATGGTTGCTGCCTGATCGATGGAAAAACTGTTTGCCTACTCTCAGCTCCTGCTAGACTAGGTTTGATGTTTCTATCTGTCAGATTGTCAGATAAGGCCAAATTAAAATCACAAAGGTCCAGAACATAAACTCTCAGGAGGCCTTGAGTGGGTTTCATTCCTTTTTTCATTGTGCAAATAATTTTAGGCCAAGTCACATCTGCATTCAGGGAAGGCTCACAAAGCAAAACAGCATTGCAGGTCACTGTGTAGCAGCTGAGGAGACTATTATCACTTACATATTCACCCTTCTGTCCTAAGACAATCTATTTACATTTAATAATCAATGGAGTCTCCTTTTCATGTTTTTATTTTTAATAAGAAATTGATCTACTAGGGCCCAAAGAGATAGCACAGCAGCGTTTGCCTTGCAAGCAGATGATCCAGGACCTAAGGTGGTTGGTTCGAATCTCAGTGTCCCATATGGTCCCCCGTGCCTGCCAGGAGCTATTTCTGAGCAGACAGCCGGGTGTGGCCCAAAAACCAAAAACCAAAAAAAAAAAAAAAAAAAAAAAAAGAAAGAAAGAAAGAAAGAAAGAAAGAAAAAGAAATTGATCTACTAATGTCACATTTGTATTCAATTTAATTTTGTAGTACTTAATAGTCTACGTAAAATTCAAACATTTAAAAGATGTGCCACAAGACAATAAGCATTTTAGACTGCAGCCAATTTAGTTGAAGTCAATGTCGATACTTTTTCTTTACAGTAATCTCAGGTAATTGCCCATAAATCTGTAAAAGTTCAAGACTTAGCATTTAATCTCTTGATTAAATAATTATCATTTTCCTTGTACAATTCTGCAACTGTCAGTATGGAAAATACAAGTTATCATGGTTTTCAGGTAATAACCTGTGATGGATCCCTACCACCATCTCCCTGGTAGAGAGCAGCTATAAATTATAATCTGCAGGATGCCCTGAAGTTAGACTAGCTAGGCCTATTTGTTCAATAGTATGGTGAAAAAATAATCAAAAAACAACTTCTAAACAAAAAAGTTATTATGTCAATCATGATAAAATAGCACAGTTAGTAAGTTTTAAGGATTTAAGTAACCATTCATTTACTCTTTTTAAACAAAAAGGTTGTATCAGAGCCAGGAGCGATAGCATAAAGGTAGGGCGTTTGCCTTGCACGTGGCCAACACAGAATGGACCCTGATTTGATTCCTGGTATCCTATATGGTCCAATGAGCTGCCAGGGTTGATTTCTGAGCACAGAGCCAGGAGTAACCCCTGAGCGCAGCCACTGGGTGTGACCCATAAACCAAAATAAATAATTAAAAAAAAAGGTTGTATCAGAGATTTTTTGTTTCTTTTTTCCCTTTGTTTCAGAAATTGCTCCTGGTAGGCTTCAGGGGACCATATGGGATACCAGGAATAGAATCTGGGTCTGTCCTGGGTTGGCCACATGTAAGGCAAATGCCCTACTGTTGTGATATGTCTCTGGTCCCTGTATCTGAGATATTTGTAAAACAACACTGAATTGGGTACTTTTTCACTTCTTCAAAATATTATTGCTTCATACACACATATTTCTGAAACCACATTTTGATTTCCCCTTGGGTTTTAAAGGGCCATACCCAGTAGTGCTCAGAATTCACTCCTGATGGTCTTGGGGAGCCACATGGGATGCCAAGGATCAAACCTACATTGACCCCACACAAGACAAGAACACTACATACTGTACTATTGTCTGGCCACTTTGAACCTCAATTTAGCCAAAAGTCAGTTCAGTGTGCTACATCACACAAGGCATAGGTCTCGCCATCCTGATCATGAACAATAGCTACACTAAAACAGAATTTCAGAACAATATAACTGCAAATGCTAAATAACTTCAGAGAAATAAAACTATAATCAAGAGAGGTGGCAGCACTGACAAAGTCATTAGTTGTGTGAGAACTCTTATAACGCAGCAAACTAATTCATGATTTCCAGATAAATCCTGACTCCCAAACTGAGCTCTTGCTAAGGGATCCTTTAGACTCTTTGAACTCTTTCTCATGATTGTAGGATTTTCTACAGAATAATACATTCTGGAGAAAATCTAATATTTATTAGATAAGTCAGTGTGAAGGAATGACTAGAATATACTTAGTGAGATCCCAGTTGGTCACAAAACAACAAACCTTAATTCAGGAAGTAGCGGAATATGCTTATAAAAAAGCAAGGCCTGGGGGTCCGGAAAGAGCTCCATGGAAAAACCCCATCCCACAAGTGTGAGGCCACATGCTTGATCCCTGGCACTGCCCCACGTGTGCCTTAGTGCAATCGCAGGAACACTGTTGCTTAGGATCCCGGTACCGTGGCAAAATTGTATGATCTCTAGTACAGGCCAAACAGGAGTGTAGGAGTTCCACAAAAAACTATGCAAGCACTACAAGACTTCTTCAGTGAGTACCTCCAGGTCAGTGAGAATAAAGCCTGCAATACCAAATCTGTACCAGCACCAGGAATGAGATCAGAACTAAATCTGGTGAGTACAACTAAGTGTGGAGGACCTCCAGTCAAAATAGGAATACCTGAAAAATGGCAGGGGTCGGAGGCCAAAGTGATAGCACAGTGGCAGGGCATTTGGCTTGTATGCAGCCGACCTGGGACAGACCCACGTTTGATCCTGGCATCCCATATTGTCCCCTGAGCCTGCCAGGAGTGATTTCTGAGCGTAAAGCCAGGAGTAACTCCTGAGCACAACTTTTGGGTGTGGCCAAAAAAAAAAAAAAAGGGCAGGAGTTGTAGACTGTTAAGATGTTTGCCAGCCTCAGTTTAATCCTTGGCATCATACCTCTATGGCCTCCAAGCACCACCATTAGGAGTGATCCCTTTGGCAGAGCCAAGAGTAAGCCCTTGAGCACCACTGGATATGATCCCAAAACAAACACAACAATGGAAAAAGGGCCAGGAATCTTTTTTTTTTTTTTTTTACTTACTTTGGGTGGGGGTGGGCCACATAAGGCCATGCTTAAGAGTTACTCAGAAGATCATACACAGTACCAGGGATCAGAGCAAACCAGAGTTGGCCAAGTGCCAAGACAAGCACTTTAAAATCTTTTGTTATCTCACAGGTTCCAGGGATTAGTTCTATTGTTTGTTTTTCCTTTTGGTTTTTGAGCCACACCCAACAGTGCTTTGAGATCACTCCCAGCAGGGCTCGAAGGGCCATCTGGGGTGCTAGAGGCATAACCTGGGTCTGCTGTGTGCAAGGCAAGTGCTCTGTCCACTGCACCTTACTATGTCTCCAGCTCCAACATTAAGTTTTTTAGGAAGTGGAAGATCTCTGGCATCCTGGAGCCCCAGAAGGAGCAGCATCTCACTAGCTGAGAGCTGAAACCACACCCTCACTGCTAGGCTGGTCGTCAGATTGACCCTCTGGCTTCCTGAGTCCTTGTCTAGGGAAAAGGCCCCAGAGACAGCTCTGGACTGCAAACTCTGAAGCCCTGAAGAGGAGTGATAGATGTGGAGAGAAAGAGGCATGCAGGACTGGCAGCTGCAGACCACAGGCCTATCTATCTGCGAGCTCTGAGGTCATGAGCACAGGGCCCCCTGTAACGGGAGTTCTGAGTTTGAGTATGAGGGAACTTTAGGTTTTTAAAAACTGCTGATTTTATTTTGGAAATAGTCCAAGAGCCTATTTCAGAAGAAAGGAAGTAGAATTGTCATGAATCCACATTCTACAACACGGTCAGATGGTTCCTTTAAAATATTTTAATGACAAAGAATCGGAGAATTAACCATTGAGGATAAGGCCAGAAAGGGCCAGGCTTCTGGCCCTGCCTTCAGAAGTGGGCAACCACACTAGGCAACAATAACTGAAAGATCTGCAAATGAAACATCTCCAACACACATATACACACAACTTTACAACCAGTCTAACTCCAAAGGACTAGTTTGGAAGATCTGATGGCTTATTTCTGGGCTTGTTTTTGTTTGTTTTTCTCTTCCCTTTTTTTTTTTTTTCCCCTCTCCCAGTAGTTCTTTGGCTTGGGGCCACACCCTGAGGTGCTCAGGACTTACTCTGGTCTGTATTCAGGGTCATTCCTGATAGTGCTCAGGGGACCCTAAGAAATGCTAGGATCAGACTCAGACCACAAACAAAGCAGGTTGGTATTTTTTAAGTCAATATCTATTTTTCAGTTTAAAAAAATCAATGATATATTTTTATTCCTCTCCTGCCTAGTCCTTTAGAATGGGGAAAGGAATATTTTTGCTATAAAAAAAAATACTCCTGAAACAAATCTATTCCTGTTCAAGGGAAGGTTGACTTTGAAAACTGCTAAGCTAAATATTTCAGAACTGCTGACCCAATCTTCAACCAAACCCAGGAGAAGAAGAGACAAGCACAGTGACAATTTTGAACTGTGCAACTAAGTATCTTAATCTCAGGACTTACTTTCTTTGGGGTCAGAGCAGCAATATGTGGGTAAATTGTTTGTTTTGCAATGTGGTCAATCTGGGTTCAATCTCTGGTATCTCATAAGGTCTCCTGCCAGATATGATCTCTTAGTGCAGAGCCAGGAGTAAATTCTGAGCATAGCTGAGTATGGCACCTCTTAATTTTTTTTTTTAAATTACTCCTTCAGGAGAGGAAAGATTGAAAAATCCAGTGTTTCCAGCCCATATTCACAGGCTATTCATCATCCAGACTCTGTGTGGGCAGGACACAGAACACAGATGGGAGGAGGAAGGCCAGCATAGGGAGGGTCCCTCAGTGTATAACCTCAATGTTCACCGACTAGCCAAACATTTTCGTACTCAATTTCTTGGTTTTTGTTTTTGGGCCACACCTGGCTGCGCTCAGGGGTTACTCCTGACTCTATGCTCAGAAATTGCTCCTGGCAGGCTTGGGGGACCATATGGGATACAGGAGATAAAACCCAGGTCTATCCTGGGTTGTCTGCATGCAAGGCAAATGCCCAACCACTGTGCTATTGCTCTGGCCCATACCCAACTTCTTTTTTTTTTCCAACTTCTTGATAAAACAATGAGGAGCAGCATAAGAGAGGGATCAGAAGCTAGTGAAATATTTAAAAAAATATTTTTGGGGGGCTGGAACTATAGCACAGCAATAGGGCATTTGCCTTGCATGTGTCTGGCCCTGGACAAACCCGGGCTCAATCCCCAACATCTCATATGGTCTCCCGAACCTGCTAGGAGTGATTTCTGAGCACTGCGAGCATGGCCCCAAAACCAAATAAAAACTTTTAGGGGACACACTGGCTATTGCTCAGATCCTACTCCTGGCTCTGTGCTCAGGGATCACACTTAGGGACCATAAGGGGTGCTGAGGATCAAGCCTAGGTCAGGGCCAGAGAGAGCACAGTGGTAGGGTGCTTGCCTTTCACACGGCCGACCGAGGATGAACCTGCGTTCGATTCCTGGCTTCCCATATGGTCCCCCGAGCCTGCCTGGAGCAATTTCTGAGTGCAGAGCCAGAAGTAACCCCTGAGCGCTGCCAGCTGTGGCCCCAAAACAACAGGAACAACAATAAGAACAAACCTAGATCAGGCGTGTGCAACGTAAATGAAGCATCCTGACCACTGTACTATCTCTTTGGCCCTGCTACAGAAATCTTACATTCACCTATTTCTGAAGCAAAAGTTTTCACATACCCTATATCAAATCAGGCCTTTAGAAATGTTTTTAAAACAAATATTCCAACCCTCCCTTCTCTCAAAAGGAAAGTGAGGTTGAGCTGGAATTTTTTCCTGAGACATTCATGGATAGAAAGATAGCCATACTATTTATGTATATAAAGAGGTAACTACACATGCCAAGGACAAAACACATGCAAGGCAAACTGGTCTTGGCAAGAAGTCAAGAATTTTAGTAGAGCAGTTCAAGTGTTAGTCTTTGTTAACTCTTCCTGGCCGGTTCTGAAGAAAGTGTATCATTCAATCAGCTCCAGTGGTCTGCTGTTTTTCTCCACACTAAGCTTCCTACTCTCTATTAAAGAGAGCAAGGGGCCAGAGAGCACAACAGTAGGGTGTTTGCCTTGTATGCAGAAGGACAGAGGTTCGAATTCCAGCATCCCATATGGTCCCCCGAGCCTGCCGGGGGCAATTTCTGAGCATAGAGCCAGGAGTAGCCCCTGAGCGCTGCCTGGTGTGACCCAAAAACCAAAACCAAAAACAAAACAAAACAAAACAAAAAAAAGAGTCAAGCAAAGATCTAAAAGGAAGCAACATTTTTTTTCTGTTCATTTTCTTGAGACCATAGATCAAGGTGCAAACTTTAAATTGTATACACTTGGTTCCTAAAACAAACACAAAACTTATGTTTCAGTGATTAAAGGCTTCTGAATGCAAGTAAAATGTAAAAGCACAACTATGAATACTCTAATATTATACTTTTACATTACAAAATCTTATAAAGATCAGGGACTAGAGAGATAGCACAGCAGGTAGAGTGCTTGTCTCACAGCAGTCAACCCAGGTTCTATCCCTGGTACCACATATGTTGTTTCCTCCACCACCACCAGGAGTAATGAGTGTAGAGCCAGAAGTGACCCCTGGGCATCACTGAGTATGTCCCCAAAAACAAGCAAACAAAAATCTTATAAAGATGAGATCTTTATATCAAAAACAGGAACAGAAAAAGATGATCTACAAAAGGCAGTCAGAAAGCAGGAAAGACATTTTATTTGATTTGCATTTGATTTGCATGTGGTTGACCCATACCCCATTTGTTATCCTGAGCATGGCCAGGAGTGATCCCTGACCATAAAGCCAAGAATAAACCCTGAGCACAGAAATGTGTGATTCAAAGACCAAAAAGCGTGAGGGACAGACAGTAGGAGAAGTAAGTCAGAGAACATAGTGTTGTATTCAATATAACAGCAGATACTAAAAAGTACAAAGTAAAATTTCAGTAGTGAATGGACTCTTGCAAACAATATCTAGAATTTACACTTCGATAGTGCTGACCATGTAAGCCAGGCTCAATAAGTGCACTTCATTTCACTAAAGTTATAAGAAACTAAAGGGCAAGTACTATTAATAAAGCATTACATATTACTTCCACTATGGGGCCTCTATGCTAAGAATACTAAAACATTAATCATATAGGCTATATGTACACACACACACACACACACACACACACACACACACATATATATATATATATATACTGCAGCATCATTTAAAACAGCCAAGATTAGTAAACAACCCCAGTGCCCAACAAAAGATGAATGAACAAAGAAATCTTGATCAATATACACCATACAATACTACTCATCTATGAAAAAGATATTTCATTAGCTTGTCGCAAGTTGAGTGAAATCAAAGGGTATCAAGTGAAGTGAAGTGAGTCAGAAATTAAAAGATAGCCCATGATTTCACTCATATGTGGCATATAAAACAAAGAAATTTGGGGCCGGAGAGATAGCATGGAGGTAAGGCATTTGCCTTGCATGCAGAAGGTCAGTGGTTTGAATCCCGGCATCTCATATGGTCCCCTGAGCCTGCCAGGATCAATTTTAGAGTGTAGAGCCAGGAGTAACCCCTGAGCGCTGCCGGGTGTGACCCAAAAACCAAAAAAAGAAAAAAAGAAATTAGACCATTTCGATGGAAACAAACTCTGAGACATGATGAACAGAAGTGAGAACTGAGAAGACACTAAGGGGGTGCTGAAGGAAGACTGTAAGACAATGATGGAAGGATCTGACACAATGGCAGATGGATTAATATAGCAAGAAAAAAAAAAACCCTGATAATTTCAAGAGTACTGTAAGCTATGAAACCTCAATAAAAAATTTTAATGATAGAAAAAAATAGCATTATATAAACTGAGACACAAACAGAAAAATCACTTGTCCAGAATCATACGGCTAGTAGTGGTAGAAATTCCAATAAACAAGTTGGTTTCAGCTCTGCTAAGAACTAGGTTTTAATTTTATTTATTTTACTGGGGGGGGGGGCCTCACCCAGTGATGAACAGCAGACCATTCAGTGTTGGGGACCAAAACATCAGTCACAGCCAAGGCAAACCCCTTAAACCTTGCTCTCTCTTCTCTGACCCAAAGGCCTGTTTTATGTCTGCCCAGACCAGTAAACTCTAGCTACAGAACTAAGTGGTGTAAATATATTGTATATTAAAATGAGAAATACAAAAACATTTTTGAAGATCAACATACTATGAAGATATCAAACATTGAATATGAAATAGCTGAATTTCTTTGATTATTTGAAAGAGCATTAGAAGAAAGAAGGTCGAAGACAATCCTGGGAAGTCTGTACTTAACTCTCATTCACAAGGCTAGACCTTTTTATTAGAATAATGGAACTATCCAAGAGAGAAATATAATGCCTGTCTCAAAGACAGGCAGAGGATAAGGGAGGAGGGAAATGGGGACAATGGTGGCGGGAAAGTTGCACTGGTGAAGGATGTGTGTGTGCATTTTATGGCGGAAATCCAATTACGAACATATCTGTACCTATGGTGCTTAAATAAAGAAATGACTCTTAAAATTTTTTTTAAAAAGAGAATAATAGAGCTATCCAAACAAACTAATAAACTATTCCAAAAGTTTAGTCCATATGGAAAAATTTCAAAAGAAAGAAAAGCTAAGCCCATCCAAATTAATGCGTTACACGTACCTGCAAGCCTGGCTGCTCCCAGAACAATGGAACGGATCCCCGGATTTGTATGAAGGAAGAAACAGAGTCATCCAAGTACACAACCTATGAGGAAAAAGGCTGTTACTTCTGTCCTGGAAGACAAAACCACTCATGCCTCTGGCAAGCTAATCATCTCTAATTGACCCCCTTTCTCATATTCAAATTCTCCTAATGAAAGATCTGAATTAAGTCAATAGATTAATTTCATTTTTTTCCTTTTTTAAAAAATGTTGGATCATATTTGATGGTTCTCAGAGGCTACTCCCATTCCTGTACTTACAAGTTAGAGGACTAGTTAGAGGACTTTCGGGTGCAGGGAGAGATTCCAGGCTCAGCCCACTGAGCTATCACTTTATTAAGTTTGATTTAGATTAGTGGTAGTTCCTCCCTCTGTAAGAACCACACAAATGGTTTAAAAAAAATACTAGCTTACATCTAATCACAACTTTAAAGGAAGGAGATTCCTTTCAAAGTTCAGTACTTAAAACATTTAACACTTGGGGCCTGGAGAGATAGCACAGTGGCATTTGCCTTGCAAGCAGCCAATCCAGGACCAAAGGTGGTTGGTTCCAATCCCGGTGTCCCATATGGTCCCCCGTGCCTGCCAGGAGCTATTTCTGAGCAGACAGCCAGGAGTAACCCCTGAGCACCGCCGGGTGTGGCCCAAAAACCAAAAACCAAAAAAACATTTAACACTTGGATCAGAGTGATAGTACA
Source organism: Suncus etruscus (assembly GCF_024139225.1). Classification (NCBI taxonomy): domain Eukaryota; kingdom Metazoa; phylum Chordata; class Mammalia; order Eulipotyphla; family Soricidae; genus Suncus; species Suncus etruscus. The sequence continues at coordinate 43,826,090 of NC_064860.1, read as the reverse complement.
GTAGGTAGGGTGCATGCCTTGCACACCCAGATTTGATCTCCAGTACACAATATGTTCCCCAAGACTGCCAAGAGCACAGAGCCAGGGGTAAGTCATGAGCACTGCCAGATGTGGCCCAAAGAACAGAAACAAAATTTACACAACTCATATTTTATCTCCTTTTTTCTTTCTTGTAATTTTTTTTTCAAAAACTAGGAGTCCCGAGGGGGCTGGAGAGAGAGAGAGAGAGTACAGCAGGTAAGGCACTTGCCTCAGACATGGTTGACCTAGATTCAGTCATGATCCAAGAAGCCCCGCCAAGACTGATTCCTGAGCAACATAGCCAGGAGAAATCCCTGAACACTGCCTAGTATGGCCCCAAAACCAAAATCAAACAAACCCAGAAAACTGGATCTGAGATGGCTGGGAGGCAAGTCCTGCATATACTATTATATAGTTTCAAAGTCAAAAAAATACTGTTGAGTTTCAAATTTATTTATTTATTTTGGTTTTTGGGCCACACCGTTACCACTCAGGGGTTACTCCTGGCTATACACTCAGAAATTACTCCTGGCTTGGGGGACCATATGGGTCACTGGGGGATGGAATCGCAGTCCCTCCTAGGCTAGGATGGGCAAGGCAGACGCCTTTCCACTTGTGCCAGCACTCCAGCCCAGACTTTCAATTTTAGATGTTTAAATTACCTTAAGACGGGGCTGGAGAGATAGCATGGAGGTAAAGCGTTTGCCTTTCATGCAAGAGGTCATCGGTTCGAATCCCAGCGTCCCATATGGTCCCCTGTGCCTGCCAGGAGCAATTTCTGAGCATGGAGCCAGGAGTAACCCCTGAGCACTGCCGGGTGTGACCCAAAAACCACAAAAAAAAAAAAAAAAAAAAAAAAAAAAAAAAAAATTACCTTAAGACGGCTGGAAGCATTGTTTAGCAGGTAGGAGACTTGCCTTGCATGTGGCCAACCCAGGTTCTAAGCTCAGACCATCTCCTAAGGTAGCTATATATTGTTAGTGGTTTTATTTTATTGTTTTTTTTTTTCTTTTTGTTTTTCTGGTGTTTAGGTCACACGTAGTTGTGATTAAAAGTTAACTCCTGGATGGGCCGGAGAGATAGCATGGAGGTAAGGCGTTTGCCTCTCATGCAGAAGGTCATCAGTTCGAATCCCGGCGTCCCATATGGTCCCCTGAGCCTGCCAGGAGCGACTTCTGAGCGTAGAGCCAGGAGCAACCCCTGAGCACTGCCGGGTGAGACCCAAAAAAAAACCAAAAACAAAAAAACAAAAAAAACAAAAAAAAAAAAGTTAACTCCTGGATCAGTGCTCAGAGACCACTCCCGGCCAGTTTAGGAGACCATCTGAGGTGCTGGGGATCAAACCTAGGTTAGCATCATGCAAGGCAAATGCCTTACTTGCTATATTATCTTTCTAGCCCCAAATATTAATGGTTTTAAACCTCAAAATCCAAAGATTTTTCCCTTGTCAATTTCATATGAATTAGTGTCATTTTTGTTTACTCATTGAAGAATGGTACTTAAATCAAAAATTCAGAAAAGTATTTTTGTTTTTGTTTTGGGGCCATGCCCAACAGTGCTAAGGGCTAACTCCTGGGTTTATGATCAAGGATCACTCATGGCAGAGCTCAAAGAACAATATAGGGTGCCAGGAATCGAAACGGGTTGACCAAATGCAAGGCAACAGTCCGACTTGCTGTACTAACTATCCCTATAGCCCCAGGAAAGTATTTCAGAAAGCCAATTAGTTGCCAAGAACCTCAATGATGGTGCAGATATCAAAATGAGTTTTGCGACAAAAAACTGTTCATCCAGTTGCTCTTTTCAGAATTAGGCCTTCTACCTGTTCTGTCTCTACAAAATTAGCGACGTGTCCATCATCATTGGTTCCCCGGACATTGAACCTGGTCCCAGCTCGCTCACAGCTGAGTCTGGAAATGAGGCAAGCCTTGGCCTGTTTGTGCGCAGCATAGATGGTTCTGATTTCTACTCCACCACACATGAGGCGTAACAACCAGTCGTCACAATTCACACCATAGTGCTTGAGATGCAAGTGCAAAGACTGATTCCTGGCAGGAAAAGAAATGGACTGCATTAAAATTTTATTGAGGCCAGATAACACAGTATAGACATTTTAACAGCATGCTTGGGAACATCATACGTACTCAAAGAAAGCAAAAAATAAAAAGGCAAATTAAAATGCACACATACTCACTGCACTAAGGCTCAGAAGTCAAATGATAAAACTGTACTTGGGGGATTTAGTGTCTACTGCCCATAAAAAAGCAAGCAGCCTTTGTTTTCTCCACCTAGTGCTGAGCACAGAACTCAGGACCACTAGCATGAGAGGTATGTCTTTCCCTGTGAACTATGAGCTATGCAAAAGCAACTGAAAAGCCATGCTTATAAAGTTTGCGTTCCATATTATCTATAGACATCTATATATTTATATAGATATAGACATGTATTCTATGTCTCTTTATCTGTACCTAGAATCAAACTTTTCCCAAAGAAATTTAATAACCATGCCTCCATGCTATGTTAGAAAGCTGTACTTTTTTTTTTTTTTTTTTTTTTTTTTTTTTTTTTTTTGGTTTTTGGGCCACACCTGTGACACTCAGGGTTACTCCTGGCTATGCGCTCAGAAGTCGCTCCTGGCTTGGGGGACCATATGGGACGCCGGGGGATCGAACCGCGGTCCGTCTCCTAGGCTAGCGCAGGCAAGGCAGGCACCTTACCTCCAGCGCCACCGCCCGGCCCAGAAAGCTGTACTTTAAAGGATTTGTTTGGTGGAAGACTCTCTTTAAATCTAAATAGCTAGGCCCAAGAGGGTACAGTGAGAAAGGCATCAGCCCTGCAGGTGACTGACCTGGGTTCAATCCCTGGCACGCCCTATGATCTTCAGTGTACTGCCAGGAGTAATTCCTGAGTGAAAAATCCAGGAGTAGGCACTGAGCACCACTAAGTACAGCCCAAAAAGTAAAAATAAAATAAAATAAAATTTAAATGTAATTAAAAATCTGAATAGATAGTGCTGGAGAGATAGTACAGCAGGTACGGTGTTTGCATTGCATGTGGCAGATTAGGTTCAATCATCGGCACCCCATATGGTTCTTAGAGCCTTACCAGGAATGATCCTAAGTGCAGAGTCAGGAAGAATCCTAAGTACTGCCAAATATGGCACAAAACAAAACATATAAATTTAAATAGTCAAATGGACTAACAGCTACTTGATTAATGATGCCTATAGATGATTGTTCTGGACACTTTTAGGACTCCAAGTAACAAAATAGGAAGTCTGCTATCCAAATAGTTCAGGATCAAAAAGTTAGTAAAAGGTGTGGAGTCAGATTGATGAGGTAGTACAGCAGGGAAATTGCTTGCCTTGCATGCAGCTGACCTCTGTTCAATGCCTGGCACCACAGATGGTCCTGCTGGACTAGGTCCCCAAACCCAAAACGAAATAATGTGTAATTCTGGTAAACCAGCTAGAAATCCATCCTCCCTAGGCAATCAAAATAGTAGCCTTGAGGTAAAAGAGCAGTGGAATAATATTCTCTCCAATGACTATTTTTTGTGGAAAATAAACAACACACACACTTAAGCTTCCATACTGGACTCTGATTTTCCCTGGCAACTCAATCTAACCAGACTCCCATTGTCAGAAAGAAGGGAAGAGACTGACTTGTCCCTGTTTAAAAAGAAGTTGGGGAGGGAGGAGGCCAGTGTGATAGCATAGTGGGAGGGATCTGTCTTGCAGGCAGCCAACCCAGGTTCAATCTCCAGCATCCCATATGGGCCTCGAGTACTGCCAGGAGTATTTCCTGAGCCAGGAGTGCTGAGTACTGCTGGGTGTGAGCCTGCAACAAACAAACAAACAAACAAACAAACAAACAAACAAACAGGCACATATGCTCCCTAGGCCCATGTGTTAGAGCTGTGCACATGTATGTTGCCAGCTGATTGCTGGCATTCACATACATGATGTCTGTAGCCACATATCCCTTCCTGAGATGTGTGCTCTCCTATTTAAACTCTGGAAGGTGTACCCAGGGCTCTTTCTCAGGTGTGTTATTCTCTTTCTAATCCTCTCCCTTCCTTTCCTCAGTACTTCAAATAAAACCCGCTTTTACTTAAGAAAAAAGGCAGTTTCCTCAGGAGCTCTGCTTTCTCAAGTTGTCAGTTTTCCTTTTTCTCTTTCCTTCATTAAGCTCCTATTCTAAACTCTATCTAGATTCAGCCACAGCTCTCATCAGCTGGCAGCAGCCTCACAGCACCAACATACGAAAATTATCTGGTTTCTGTAGTAGTAGATGTTTATCAGTCTCTGGCTACAAAACTTAATTGGTTGTACCCTACACTGAAAGTTATACGGAGCTCTGAGGGAAGACACAGGACTTCTCAGTTTCAGTTGTCTCTGAGAAGTGAAGCTCAAGACAATCCCCAGCAAATTGGAAACCCTTACTACATTCTGCTCAGTGACTGAACTCTGCCTCTGGGGTCTCGGGCATCCCTGTGCTGGCCTGCCTCCTGCCATCCTCTCAACCTGCCATCCTAGTTTGCCAGCTTGATGCAATGAACAGAAAAACTAAGTCTTGGAGCCAGAGCAATAGTACAGAGGTAGGGAGTGCTTTGCATGAAGTCAACCTGGGTTCACTCCTGGTACCCCATATGGTTCCCTGAGCACTGCTAGAAGTGACCTCTGACTACAGAGGCAGGAATAAGTCCTTAGCACTGCTGAGTGTGGTCCATAACCCTCTGCAGTAAAACAGGAAATAAATTAGTCCTCTGGTTTAAATGTAGGAAATGCGCTTGATGGCTGATGGCTTAGCCATTGTACCAGGCACCTACTTGAAGTTTTCACAATCTTAGCAAAGTTTTGATCCTTTCATCTGAGGAATGTGGGGGAAAGGATGGGGTGGTGGAGTAGTTATAACAGCTTCCCTAAATATCTCTACCATTAAAATGAGCATCAAGTTGGGTAGTAGGGATTGGCTCAAAGGCTGGATCACAGCTTTACACACAGGAGCCATTAACTGCCTCATTGATACTGCACTAGCCTCTGAGCACCTCAGCGTGTAGATCCAGAGGGCCCTGGCATCGCAGACTGAGCCCAAGCACCCTATCTTCAGGTCTACACAATTGGGGTGAATCTCACTGAAAGGAGCTCTGGAGTTCCTGGAGCATTACGTGGGCAACTCACAGAAAGGAAAAGAACAATCTGAAGTTGACAGGAGCAGACAGGCCACTGTGGTGCCCCTCATCTACAAAGACAACCAGGTCTCAAGACGCACCTACACACATGGTCTCCTCCTTTGCTTGGCCTCCAGGGCCCCAACTCACAGTGGTTCTACCAGCAGATTCTCCCTTTCCAGTGACACAAAAGCATAAGTAAGTTTGCAGTAGGAATGAATGATTTGAGTCAAGGTGTGGGGGCGAGGGGAGGGCAGAATGGACTTGAGTCATGGTGTGGGGTGAGGAGAAAGCTCAGAGGACTGGAGTACATGAACTGCTGGCAGGAGGCCTGGTTCATCTTGGTACATGGTCCCCCAGCAACGTTAGGTGTGGCCCAAAACAACAATGAAAACAACTACATACTGTATTGTGCAATTTTGTGATGGGGAATTGAGGGACTTACTCTCAGAGATGATCAAGGCTTACTCCTGGCTCTGCACTCAAGGATCATCCCTCCCTGGTGGGGCTCAGGAGACCAAATGGGATGCTTGTAATCAAACCCAGGTTGGCCTCATGCAAGGCGAGCACCCAAACAGCTGTACTATTGTTCTAGCCTCTTGAGTTTGACTTGATCTTTTCTCAGGTTACCCGTATGCAGTGTGTGACCCCCAAACAATTGTGGCAGAAGCTGCAATGACAACAGTCAATATTAGCAATTCTACAGGATCGCACTGCCATTCACTAGGGATAAGAGGTGGTCCCAGATTGTAATGGTTCAAATGATGATTCCTTCCTTTAATAACTAACCAGGGAATATAGGATGAGACTCATCATGACTCTGTCAGGTGCCTTTTTATTTTGCCCTAAGCCAAACCTCTCCTTCCCAACACCAAGACTCAAGTCTAGATACTTCCACAGAAGCTCCAATATGCCCAAGGTCTGTTTCCTTTTAGTTTGTTTTGTTTGGGGGCCATACCCAGCAGTGCTCAGGACTTACTTGTGGATTTGTGCTCAGGGGACCATAAGCAGGGGCAAGGATCAAAAAGGGGTTGATCACATGCTAAGCAAGCACCTTACCTGCTGTTCTATCTCTCTATCTCTCTGGGAAAAGGTCAGGTTTCTGTTTGTTTGTTTTTTGTCTTTTGTACCATACCCACCAAAGCTTAGGGCTTACTTACTTCTGGCTTTGCACTCAGAACAAAACTAGTTGTGCACAGGGGATCAAAACTAGTTGTTCAGGGGATTGAACCTGAATAGGCCTCATGCAAGGTAAGTGCCCTACCTGCTGCTCTTATCTCTCCAGTGTGCTAAGGTCAGTTCTATCTTACTAAAGCTTTTGACTGCAAGCTTGCATGTGCTCTTTAAGACAATGAGAGGAAGATGGGGGAAGAGTATGAGGGAGATAATATATGGGGGCTATTTTGAATTTGAACTATCAAGGGAGCCTTAGAGCAGAGAAAGCTGGACTTCGGCATTATCACTCAGGTAAATACAGTGAAATATAATATTTACATTGTATTTAGGAAAAGTCAACAGTAAGACTGGCAGTGAACAAGCACAGCACTGTACTTGAAAATCTGGTCTGCAGAACCAACTCCAGTTACACCGTCTAACTTATCATTTATATTTGATTATGAGATGGCACCATTGGACAAAATCATAAAAATAGCAGTTATCTACTTCTTAGGTTACTCCTGGATGTCTGCTCAGAAATAGCTCCTGGCAGGCACGGGGGACCATATGGGACACCGGGATTCGAACCAACCACCTTTGGTCCTGGATCGGCTACTTGCAAGGCAAACACCGAAGTGCTATCTCTCTGGGCCCTGGGCCTACTAAACTTTACTCTGGCAGACTACTTCAATGTGTCTCTCTTAAGTTATGAGCATCAACATACAACTCAAGACAGGAAGGCTGGCTTAGAAAGATAATGTGGTCATGAACAAGATCTCAAGACTTAGAAGAACAGGGGCCAGAGCAAGGAGGGCATTTGCCTTGCATGTAGCCAACCCAGGGTTCAATCCCTGGCATCCTATATGGTCCCCAGAACCTGCAGGAGTGATTTCTGAGTGCAGAACCATGTGTGACCCCTGAGCACCACCGAGTGCAAAGGTGAGCAACACCATTTATGACTGATTCATTGCCAGTTTGAGAAGGAATACAATGAAATATAATGAATGTCATTTTGGAAATGCAAGATCAGTTGAGACTGGGTGAGTCTATGGCTTCTGGGTACAGGCTAACCCCAATAAACGTGCAGTGGAGGCCTACCCTTGAATAGTGGGCAGGTCACATGGAACCTGCCAAGTTCCCTTACTACACAGTGCACAGTTCCTCAGGGAGAAAAAGGGACCCACACTCACCAGAAGAATCTATTATCCGTGGTGTGCTCTTGCATGCTGCGGTGGGCATTAAGACTCAGATCTAAACTGACTCCAGATGCAGACCAAGCGAAATAGAAATTTCCTGAATTTAAAACTTTTCGCACTTCTGAAATCCGATCCTCATCTGAAGAATCAACTCGGAGTGATATAAATTCAGTAGAAGTGACTCTGAACACTTCTGAGTCTTGAATCTTTCCAACTGACATACATCCAGTGACTAGGACCAGGTAATGTAGCATGGTATCACCTGTAGAAAAGCAAGCACTGAATTGAGTCAGAAGGTCCAAGAACTCATGCTATTCAAACTTTCTTCAAACCTTCTTGTTTTATTTTTTAAAGTAAAACCTGTTTTTAAAATATCACATTTTGATTACTTTAGATTTGCCATGGATATGTTTAAGTTCACAGCTACATTTTGGAAAAAGCTGAAAAAGAATTCTTCTTGAAGTACATTTAGTATGTTGAAATATTTAAATATTAGCAAAATAACTTTAAATTTCTGGAATTGGGGGCGGAGTGATAACACAGCAGGTAGGGTGTTTGCCCAGCACACAGCTGACCCGGGTTCGATCCCCAGCATCCTTTGTGGTCCTCCAAGCCTGGCAGGAACAATTTCTGAAAGCAGAGCCAGGAGTAACCCCTGAGTATGGGTATGGCTCCAAAACAGAACAAAACAAAAATTCTGCAACTATTCTCTACTTAAATAGGGTTATGTTAAAGAAAAGTTTGGGGTGGGATGGGGAGCCTTGGGGCCACCACAATGGTACTCAGGACTTGCTCTTGTTTCTGTGCTTGGGAACCATGTGTGATGCTATGGATTAAATCAGGGTCAGCCGCTTCAATGGTGAGCTCCTTAACCTTTGTACTATCTCTCTGAACCCAAGGCTAAAGAAAATTTATCAAACTGAAAAGAAATATTCTGATGAGATTATACAGGAGGTAAGGTGCTTGCCTTGCATGTAGCTGATGCCTGTTAGATCCCCAACACCTTGTAGGGTCTCCTGGGTATGACCAGGAGGACCATGAAGCACAGAGCCAGGAATCAACCCTGAGCACCTTTGCTAGGTGTGGTCCAGTCCTCCTAACATTCCCCACCATCAAAAAAACTATTGTTCTAACTTCTCTTCCTTATTTTTAATTTTATGACTGGTAGGAATTTCAGATAAGATAAAGAATGTAAGAGGTCTTTGTGAAGAGTAAAACTGGAGAAATGATATGTGCATGTCAGCTGCTGCTTATATATGATTTTAAAGGCTCCAACAACTATTTCTGAAGCAATTTGGCATCCATAACACATATTTTTCCTTTTGCCCAATTTTGACAAAGATTCTATAACTTCAGTCTATGAAGGTGAAATTCACTGATGGGGTACTTTAAACATGGGCTCTGATAGAGGCAGAAATGGGCCCAATCGTGGCTCAAGGACTTCATTATTATCTGGACCAATTTCAGTGTTAACACAACCAACTGGAGATTTGCTCCCCTAGACCCTACACATTAGGTTCCAAAAAACGTCTCTGAACCCTAAGTAACATTACGACATTAATTACATACCTCAGTAGAGCACTTTGTAAGAGATGAAAAAGAAATGCCTGCCTTCATTTTTAGACTAGGGCTTCTCAGGCTAATAACAAGAACTGCTGTTACCAGTTCACCCCAAGAAAAATGTACTTGCCTGCCTATTCCAGAATGGAAATCAATGACATCACTAATTTCATCTTTTGCTGTAGCTGACTTTTATCCCTATAGTTAAGACTTATAAATGATGTCATGGGTCGACGTACATGATGAGGCAAGTTCCTAAAAAAAAGCTGTTTAGGAAACAATGCCAGGCTTTGGACCACACAAGGTCCATTAGCGAGAAACTGGTTTCTGCAAAGGTAACCACTAAGCCTTTGGTGGGCAGTAAGTGGCAGAATCAGGCTGGAGCAGAAGCCTTGTGAATACAAAACAGATGTCATTTCTGCTCTATCCCAGGGAAATGCATGAGCTTCCCACTCAGACATCTTTCCTGAGATGTACTGAGGTAAAGGCAAAGGGCAGTGCCTTTTTGTTTTGACAACTGACACAAATCTCATTTTTGGAGCTTAGAATCTCACAAGCTTGTATACTTTGAAATGTGTGAGGTTTTTTTTTTTCAGCAATAAAGAATAATCCAAGAGGCCAGAGTGATAGCACAACAAGGAGGGTGTTTGCCTTGCAAGTGGCTGACCAGGGTTCAATCCTGAACATCCCATATAGTCCCTGGAGCCTACTAGGAGTGATCCCTGAGCACAAAGTTAGGAGTAACCCCTGAGAATCGTTGGGTATGGTCTAAAAGCAAAAAATAAATAAAATAAATAAATAATAATATTGTTTACATAAAACTTGCAATAATAATAATAATAATAATAATAAGATTGGCTACATAAAACTTGCAAAGATGTCACCACACTTCCAGCTCCATTCTAGAACCCAAAACAATTGATAGGTGGTCCTTCTCGCATCCAGAGAATTAAAAAACAAATCAATTAATTCTATCAAATGACAAACTTACCAAGATTTAATCGCAAAACACCAAGGAGTCCATATGCATCCAGTACCTTGGAGTATGTACTCTTGATTGCCTCTTTTTCTGCTGATGCTACCAAAAAAAATGTTTTAAAGTTAAAAAAAAATGAGAACTATTTACCTATAGAGAACACCAAAGTTTCAATAAATTTTTTCTGAAATTAAACCTTATATTTTAATGTGTTACATAAAACATTTTTTTTCTAACTAGAAACTTAGTTAAAAAAAAAAAGAGCTAACACATTCTTTCAGTGTCACCTACTAGCCAAATCACCCTCTGAAGGACCAATTTTCATAACACATGTTTGGAGATAGGTTTCAGACTTTCCATTCTGAGGCAAGACCGATAGCTTAGCACATAGGGCATTTGCTTTGCACATGGTTGATCTGGGTTCAATCCCTGGCATCCCATATGCTTTCCAGAGTCTCCTGGGAGTGATTTCTGAGTACAGAATCAGAAGTAACCCCTAAGTGCCGTCAAATATAGCCCTAAAACAAATAAACAAAAAAAGACTTTTCTTTTTTGATGATCTTAGTGAGTGCTGCTGGTGTTACCACTATGATAACCTCCAAGATCTTTTTTTTTATTTATTTAACCAACTTTATTACATACATGATTGTATTTACCTCCAAGATCTTAAGAAATTTATCAAAATGGCCTCGATGTACCTTTATGCTTCCTTTTTTCATTTTTCCTCTCTACCTGACCAGCTTTTTTTTAAATTTTTTTTGGGGGGTCACATCCTGTGATGCTCAGGGGTTACTCCTGGCTATGCGCTCAAAAATCTCTCCTGGCTTGGGGGACCATGTGGGACGCCGGGGAATCAAACTGTGGTCTGTCCTAGGTTAACGAGCACAAGGCAGATGCCTTACTGCTTGCGCCACTGCTCTGGCCACCCTCACCACCTTTTTATCCTCCACTTACGTTACCTAAAAAGCTTGCTGCAACTCAAATATGTTCCTTTATGTAATAATCTGCCTGCAAGGTTCAATCCGATCTTTGCCTCTTGGCATCTAGTCATTTACTGGAAACTGCTTCTCCAGACACAGCTCTTTCCCCAAACCCCTGATCAAGTTGCCAAGACAGCTAAAAATACCCATGATGCTTCTTGCCAGTGCCCCCTTCTCTTTGAAAGCAGGAACTCTGCCCTCAAAACTCTTCACCTCTGACCCATAGAGTAGTACTGGGCCCACAGAAAACTGATGAAAGCCACAACAAACCCTCAGTACACAGTTTAGCACAGGAAAGGAATCCATCTAGAGTCCCCTTGACTTCATGGCTTTTGTAATAAAGGTGATGCTACCTTGGCAAAGAAAAATAATCCACAGAATAATTTCCCCAGGCCAATCTGCTGCTCTTCTATTTAGAAATATCAAAAGCAGGGCCGGAGAGATAGCATGGAGGTAAGGTGTTTACCTTTCATGCAGAAGGTCATCGGTTCGAATCCCGGCGTCCCATATGGTCCCCCGTGCCTGCCAGGAGCAATTTCTGAGCACGGAGCCAGGAAAAAAACCCTGAGCACTGCCGGGTGTGACCCGAAAACCACAAAAAAAAAAAAAAAAAAAAAAAAAAAAAAAAAAAAAAAAAAAAAGAAATATCAAAAGCAAATTTAAATCTTTAAATTTAAGGGGAAAGTCTGCCCTGGTTTTTAGTAAGTACTCATTAAAAAGTTGACAAAGAAGGTTGTGGAGAAATTTCCAAGTAGTAGAGCACAGGCTTAGGGTGTATGAGGCTCTGAGTTTGAGCCCAGCTCTGCATAAGCTGGGGGTACTTAAGGGCGAAGCTCACCAGGCCCCCAAGCATTGCCAAGAGTAGCCTGTGTGGTCCCAAAGCACCACTGGGTATATTTGAAAAAATATCAAAGAAGCAAGCATCCTAAAGGACAGTTACAAATAATCCATTCTAAGTAAGAGATTGGGTTTGATTCTTTTTCTTCTTCTTTTTTGGGGAAAGGATAAGAATATATCTGGCAGTGCTCAGGAATTATTCCTGACTCTGTGCTCAGGAAACACTTCTGTGGTCTCAGAGGACTATATGGGGTACCACGGATCATAGCCAAATCAGTTGTATGCAAGGCAAATACCCTGCCTGCTGTACTATCACTGCATTCCCAAAGGATCTGATCTTCTCATGGTCTCTGTCCCTTTTAGCTTCTGTCCTTCTCAGCTTTCCATCCTTTACCGCACCCCTCTCCACACCCAGCATCACCCCTTGGATGGATGGCTTACTCCTAGGTGACTGTATTCTTCTTCATCTAGTATCCAGAGTTGGAGTCTAGTCTGGCAATGCTGGGGAGCTCCACATTAGAAGAGCCTTAAATAGATCCTGTGGCCATCCCATGTGGTGTTTCTTTCTCACTAAAGACAGAGCTGTTGTCTCTGCCTCCTCCTGTGCTTGATTCACCACAATATTTCACACTAAAGATTGATCCCTCGGGGCCGGAGAGATAGCATGGAGGTAAGGTGTTTGCCTTTCATGCAGAAGGTCATCGGTTCGAATCCCATCGTCCCATATGGTCCCCCGTGCCTGCCAGGAGCAATTTCTGAGCCTGGAGCCAGGAATAACCCCTGAGCACTGCTGGGTGTGACCCAAAAACCACAAAAAAAAAAAAAAGAAAAAAGAAAAAAAAAGATTGATCCCTCTGTCTCCATGTCTTCCAGGGCCCTTTCCAGACCTTTGTCTGAAAAGCACTGCTCATGACCATCTCACAGCTGCTGCCACCTTTATCACCATCTTTCATACTATTTAAACTTCTTCCTGGTTACCCCAATTCTGCCCAAACATGAGACCAAAGGGTCAGAAAACTTTATTAAAGAGATCGTTGTTATTCTCTAGAACTGTGGCTTTCAACCTTTTTACATCTACAAACTGGTGAAAATGAGAGAAATTTTATGGATCAGTAAGGCAAAACCAAAAAATACAATTTCTCAGAAGACATTCTGTACACCCATATGTGTACACCCATACAGTACTGCTCTATGATCCAGGCACACCAGGTGTTACATGGCAAAACCTTTTCAATGACGGACTGGACATTTCAGCAATTCCACACTGGCCCATGAACTGGGGCTGAAAACCTCTGCTCTAGAATATCCACTATTAAAGGAAGCCTTTATCTTCACCAAACCACCCCGGATAAAATTATGTGAAGATGACACCAAGCCATTAAATTCCCAAGTATCTGCATATCAATATGCATTCCTAGCATTCTTCTTACTATTATACTATCTGTTTACAGAGCAGTAATATCCAGCATATAGTAACAGGCAGCACAAATATAAAATATCACAATATATACTTTTTCTTTTATTTATGTTTTTTGGCCACTTTAATCACATTTAATCAAGAAAACATGATCATCTTCCCCTCACTTTCACCTTGTTCTGAGAAATACAGGCACACAAAGTCAAACGTTAGACAATCTAGAATTTTACAGGTCACATGCTACCAGCGTTAAAAACTGGCATAAAATACACACCTACATATGTGGGGTCTTGGGTTCCATCTTTGGCACCACATGACAGTGGAACCCTGGAATTCCTTGCTCAGAGAGATAAATTAATCCATCATCACAAGGGCCCAGAGTGCTGGTACAGAGGGTATGATGTGTGCTTTGCTTGAGGCCAATCTCAGTTTAATTCCAAGTGCCCCAAAGGGTCCTCTGAGTCCTTCAGGAGTGATCCCTGTCACAGAGTCAGGAGTCAGCCCTGAGCACTACCAGGTATGAACCAAAATTCAAAACAAAATTTCAGAGTCATATGCAATTTTGATTCCAAATGTTTTGCAAGAAAACTTCATAGAGAACAATGTTTTCTTCTTCACTAAATATATATATTGGTTTTGTTTCGTTTGGGGACTACACTCAGGAATCACTCCTGGCTGGTTTGGGGGACCATATGAGATGCCAGGATAGAACTCGGGTCAGCCACATGCAAGGGCAAGGCATGCCCTACCCACTGTATTATCACTCTGGCCCTTCTACTTCCCTATTTTATAAGACTGGTTGGCTTCCTATTCTTCTCTCTATACCTCCTATTGGGGAATGGAAAGTCCATCCTTTGGAGCCAACACATGCTAGGCAGGATGATCATTTGCACTGAGCTGAAGCCAGAGGTGTGGAAGAGGACATGTCTCCCTTGAAGACAGACACTGAAGCCTGTATGGAGTCAGGAGGGTGCTCCCCACAGAGATGATGAAGATTGAAACCCGAGAAGTGTTAAGTAGAGTACACTGGAGAAGAGCCCAGAGGCTGCCATGGCAACAAAAGCCTGTCAACCTACAGGGGAGAGTCAGTTCTTCCATGCTGATGGGAAAGAGAATAAACTCAGAGAGGTTCGAAAAGGTAGTACAGGGGCCCTGCACCCCATAGAGCCCTGTTCCTGCATATGGCCCCCCAAGGAATGTATGGATTAACTCCTGAGCATAGAGCCAGAAATTAGCCCTGAGTACCACCAGGGGTGGCTCCAAGCCTGACCTTACCCCACCCAAATAAGCAAATAAAATCAGAATGGACACTGTAATGTAGATTTGATTTCTTTCTTTCTTTCTTTTTTTTTTTTTTTTTTTTTTTGGTTTTTCGGGCCACACCCGTTTGATGCTCAGGGGTTACTCCTGGCTACGCGCTCAGAAATTGCCCCTGTCCTGGGGGGACCATATGGGATGCCAGGGGATCAAACCGTGGTCCTTCCTTGGCTAGCGCTTGCAAGGCAGACACCTTACCTCTAGTGCCACCTCGCCCGCCCCTGTAATGTAGATCTGAATTGGATTTAGCAGTATGTACTTACGTTTTCTTTCTAGAGATAGGAAAACAAGTATATCTAAGGATATGCAAATATAAATACATGTCTAGACTTTCTCTTTATTTCTATCCAATGGTGGAGCCTGGAACAGGCAATACTCTGATAGCACTGACTGCCCAGCACTCAGATCTCACTTTCTAATACCATTTCCAGGAAAAAGAAATTAGGACTCTGGAAAAAAAAATGACTGATTCCAGGGCAAAGGGTAGAGAGATAAATTGAGGGGAGAACAAATTCTTATGCAAGGAAGTGCTCAAAGAATAATGGAGACATGTCCTCCAAATGAAGGCTTTAGCTTCAAAGAAACTCCCAGTGGCAGGATCTGTGAGATTTGAGCATCAAAATAACCCCTGAGAATAGCAGTTCTGAACTCACTAAATAAGACTATAAGTTGAAAGTCGGATGAGGGATGGAGTATTTAACAAAATCCCCAAATCCCCAAATCTCAGAACACTCAGCAGGAAAAGCCAAGATGCCTGCCAGATAACACCTGAACCAAGTCATCAAAGTGAACTCCCACAGCAAGGGGACAAGTCCAAATGGTGCCACCCAACAGGATGGCACTGCTTGTGAAATAGTCCTGCCATGCTGCAAAGTCTGCATCTGTGCAAGTGACCTCTTGATACAAACTCATATGGAAGCACCTTCTGCATAACATCTGCCTTCCATTTTCTGAAAGCTCACTAATGAGGAAGGCTGAGGAACTTTCCCAGTTAAGGAGACTAATAAAATACATAGACCTGTCCTGCATGAAGCCTGAAACATCCCACCCCTGCCCCCCTGCCACCGGAGACCCAGCAGCACCCACCACATCTTGCCTGTGTTCACAGCTTATCATGAAAAGAACATTATGCTACTGAATAAACACTGGTAGATAGGTTCAGGCTGATAACTCCAAGTACACTCACCATCCCAAGCACTAAGCAGGGGTAAGCCCTGAGCACAAGTGTACCCAAAACTCCCAAACCAAAACACAACGGAGCATTCAAGGTTAGTGGTGCAGGAAATGAGTCACCTGCATTTGCCCTCAGCATCTGCTATATCCACCATCCTCACCTGGCCATCTGCTATATCCTCCAATTATCTTTGTTTATTTGTTCGATTTTGGGCCACATCCGGCAGTGCTCAGGGGTTATGCCTGGTTCTGTGCTCAGAAATCTCTTCTGGCAGGCTCAGGGGACCATATAGAATGCCAGGGATAGAACCCAGGTTGGCCATGTGCTATCACTAGGGTCCCATCCTCCAATTATCTTTGCTTCTTCAAACATCACTAACTGGAATGTCACTTCTTCCATCCATCTGCTCTGCTAGTACTGCCTGCACATAAGCCCTGGCTGTCTTTTGTGAGACAGTTACTTGTCTAGTAATACAACAGAAATAAGATCTCCGTTCTTTACATTTCCACACTCCCACACCTCAAACCAATAAAGAGCTTCTATGACCCTTACTGTAGTTGAGTCTCTGTTGAATGCACAAAATAAGAAGACGATTTCAGCTCATATTAGCTATGATGATATAAGATGAAAAGAATCCTGTAGCTCATCAGGGATGATACTTCAGTGCCTTCATTGCTGAAACGTAGCCGTTTCTGAATGACTTCCAGAAAGGGTCAAATGTGGAATATGAGGGTGGGAGGGTGAAATATGGAAGGACTGGGGTGAGGGGGAGAGCACACATATGCCAAAGAGCTCACCTGGATTTTAAATTCACAGTAGATGAACTAGCAGGAGGTGTGGGGAGTAGAGAGACCAGTAACCCTAGCAGAAACGGAAGCTCAAGAAGAAGTGGTTGAGAGGGAAGTTCGGGCACTCTCACCAGCACTATCTGTGCAGGGATCTGCAGAGTTTTCCAAGAGGGGAACAGACTGCTGCTTGTTGAAGTCATGGGTCCTTCCCTCCTGCACACAGTGGTGGTATTCAACAAACAAAAGCCTTGGGAAAACTAACCTCTCTCTTCACAAGTTACTGATGTCTGGCCACAAGGCTGTGTGAATGGCCTAGAACACCACAGTTCTCAGGTAACTGAGCTGATGAGCAAGAGTTGGGGAGGTTCAGCTAAGGTAAAGAGGCCTGTGTCTCTTTGACTCAAGTTTGAAACAGAAAAGGTGCTTAAAGCTAAGTCCACTCATGGCTGCTGAGACACCTCTGGATACCCACTTCCCAATGTCTGCAAGGTGCTGTTAAGAGAACTCTCAGCATTTTGGTTCATGCCTCCCCCTTTCCAGAGTCTGTCAACAAACATTTCCTAGAAACATATAGCAATCCTCTTTCCTTTGCACATCACATAGAAGACATGAAGAAATACTGAAAACTACAAAAAGCCCCAGCCTTCATTCAGTAGTAAGCTCATTCATTAGTTTAGCACCATGCATGTTTTCAAATGCGTGTGTTTTATTTTTAGGTGGATAAGTTCACAGTGAACCTACGATGCTTCCTATTTAAGCCACAGCAAAGAAATGAAAATAAAGGCTGTAGCATTAATCAATCTATTTGTAGACTGCAAGAAACACTCAGTAAAAATATACTAGTTATTTTCTGCCCAAATTTAACATTCCAACTGTTCTCTACCTCGTTATTAGACATTTCCCCCCTTCATTATTAGACATTTTTTCTCCCCCCCTCGTTATTAGACATTTTTTATGGGGTATCTGGCTGCTATAACCCTGTCATGTGATACATAGATGGCATTTGGCACAGGTGGAGTCAGACCCTATATCCTTACATTAATGACAAATAGCAAAGCATAAAATCAGATTGGCACCATGGTTTGCAATGCTCTTATTGAGAGTGTATGATTTCTAAAAGGGAGAGACAGAGAGAGAGAAAGAGTGAAGAAAAAAGAAAGAAAGAAAGAAAGAAACAAAGAAAGAAAGAAAGAAAGAAAGAAAGAAAGAAAGAAAGAAAGAAAGAAAGAAAGAAAGAAAGAAAGAAAGAAAGAAAGAAAGAAAGAAAGAAAGAAAGAAAGAAAGAAAGAAAGAAAGAAAGAAAGAGAACTGTCTGCCACAGAAGTAAACTGGAGTGGAGGGTGGGGGAATAGAAGGGAAATTGGTAGTAGAAAATTAACATTGGTGAAAGGATGGCTATTGGGACATTGTAAGAAACTCAATAACTTGGGGCTGGAGAGATAGCATGGAGGTAAAGCGTTTGCCTTTCATGCAGAAGGTCATCAGTTCAAATCCCAGTGTCCCATATGGTCCCCCGTGCCTGCCAGGAGCTATTTCTGAGCATGGAGCCAGGAGTAACCCTTGAGCACCGCCGGGTGTGGCCCAAAAACCACACACACAAAAAAAGAAACTCAATAATTTTTTAACTCTGTCTCATGGCGATTCAATTAAAAAAAGTTTAATGATCAAATGGAGGCAGGGGTTTGTCTATAGAGGCAGTAGAACAAAGAAGACCAGACCCAGGTGTGATCTGAGTTCAATTTCTAGCATTCCATATGTTCCCTGCACATGACAGCAATGAGCCATGTTAGAAAAAAAAATCAGTCTAGAAACTAAGACAAACAATCACACACCTAGACCTTGATTTTCCCAAACTATGTAACTCTATAACAGGATTTTTCAACAGAATACATGTTAAATGAAGACCACACCTGCACTGCTAATTCGGCCATTAAGCAGAATGAAACAAAATCAAGTCATAAAATAATTGATGCCATCCGCTTTTCATTTAATTCCATTTTGAAAACTAAATGTTCAGTCCATTTAAGCTGCTCTAACTCTGGGTGCATTCCAAATATTCGACTACCTACTAAAAGCTCTGCAACCCAAAGTCCACAGTCTGCTATGGCTCAAACCTCTCCAGATGGGAAACAGACTGTCTTTCTTTAGTTGCCACAGACTCCCAAGTAAAAGAAAGTCAATAAGAATGTGCAAATAAGGGGCCGGGAAGGTGGCGCTAGAGGTAAGGTGTCTGCCTTACAAGCGCTAGCCAAGGAACGGACCGCGGTTCGATCCCCCGGCGTCCCATATGGTCCCCCCAAGCCAGGGGCGATTTCTGAGCACATAGCCAGGAGTAACCCCTGAGTGTCAAACGGGTGTGGCCCAAAAACCAAA
Organism: Suncus etruscus; assembly: GCF_024139225.1. NCBI lineage: Eukaryota > Metazoa > Chordata > Mammalia > Eulipotyphla > Soricidae > Suncus > Suncus etruscus. Next base: position 43,807,124 of record NC_064860.1, on the reverse strand, counting down.
AAAAAAAAAAAAAAAAAAAGAATGTGCAAATAAGATAACAAATGTACAATTTCCCTGTGGTTGCATGCACTGCAGTTTGTGGTCAGCCAATTTGCATGCAGGTACACATGGGTGTTGAACCATAAAATGCCTCTCATCAGAGGACCCAAGAGCCCCAAGCTATTCATTTTCAGAAGGTGACTAAGGGCTAGTTGATTCATCCCAGGCCATAAAACTAGCTGGCAATAAAGCCTTGTCACAGCTCATCAGACAAGAGGAGAAATTTTATTTGAAAAGGAAAAGGTTTTCTTTGTATAATTAACTGATTAAAATCCCAATTCAAAGATATAAAACCATCCACATTATGGCTGTGCACGTAGACTATATATTCTAATTATGACAAGATTTCAAAATGGAAAGAACCTTTCTCTTATTCAAACAACAAGTATGGTGACAAGATCCTAGCAAAGTTCTAGGAATGCAGAGATTCAGTACCCTATACCTTGCAGCATGAAGACAGGGAGTAAGTAAATAATCACACAAGTTGAAAATTAGGCAATCATACAAACTATACAAAAATTATAGAAAAAATTATATATATATATATATATAAAAGAATGGGCCAGCCTGCTGAGGAAGCGACCTTTATGCTGAAATCCAAAGAATAAACAGTAAGTCAGCTATGTGAAAAGGGTCCTGAAAAGGTCCAGACCACAAATATATGTGTTGGCCCAGCAATTCCATTCCTATGGAAATAGTAGACAAAAAAATACCCACATGTGGGGGCTAGAGCAATAGCACAGCTGGTAGTGTTTGCCTTGTACACAGCTGACCTGGGCTCAATCCTCAGCATCACCTATGGTTTCCCGAGCCTGCCAGGAGCAATTTCTAAGCACAGAGCCAGGAGTAACACCTGAATGCCACGTGTGGCCCAAAAACATACAAAAAATACACATGTGTGCAGCAAAGAACTGAACAAAGATGTTCTTATAGTATGACTCATAATGAGAAATAGAGGTTACAGAGCAAATGGCAACCTTAAAAATAATGGAATATTCATATAACAGAATATTACATACAAAGAAAACTAATAAACAATTGTCATATGCTAGGACATGGATGATGCTCCAAATAACGCGGAGTAATAGAAGTTGGACACAATATTGTATATGTAGCAAATTTTTCCATTTGTGTTAAATGAAAAAAATCAGAAAAAGAGAATCTATGGTATAAAAGCCAGGACAGGGCTGGGGAGATGGATCGTTCAAAGGGCTGGAGCATATGGTGGGCATGCAGGAGCTCCAGTGCTATCCCTGGCACCAAGTTCCCTCAATATGACCAGAAGCAACCCTAGACAACAAGCTGGGAGTAACCTGAGCACTGCTGGTTGTGGTATTTGTCCCAAACAACAACAACACGCCCCCCCCAAAAAAAAACAAAACAAGAAAAAAGCAGTAAGAACAGTGATTACCTTTGCAGATCACGGTGAAGATAATTAGAAAAGAAAGTAAGAGGGGGGGGGCCGGAGAGATAGCATGGAGGTAAGGCGTTTGCCTTTCATGCAGAAGGTCATCGGTTCGAATCCCGGCATCCCACATGGTCCCCTGTGCTTGCCAGGAGCAATTTCTGAGCAAGGAGCCAGGAGTAACCCCTGAGCACTGCCGGGTGAGACCCAAAAACCAAAAAAAAAAAAAAAAAGAAAGTAAGAGGGACTTCAGGGGCAGGCAGCCAATGATAGGATGGGTTAGTACCATGGTCCAATCTCAGCATGACATAGTGTGTCACACCCCCAGCCCACAATTCCCTCCTACCTTCAACTAGCACATAGCTGGGAGTAACATAAGCATCATTGGGTATAACCCAAACCCAGTTCTCCATCAACATAGGAACTTCCAGGAAGTTAGTAATAATATCCAATTTCCCATTCCTAGCAGTGGTAAAGAGTTTCACTTTTCTGGGGTTAGCTGGTTTTTGTTGTTTTGTTTTGGGGATACACCCAGCAATGCTCAGAGTTTACTCCTGGCTCTTCACTCAGAAATCACTCCTGGCAGTGCTTAGGGAACCATATGCAATGTTGGAGACCAACAAACCCAGTTTGGCTGCTTGCAAAGTATAAGTGTCTTACCCACTGTATTATTGCTACAGGAAGCTTCTATAACCCCAGTAAATCTATTCTTTACTTATTATCAGGTTGTAAATTTATGATGAATGTCCCTTTCTATACATGTAAATGAAGTTTATTTAAAATAATAAAATTGTGAAAAGGAAAAAGAGCATATTGGAAGACCTTGAGAATAGACAGAAGTAGACAGAAGTTGGTATGCTGAGAGATAAAAGACAAAGGTTACTTGGGCAGACCAGACCAGAAGTCCAGGATGACAGGGGCAGGAGGGGTCAGAGAGTGGCTCAGTGGGTAGGAGAGCATGATTGGCATACAGGAGGCCCAGGTTTACTGGTACTGCATGGTTCCCTGAGCACCCCGATTGGAATGAACACACACACACACACACACACACACACACACAATGACTGGAGACACAGACTTAAGGTACTGGAGCTCATTTTAAGAATGCAATGTTAGGGCCCGGAGAGATAGCACAGTGGCGTTTGCCTTGCAAGCAGCCGATCCAGGACCAAAAGTGGTTGGTTCGAATCCCGGTGTCCCAGATGGTCCCCCGTGCCTGCCAGGAGCTATTTCTGAGCAGACAGCCAGGAGTAACCCCTGAGCACCGCTGGGTGTGGCCCCCCAAAAAAAAAAAAAAAGAATGCAATGTTAAGTCAGTGACCAACCACTGAAAGGTTTTAAGCCTGGGTATGAAAAAGGGTTTCTAAACCATGTGTTTGAAAGAATGGAGACCAAACAGGGAGGCCGGACAAGGGAGGCCATAGAAATGAATCAGGAAAGAAACCCTGACTGGGGCAGAAACAGAGAAAAAGTAAAAGACATGGATTCTAGATGAAATTGGGAGGCTGAATTCACAAGACTTGGTAAAAGAGTAAACATAAAGTGAAAGAGGAATAAGTCAAAGATGGTCCTAGTTTAAACAACTGGATGAAAAGCAATCCACTGAGATTACAAAGAGTTAAAGAATAATCAGGTGGAGAAATAGTTCAACAGGCTGAGATCATGCTTTGTATGCAGAAGGCCTAGTTTCAGTCTCCAGCACTGCTTATGGTCTCCTTGAGAGTCTCCAGGTTTGACTCAAACATCCCTCCAACCTCCCATAAAGTAAAAAGTGCAGGTAAGAATGTAACTTTAGATCAAGTATCTGTTCCAATCCCTCTTACCATAGCTACTAGCTAACATACAGAAATTTCTATCTTATTTTGTCAAAGGTCTGCCCAACCTAAAATGCATACAAGGTAAATCTTTCAGGAATGAGCAGAGAACTCAATCTTGCTCTGCAAAGAGAAGCCCACTTGCATTTGTAGGTAACCCATTGACTCAATTTAAAAGAGATAGATCTCTGCTGTATTGTCCCAAATGGACAGATATCTATGTAAATTGTTGCACATTTTTAAATTGTTGCTTCACATTTTGGTTTTTGGTTACCTGAACATTTCACTTTTGTGGTTGGTTTTGTTTTGCTTTTCCTTTTGAAACATCTCAGATGCTACCCCCTGGCTAAGTAAGAATACTTGATTCCTCTCTCCCCCCTCCCTTCCTTTGCTTGCTTGCTTTTGACTAAGATTATTTCTAAAGAAAGTCTTTCATTCTTTTTTGTTTTTATTTTTGGACCACACACCTTACTGTATTTAGGGCTGACTAAGAAGAGTAAACTGCTCTCAGGGTTTACTCCTTAATCTGCTCTTAGGGTTCACTCCTGGTAGTACTTGGGGAGATTATATAGGGGTGCCAAGGACTAAACAAAGGTCAGTTGCATGCAAGGCAAACAAATTACCCATTGTACTATCTCTCTGGCCCCCCATTCTTATATAAAATTCTCTAGACCATTCTCAACTGGGGGCTATATACTGCTCAGACTATCCCCCCAAAAGTCATAAGTAGAAAGTAGTGGACCACATGAAGGAAACAAGATCAGAAGGGGAACATGGGTTAGATAAAGGTTAAGAAACACTAGTCTAGAAAATAGCCTTCCTTCCCTCTACTTAGACAGCCTGTTTTGTTTGTTTTGTAGCCATTGTGAACAACTTGAATTCAGACCCAGGTATATAGGCAAATACAGTCTATATATTCTATCATATTTCTCTTCCTAAGGTTTCTATTATGTCATTATTTGATTGAAAATATATGAAATAAATAATATACTTTTTGGGGTGGTTTTTTTTTTGTTTTTTTTTTTTGTTTTTTGTTTTTTTGTTTTGGTTTTTGGGCCACACCCGGCAGTGCTCAGGGGTTACTCCTGGCTGTCTGCTCAGAAATAGCTCCTGGCAGGCACGGGGGACCATATGGGACACCGGGATTGGAACCAACCACCTTTGGTCCTGGATTGGCTGCTTGCAAGGCAAACGCCGCTGTGCTATCTTTCCGGGCCCTAAATAATATACTTTTAATTCTAAAGCTGAAAGTAAGTCAGCATAAATGTTCCATGGTAATCTCCAAGTATCTTATAAAGTATTTCCATGTTTACATTTTACAAAGGCCACACTAGCAGTGGATGAAACCAACAGATAAATGATGGGGGCCTGAAAGTTTGGTCCTCACCTAGTAGTGCTGAGGGCGGAAACAAAAAGCCTCTGGTCCCAAGGATTGAACTCAAGTTTCATACATGCTAGGATTGTTTTCTATCACTTGAACCATCTTCCAGCTCCATCTTGGGCTGATTTATGAAGTCTTCTCTGTATCACTGCTCTTAAACAATTTAGGTTTATATACTGGGGTGGAGGTGGGTGTAGTTTTCTTCATGTTTCTTCTGTATGGAATTCAATTTCTTAAGATTGCGGATTTAGAATTTTCATCAAATTTGGAAAATTCAAAGTTACTATTTCTTCAAGCATTTTCCTGTCTCATCCCTTCCCTCAGGAATTTTTTACATTCATATACTGAGCCACTTGAAGTCATTTATCAGCCCAATGATGCTCTATTGACTTATGTTTCTTCTTTTGGGGAGCCACACCCAGTGGTGCTCAAGGGCTTCTCCTGGTCCTGTGCTTGGCAGTTACTTTTACTGGTGCCCAGGAGACCATACGGTGTCAAGGGTTAAACCTGGGACTCCACATGCAAAGCATGACTTGGTCCACTGGACTATTTCTCCTGCCCTCTCTTTGCCTTGTTTAATCTTTTTTCCTCTGTTCTATGTTGGGAAGCTTTGGTTATTATATCTTCAACTTTGCCAGTCATTTATATCAATCTCTATCCATATACATTTTCATTTCAGATGCTATTTACATATTTCCAGAAGTTAGATTTGGTTCTTTCGTATTTTTCAAGTTTCTCCTTGACATGTTCATTCTTTTCTCTCTTTCTTGAACATATGGAGTACACTTATAATAACTGTACTCATGTCCTTGTTTATCAATCTTAACATCTGTTTCTACAAATTGACTTTTCTCCTCATTATGGGATTTTTATATTCCTGCTTCTTTGCATGACAGGTGGTTTTTTCTTTTTGGCTTTTAGGGTCAAACTCAGCAGTGCTCAGAGACTTACTCCTGGTCTGTACTCAGGGATCACTCCCAGCATTGCTCAGGTAACTATATGATGCCAAAGACAAACCTGGCTTGTTCTTACCTGTGCCCTACATGCTGTACTATTTCTACAGCTCCTAAGAGATCATTTTTCATTGAATGTCAGATACTCTGAATTGTATGGAATGGAAGACTAAGAAGCTGGTATTCCTTCAGCCATGCTTCCACTTTCCTCTGAGCTAAACTGTTTGGAAATTAGCCCTTTGATCTCTTTGGGTCTTGGCTTCAGCTAGGTCTGGCAAGAATAGAGCAACACTTCCTCCAGGGCTACTTTGTTCCACTACTGAAGCAATTACCACCCAGACTTCACCCCACTCCACCCATCAACCCAAATCCCTAAAGTGTTTTTGGACTGCTCTAGTCTGGCTGTTTAAAAACAAACACCTGGGCCCAGAGAGATAGCACAGTGGCGTTTGCCTTGCAAGCAGCTGATCCAGGACCTAAGGTGGTTGGTTCCAATCCCGGTGTCCCATATGGTCCCCCGTGCCTGCCAGGAGCTATTTCTGAGCAGACAGCCAGGAGTAACCCCTGAGCAACGCTGGGTGTGACCCAAAAACCAAAAAACAAACAAACAAACAAACAAACAAAAAAAACACCTGCTTTTCCCAGTCATGTAAGAACTGCAGGATCATTCTGTTGGCTCCACTTTGATGGGTCTTTTCCTGCCTTCATTACATGTTGATACAAAATAATTCTTGTAGAGCCTAAAGAGGAATCCTCACTGTATCTCTGGAGCTTTCAGAGCCACTGCCTCTGCCCTAAGAACTCCAGCTATCTGGGCATCCCCAAAGGTATTTCTGTGTCTGTAATCCAAGGAGACTGCAAGGTTTTGGACAGACTCATCTTCCAGCTTGCTTGACTTCAAGGTTCTCAAGTAAGTAAGCTGAGTGATGAGAGGAAGATACCACCTTCTTCATTTTCATTTTCTAGGGAGTCAGTGTCTTGTGCTGCATATTCTTCAAAGTCTGAAAGGCATTTCTCATATTTGATGTGTTTTGTGGGTGTGCTGTTGCTCTTTAAGATGGAAAGGGTAATCAGTTTTGGCTACATTGTCAGTGTTAGAAGCAAACAAACTCTGATAAAACTGGGCTGGTTTATATTGTTGGAGAAGTTAGAACATTAGATAGACCTAAAACAATCCATCCTAAAAGTCACAGAATGGGGTTTTACTGGTCAGTGAGACAAACTTTATACCAACATTACAGAGTTCAAGAGAGAAATGAAAGCACTGAGGGTCTACCTAGGGAGTAGTGCCCAGGGCTTACTCCTGGCTCTGTGCCTAGGCGATCACTCATGGTAGTGCTCAGGGGATTCAACTGGTTGATACCGTGGTTGTCCACAGTAAAGCATTTAAACTACTGCTTACATACCTTTCTATTAAATATAAACATTTCAAAAATAAAATGAATGTTGATGCCAGAACAATAGTACAATGGATAGAATGCTAGCCTTGCATGTAGTCAACCTGACTTTGACCCCTGGCATTCCATAAGGTTCCATGAATCTCACTAAGAGTGAGTGACTTCTGACACAGAGCCAGAAGTTAGCCCTGAACACAGCTGCGTGTGTCAAAAAAAAAAAAAAAAAAAAAAACAACAACAAGAATTTTTGCAACTTAATGTAAAATGATATATAAAAAGTCTAAATTTCACCATTTACGTCTAAAAAGTCATCTATAAAAAGGCCTTTCTTCTTTTGACTTAAATTTTTTTCTAAAGAAAAAGGGGGTAAAAAAAAAAAGAGATAAAAGATACTGCTGCCTTCTTTAAAAGTCAATCATGCTGACTGACAGCTCTGGCAATTAAAGCAACCAGAAAAAAAAAATCAAACAACTACACGCATTGCTTGGCATCATTACCTACTATATACTATCATCCAAAAATGCTAGAGCCTGACATTTAAATGGCCCAGACAAAAACAAATCGTTGGTTTTCATGACCTAACTGTAGATCAAACCCATGTTTCCCCTCATACGTTAATAGTTTGTATGCTAAAGCACAGCCAAGTTTGACATGTCCCTCACTAGAAAATGCTAGCAACTTTACTTTTATCTTGAAAGCCTTCTTTCTATTGACATTTCCTTCATTTCACTTTTTCTCGCCAAAATAACGCCCACACACAAGAGCACAGATACTAATTATAGATAAAATCAAATTGTAAGACTCTGCCATAGAAAACTATAGTTTAACCTTTCTAAGCTTCAACTTCCACATCTATGAAATGCAGGTAAAAAAAAATCACAACTCATACAACTTAAAAGTGAAATAACACAGGTCAAATGCCCTATCTGCTAAACTATCTGCTGAGAAGCTCCTGAACTGATTCTTTAAGGAGAGTGGCAGAATCTTTTAAAAAGAATAAAATGGAGGTAGGGGCCAGAGAGATAGTATAGTGAGTAGGGCACTTGCCTTGGACGCCACCGACCTAGGTTAAATCCCTGGCATCGCATATGATCTCCCAAGCCTAATAGGAAGGAATTCGTGAGCACAGAGCCAGGAGTAAACCCTGAGCACTCCGGGCATGGCCCAAAAATAAATAAATAAAACAGAGAAGTCGGGCCCGGAGAGATAGCACAGCGGTGTTTGCCTTGCAAGCTGCCGATCCAGGACCAAAGGTGGTTGGTTCAAATCCCCGTGTCCCATATGGTCCCCCGTGCCTGCCAGCCTGCCAGGAGCTATTTCTGAGCAGACAGCCAGGAGTAAGCCCTGAGCACCGCCGGGTGTGGCCCAAAAACCAAAAAAAAAGAAAAAAAAGAGAAGTCAGCATATGTTGAACATTATTACCCAATCTATTATCATGAAGCCCTTTGGAGTTTAAATAGTGAAGCAATATATTCCTTTGAAGACATTATCTTCTAAAGCTGGGTGGGCTTAGTAATTAGAATGACAAAAAGCCAAGTGCCACCCAAAAGCCACTATGAAAAAAGGCAATGACAAGAGGCACTACCCAATTTGGTTCAAAGATGGGGGAAAAAAAGCAAAACAAAACAAAAGTAGTTTCATGCTTTGCATTAACATGCTACATCATCACCGTGATTATTTATGAAGGAAATAAATATTTCAATTCATAACATTTCTTCAAACAGGTATTATGCTATTTGGGCAGAAACAGCTATTCTGCTTGGGTTTTGTTTGTTTGTTTGTTTGGAAGATACACACAGCAGTGCTTGGGGCTTACTCTTGGCTCTACACTCAGGAATTACTCTTGGCAGTGCCAAGGAGACCATCGGGGATGCCAGGGATGGAGCCTAGGTTGGCCTAGGTCAGCCACATGCAAGGCAAGCACCTTACCCATTGTATCATCTCTCCAGCGCCAGAAATAGTTGTTTTGACTCATTTAATAAACACAACCATGTCCTAGGAATGCTGTAAAAGCTTAATGAGATACCAAGGTCGCTGTGAAACAATAAATTTCAGGAACCTCTAGATTAATGTGAATGGCAGCAGATGGTCTGTACATATGTGTGATGCTAGAAAAACTAAGAATCTGCACATGCACAAAACTGACAGCTCACTGTCTCTCTCTGTCTGTGTGTATGTATGTATGTGTGTGTGTCTGTCTGTCTGTCTGTCTCGCTCTCTGTTTTTCCCTTGATATTTTGGCCCTGGCTCACACCCAGAAGCTTGACTCAGTGCTCAAAGATAACTCCTAGAAGGCTTTAGGGACCATACTGGTTGCTAGGGATTTAATTGAAGTCAACCACTTGCAAGACAAATGCCCACCCACTGTACTATCTCTGGTCCCGGTATTTTTTTCTCATTTATGTCACTGTGTGTGATAAGATGAAAGTTTCACTTAGATAATATGAGAGAGGGAGAGAGGTAGTATTGCATGTAAGAGAACAGGGATTCTCCAGAAGTGAGAAAACCCAGGGTAGCCCCCACAAAGTAAAAGGGATGAATTATACATTTTAAGTTGAGATGGCGGATGTTCTAGCTTATCTCTCTTAAGACTCCAGGGGCCAGAGAGATGGTACAGTGGTAGGGCATTTGCTTTGCATTTGGCCAACCTTGATTAGATCCCCAGAAACACATATGGTGCTGCAAGCCAATAAGGAGGGATTCCAAGGGCAAAAGCCAGGAGTAAGTCCCAGGCATAGATGGATATGGTTCAAAAACATGCATGCATGTACACACACGACTCTAGGATGTTCTGACCAACTTTTAACTACCATACTTCCTGCTTACACTAGCTCACAGAGGTAGCTTAATGCAAGACCACCAGATATGTAACCCACTCACTGCTACACAGACTTCAAATTCAACTTAACTGACACATTTTCCAATAAGAGTAATGCTTAATAAATGGTATGTTGCTTAAAGTATTAACTAATACTGAAGCATAAGAAAATTTGGGGAGGCTTTCTTCTGCTTCTTTTTTTTTTCTGCTTTCTTTTCTTTTTCTTCTGCTTTGTTCTTTGGGGGTTCACATCCAGTGGCACTTAGGAGTCACTCCTGGTAGTATTTGCAGTACCATGTAGTGTCAGGGATTAAATCTAGACCTCCAAGTGCAAAGCATGTTCAGCCCTTTGAACTATCTCTCCAGCCCCCAAACTACATTTTAAAATAAACGCAAAAGGGGCTGGAGAGATAGAACAGAAAGTAAGGTACCAGCTTTGCAAGTGGCTGTTCAATCCCTAGCAACGTATATGGTACCTCAAGCATCACCACAATGAATCCCTGAGCAAAGTAGAAGTATGCCCTGAACACCACTAAATATAGCCCCAAATCCAAAACATAAAATAAGTAAAAATATAAAACTGAATAACTGTAATAAAGGAAACCACGATAAAATTATTTCTCACTTATACTAAATTGTTAAATATATTTATTGAAAGGATAATTAATATTCATCACGCACATTCTTGAGAGCAGAGGATCACATAGGGCAGTACTTGGGAAGCCCATGAAAAGCCAGAGATCAAATCAGGGCTCCTGTCTGCAAAATACTTCAGCCCTTTGGGCCAAGTCCCTCTACTGTCATCCACATTTTGTTTCTGTTTGTTTTCTATTATGTTCCTTTTCTTTTCTTGCCTTTTTTTAATTTAATAATGAACTGCTTATACAGTTTTTAGAATTCTTTTTGGGGAAAACAGGGACACAACCTGGAAATGCTCAGGGGTTACTCCTGGCTCTGCACTCAGAAATTACAACTGGTAGTGGGAACATATGGGATACCAGGGATTGAACCCAGGTCATTGAACAACGTGCAAGGCAAATGTCCTACTATCATCCACATCTTAAAGTGGCATATCAAAAAATGTTAATAAGGTACTGGAGCAATAGCATAGCAAGGAGGGAGTTTGTCTTGCACACAGTTGACTTTGGTTCAATCCCCAGCATCCCATTTGGTCCCAGAGCCTGACAGGAGTGATTCTTGAGTCAAGAGTAACCCCTGAACACTGCTGAATGTGACCCAAAAACCAAAAGGAAAAAAAAAAATCCTCAATAAAGTTTTTTTTGTTTTTTGGGGGGGTCACATTTATGGACCCAACCTTTATGAAAAACAATATGAAAGTTCCTCAGAAAACTGGAAATTGAGCTCCCTTATGATTCAGCTATACCATTCCTAGGAATATGAGCACAAAAACAAAATACAAAAATCCCTTCCTCACACCTATATTCATCGCAGCACTATTTACAATAACCAGACTCTGGAAATAACCAAGATGCCCTTTAATAGATGAATGGCTAAAGAAACTGTGGTACTTATACACAATGGAATATTATACAGCTGTCAGGAGAGATGAAGTCATGAAATTTTCCTATACATGGATGGACATGGAAATTATTATGCTGAGTGAAAAAAGTCAGAGGAAGACACACACACACACACACACACACACACACACACACACAATAGTCTCACTGATCTCTGGGTTTTAAGAAAAATAAAAAATTGTAATAATGCCCAAAGATAAGGGCCAGAAGGATCGGCTCATGATATGAAGCTCACCACAGAGTGGTGAGTGCAGTTAGAGAAATAACTACACTAATAACTATCATGACAATATTAATGAGCAAGAGAAGTAAAATACCTGTCTCGAATACAGACAGGGGATGGAGAAGGAGGGAGATGGGGGACATTGGTGGTGGGAATATTAAAGGGGGCAGTGTATTTTTTATGATTGAAACCCAACTACAATCATGTTTGTAATCACGGTGTAAGCTCATTATTTGTCCCATGGAGGTAGTAATATCATTAAACTTCTGGAAATGTTTGCTTTGGAATAAAATCTACAGTCAAAAAAGTGCAACCATTGGGGCCAGAGCAATAGCACAGTGGTAGGGCGTTTGCCTTGAATGCATCGGATCCAGGACAGACAGTGGTTTGAAACCCAGCATCCCATATGGTCCCCTGTGTCTGCTAGAATCGATTTCTGAGCACAGAGCCAGGAATAACCCGAGTGACACCAGTGTGACCCAAAACAAAACAAAAAAGTGCAACCCGTAATCACTCATAAAAAGGCCTATATAAACTATGCTTAGAAATAATCATCCCTAGGCTGAAAAGATAGCACAGAGGGTAGGGTGCCTGCCTTGTACATGGTCAACCAGGTTTCTATTCCTGCATCCCACATGCACAACCAGGACTAACCCCTGGACATTACCAGGTGTGATCAGGAAAAACAACAACAACAACAAAAAAAAAAGATAGGCCTGGAACAATAGCACTGCAGGTAGGGTACTTTGCCTTGCACTCAGCCAACCTGGGTTCAATTCCTGGCTTCCCATATGGTCCCCCGAGCCTGCCAGAAATAATTTCTGAGTGTAGAGCCAGTGGCTTAATCAGGAGTGGCAAAAAGAAAAAAGGAGGGGGCAAGAAATAATCATCCCAATCTAATGATATCAGAATCTCAGGGGTCCAGGGGAGGGAGGATTAGTGGGCTGGAAATACGGTAGCCGTAAATTCTTCCTAGATAATGATTATGTACAATGAGGGTGAAAACCAGTTCATTGATTAAGTCTTTGCCTCATGATCAATTTAAGTTCAGGTCAATCAACAGAAAGATAAGCGGACTCTGGTCCCAAGGAGGGCCTGTGATCTGCGATTTCTTTCCTAGCATTTCACTTGAGTCCTATTTATTGACAAGTACTAATAAGATAAGATTTGATTCTATGGCTAAAGCCCCACACGTACCAGGCACCAATCTGGCAGCTCTGTTATCTGTAATCCATGGTATTGCAAATAAGTTCAAGCTACACTGAACCACAGCACCTCAATTAAAGGATGGAGCCCTGGAGAGAATGTTTATTTAAAAAAAATAAAGGAAGGGGGATATGTGCACACACTAATCATGTGTACAAGCCCAAGGGACAAGCCTCCAGCCCTGGAACACTCCATTCAGAGTGTGTGTGAGCACCGCGGGACAGAAGCCAGCAAGCATTGTGGCTAAGAATCTGCGCCTGTCCCCACCACCCTAACAGCAACACCACCATCCAGATGGGGAAGAGTAAATCAAACTTTCTGGCACAAGTCAAGAAAAGTAATTGCCTGAAAATCCTTACTGTGTGCTGCTGGTAATATACCATAGAAAGACAGTGTTTATCAATTCATTTTTTATTTGAGGGCCTACCAGGCTGTATTCAGGGCTTATTCCTGCCGCTGTACCAAGAGGTCACTCCTGGTGGTGCTCAGGATACCATATGGCAACACCCAAGATTGAAGCTGTGTGTGCTGCATGCAAGGGAAGTGCCCTAACTACTCTCTCTCTCTCTCTCTCTCTCTCTCTCTCTCTCTCTCTCTCTCTCTCTCTCACACACACACACACACACACACACACACACACACACACACACATATATACACATATTTAGTTTGGGGGCACATCTGGCGGTACGCAGGGGTTATTCCTCACTCTGCTCAGAAATCACTTCTGGCAGGCTTTGGGGGATCATATGGTTTATCAGGGATCAAACCCAGGTTCATACAAGGTTGGCCACATGCAAGGCAAATGCCCTACCACTGTGCTATCACTCTGGCCTTTTTTTTTTTTAAATGGACTCTTGAAACTAGAGCAGGAGAAATCATAAACTTTGGATAATAAAGACTGAGTCCTGCTAGGCTCAACTGCACACCATTTCCTTGCCAGAAAAACACCTGAGATAAGCAAACTAGCATATACAGTATTCATTTTGTGATACAGACTAAGATCTACAGAAATAAAGGGAAGGAAGAGAGAGGGAAAGCTGGAGAAAGAGGGTCATGGGCCCCTAAAGAAGAGTTGAGCCAGGGGCCGGAGTGGTGGCGCAGTGGTAGGGCACTTGCCTTGCATGCGGCTGACCTAGATGGACAGCGGTTCGATCTCATGGCATCCCATATGGTCCCCCAAGCCAGGAGTGATTTCTGAGTGCATAGACAGGAGTAACCCCTGAGCATAACCAGGTGTGACCCAAAATCCAAAAAAAAAAAAAAAAAAAGAGTTGAGCCAGGTCAGGCTTAGATTGGATTGGAAAAAAAAAAGCCTTGAAAAAATAGTGTGTGATGAGGAAGAGTATGAAGAAGGCTAGCCAATGTATAGTACATTGAGAAAGCACTTGAAGTAGTCCCTGGTCTCTTTTTTGTTTTGTTTTGGGTCACTTCCAGCAAAGCTTAAAGGTTACTCCTGGCTTTGAATTCAGGAAACCATATGAGGTACCAGGAATTAAATCCAGGTCTTCCACAAGCAAAGCAAGTGCCCTATACACTGTATTAGACCTCCAACCCCTAGAAGCCCCAGTCTTTTTTATTTTTTTATTTTTTAATATTTTATTTAAACACCTTGATTACAAACATGATTGTGGTTGGGTTTCAGTCATATAAAAAACACCCCCAATCACCAGTGCAACATTCTCATCACCAGTGTCCCAAATATCCCTCTTCCCCAACCCACCCCCGCCTGTACTCTAGACAGGCTTTCTATTTCCCTCATATATTCTCTTTGTTAGGATAGTTTTCAATGTAGTTATTTTTCTAACTAAACTCATTACTCTTTGTGTGAGCTTCATGTTGTGAGCAGGAACTTCCAGCCCTTCTCTCTTTTATCTCTGAAAATTATTGCAAGACTGTCTTTCATTTTTCTTAAAACCCATAGATGAGTGAGACCATTCTGCATCTTTCTCTTTCTCTCTGACTTATTTCACTCTGCATAATAGATACAATGTACATCCATGTATAGGAAAATTTCATGACTTTGTCTCTCCTGAAGGCTGGAGAGCCCGTCTTTTTAAAGGATACAGATATTAAACAAATCAGATTAATTCCAAATTATAGAATTGTGGAGTCCATGATACTCAGGTAGATTAATCCAAACTTAATGGCATTTAAAAAAAAAATGAAGCTATACCTCAACTTAATATCAAAAATGCTTTCAGAACATTCCTCTGGTAGCAGGAAAGATAGTAGAGTGAGTAGGGCACTTGTTTTTTTTTTGTTGTTGTTGTTTGTTTTGTTTTGTTTTTGTTTTGTTTTGGGGCCACACCCGGCGGTGCTCAGGGGTTACTCCTGGCTGTCTGCTCAGAAATAGCTCCTGGCAGGCACGGGGGACCATATGGGACACCGGGATTCAAACCAGCCACCTTTGGTCCTGGATCGGCTGCTTGCAAGACAAACGCCGCTGTGCTATCTCTCCGGGCCCAGGGCACTTGTTTTAAACAGGGACAATCTGGGTATGATCCCCAGCATCCAAAAGATCCCCCAAGCCCCACCAGGAGTGATCCCTGAGCATAGCTGAGTGTAACCCAAAAACAAAGCACAACAGAACAAAAAGGCTACTGGAGATTTAGAAGATCTTTAGGTTTCTTGACCTTTGGATAAAGTGTAGCAATGTCCTAAAAACAATGAGCATTATATATCTTACAGTTGAAATGTTAACTTACTGTTATCAGAACTACAATGAAAAAAGGGTTAAAATTTAAACAAATGGGGCCGGGCGGTGGCGCTGGAGGTAAGGTGCCTGCCTTGCCTGCGCTAGCCTAGGATGGACCGCGGTTCGATCCCCCCGCGTCCCATATGGTCCCCCAAGAAGCCAGGAGCAACTTCTGAGCACATAGCCAGGAGTAACCCCTGAGCGTCACCGGGTGTGGCCCAAAAACCAAAAAAAAAAAAAAAAAAAAAAAAAAAATTTAAACAAATTAGATGTCACCAAAACCCACAATGCTTGAAAACTATTTCACATATTAAACCAAAACTTTGCCCCCAGAGATCTTTAATGAACAATTCACCTCCTTTGTAGTATGAAAATTATGCTATGCAAATTACTATTGTAACAAGTTCTATGTCTATTTATTTAAATATCAAAAACAGAGCCAGTAAAAAAATAAAAAATAAAATAAAATAAACAGGGCCAGCTGGGTACAAAGGGCTAGTACAGATGATCTGCATGTGGGAGCCCTGGGTCTGATTGAAGACTGCTGGGAATGACCCCCCAACACTGAACCTGGACAACACTGAATTGGGTGAAACTCAAAAATATAACAAAACAATAATTTTTTTAAACAGTAACTTTTTTTTAAAACCGTCAGAATGAACTAAGTCTAGATTGATGCATAAAATCCGTATTACCAATGTTTAGGCACATTTTCCTGCCCACAGAAACCAAAATACATACATGCATCTTAGACACTGTTCTTTGTTCAAGACTTCTCATTAAGTTGCTATCCTTTTTCCCAAACTGGACAGAGTATGCTATTTTACAATATTCATATTAGATTACTTCTTTGATATTTGGGCCAGAGAGATAGGTCAACAGACTTGCAGGCTTTGCCTGCAAGAGTCTTGGGTTTGAGCCCTGGCACTGCCTGATCTACTGAGAGCACCAGCAAAGTGACCCCTAGCACAGTGCCAGAAGCAACCCCTAAGCACTGACCTGGGTAACCCAAAAACCACATACACACATACATTTTAGTTTTTTGGGGCACACCAGTGATGATCAGGACTTACTCCTGGTTCTGTATTCAGAAATCACTTGTGCCAGAGCTTTGGGACCATATGGAGTGCCAAGGATTGAACCCAAGTGGGCTCATGCAAGGCAGGTACCCTACCCGATATACTATCTCTCTGTCCCCTAAACATTCTTAGTGAAAATTGAAGGCGCTCGCCATAAGATACTCTGATAATATTATAAGTACGCACTCTCAGTCTATTACTATTACTTAAAAAGGAATTCTGTTCAATAAGGTTAAAAAAAAAAAGTCAAGTAAGCCATTTTATGGGTTCATATGACTTGAATTGCAGTATTTCTTCCAACAGAAAGATTTCCTTCTTGAAGCAGCAGAGAAACCCAATTAAACAAATACCTGTAACCAAACCTCTATCTCCCTTTCATTCCAACAAACACCTGCACAAGGAGGGGAAAAAAAGAAAATGAAAGTGTAGGGCTGGAGAGCGAGAGCGAGAAAGAGACAGACAGACAGAGACAGACAAAGACAGAGACAGAGAATGACAGGAGAGAGAGAGACAGGGAGAGAGAGAGTTAGAGAGAGAGAGAGAATATGCAGGGGTTAGGACTGCACTTGGGCTAATTTCCCTTGATCACACAGTCATATGGCGTCCCAGCAAGGCCAGGAATGACCTCTGACCTCGGCAAGGTGAAGGAAGGGGAAAGGAAAAGAAAGGGGAAAGGGAAGGGAAGGGAAGAAAAGGAAAGGGGAAAGGAAAGGGGAAGGGAAGGGAAGGAAAGGAAAGGGGAAAGGAAAGGGGAAGGGAAGGGAAGAAAAAAAAGAAAGGAAAAAGGAAAGAAAATTTAAGGAAAGGACCAATTAAAAAGAAAAGCATAATATGCTAAGGCGAGACTAGTGAGGCTTGCCTTCTCCATAAAAAGCAGATAAAAAGGTAGAACCTTTTTAGAGCCTGCTTCTCCCCCTTCTCCACGCCCCCGCCCCACCCAGCCCCGAGGCTAGCTGAGCTGCAGGACGACTTACAGAGCACAGCCACAGCCCCGGACTCGAACATGAGACATTCCTCCTTGTGCCGGGTTTCCACGATGAGGCTGAAGGGCGGCGGGTCCAGCTTGTGATAGATCCGGAACCCCTTGCTGAACGCCATCCTCCTTTCTTCCGAAGGGGCCCTGGCGGAAAAACCCACGAGCAAAGTGGGGGTGGAGGGTGGGTCTCAGGACAACGCCTGGGTTCTTGAGGCCGGGCTGCAGGGCGCCCCAAGGTGGGGTTGGGGAGCCAGGATATGATTGGGGTGGGTGGGGGAAAAATGGAGTGGAGAAGGAAAAGGAAAGGGAGAGCCGGGAGGAAGCGCGGCTTCTCCACCTAGGTGAGACGTCACTTTCACCTTCCCCCAGCGAGAGGGAGGCCTGGGGGACCCCACACACAGACCCTGACAGCCCGGGTCAGGCCGGCTGGGCTTTGGCAGGCGGGCGCGCGCGCTCGGGCCGCCGCCTGTTTACCCGGAGCCCTGGGCGCTCCTGGGCTGGGGACCTGCGGCGCAGCTTCCTGCTCTGGGCTCGGCGTGACGCCACAAGGGAACCGAATCGGAATCCGATTCGGAAACTTCAAGCCGTTCCCGGAGGGGGGGGGGAGGGGGGATGTGGTGGTGATGGCGGTGGTGGTGATTTGGGGGTGGCGCGGGGTGGAAAGCACAGGGGTCTGGGCCGGCTCTGCAGCAGGCGCTGAGCTCACAGCAGGTCGCTCGGGGTCCGCTGCGGGGAAGGGGGAGCCGGTGCCCTAAAGGCCTGGTGCAACTCGCAGGCTCCCGTTCACACACACACACACACACACAGACACACACACACACACACCCTTAAACGTCAGGCCCCCAACACACACTAGGAGCTGACAGTACAGGTATAATACACACACATACCTAAACGCTTGGAGCCCAACACTCACACACACCCCAAAATGCCTGGCCCCCAACACACACACACACACAAAACTAATCGCCTGGCCCAACACACACACACACACACACACACACACACACACCAAAACGCCTAGCCCCCAACACACATTAGGAGCTGAGAGACAGTACAGGGATAACACACACACACACACACACCTAAACTCCTGGCTCCCAACACACACACACACACACACACACACACACGCACGGAGCTGACAGTACAGGGATAACACACATACATACACACACCTAAACGCCCGGCCCCAACACACACACACACACACACACACACACCAGGAAGGCGTCTGCAAGGCGTTGCAGGCGACTGGGCCCCCGCGCTGGCCCCGGCCTACTGGCCCGCTCAGGATGCGCCGGGGAGCCGCAGCCCGCGCCGCAACGCTGCCTGACAGCCGCTGTCACCGCAGCCCCGCCCGCCGCTCCCGCGCTTCCTCCTCCCTCCCTCCTTCCAGGGGTCCCCGCCCGCCCGCCCCCCGCAGCCCCGGCGACCCTCCGTCACCTCACCTCCGCCCGCGCTCGCGCTCAAGCCCGGCGCTGCAGCAGAGGCGAGCACCGCCCCACAAAGTGCCCACTGCCCGCCCGCCCGCCCGCCCGGTGGCTCCGGCTCCGCGCCGTCCGCCCGCCCGCCCCGCTCACCTCGTCCTCCGGCTCCTCCTCCGCCTCCGCCCGCAACCGCCGCCACTGCCGCCCGCGACGTCACTTCCGCTCCAACAGGCCCATCTCTTCCGCATTGCGCCGCGAGCGACCCGGACCGAAGGCGGAAGCTCCGCCCCTCGTCTGGAAGGGGCGTGGCGTCTTGGAGCCCCGCCCCTTGCTCGTTTCACTTCGTCCTTTCCTTCTCCCCCGCCCCGGAGCGCGTCTGCTGGACCGTGGTCCTCTCTCTGGTCCCCTAAGCGCAGCGGGAGACCTTGCTCGCGGATTTGGGGGGGTGGTAGCCGCCTTCTTTTCTCCCGGCTAGGCTTCAGTGGCCGGGTCCAGCGCTCCGGGAGCGCAAAAGAGCGAGGATCCGGCCTCCCCACTGCCACCCCGATCCCCTCCCCTCCCTCTTGCGTGCCAGGGAGGGACTTTGGGGAGCAGCTTCGGGGACTGGGTGTCGAGACACGCTCCACTTGGGTGTCGGCACCACCTCCTGCCGCCCCCATTGGCTTGCAGACGTCTGGTAAAGCGGGCGGCGCCTGCAAAGCGCTGTCCATGGTGTCTGGGGGAACAGCACCCGGTTCTTGCAGAGCGACAGAATCTTGGGGAAGCCCTGCAGGGACACTCGAGAGCCAGCCAGCACTGTGGCTTGTGTGCACAGTCATAGGCTCGCTGGGTTTTTTCTCTGCTCTGGATTCCCGAAAGCTTCCCGGCTGCACGGAAGGAGAGGCTTCAGCTGTCTGCACGGTGGAGAGGGGCCAAGGTCTCAGCCCGGATTGGAACCCAGAGTTCAAACAGGGATGGTTTGTTGTTTGGTTGAGGGTTTTTTTTGTTTGTTTTTTTGTTTTTTTATTTTGTTTTTTTGTTTTTTTTTTGGAGGGGACACACCCGGTGGTGCTCAGGGGTTACTCCTGGCTCTGTGCTCAGAAATCGCTCCTAGCAGGCTCGGGGGACCATACGAAATGCTGGGATACGAACCACCGTTCGTCCTGGATCGGCTGCGTGCAAGGCAAATGCCCTTCCGCTGTGCTATCTATCTCTCCTGTCCCTATTTATTTTTTTTAACCTCACTATTTCATTTATTCATTTATTTATTTATTTACTTACTTACTTATTTATTTATTGTGGCCAGAGGTGCTCAGGGGTTACTCCTGGCTCTGTACTAAGAAATCGCTCCTGGTAGGCACAGAGGGATTGTTTGGGATGCCGGGATTTGAACCACCACCGTTGGTCCTGGGTAGTCTGCTTGCGAGTCAAACGCCCTACCGCTGTGCTATCTCTCCGGCCCCTAAACATGGATGGTGTCACAAAACAATGAGGTGTTCCTGCCGGCTTCAGACAGGCGTCCCACAGCCTTTTCTTTTTCTGGTTCATTCTCTGTTTCCAGCAAATCATGCTTCCTGATTAAAAAAATCACAGCGTTCCACAGGCTTCTGTTTCTTACTTGCTAGAGACCTCAAAATGAGAACGAGAGGCTGAAGAAATAGCACAGCGGTAAGGCATATTTGTCTTGCATAAAGCCGGTCCCAGGACGGACTTAGTTCGATTCCCGGTATCCCATGTGGTCCCCAGAGCTTGCCAGGAGCGATTTGAACTCTGAGCATAGCCCGGGTGTGGCCCCCAAACCAATCATTTAATAAATAAACTGCTTAAAAAACGAGAACGAAGTCAAAACTCAAAGAACCTGAAAGAATAAAGAACTCCGAAGAATTAGTTTCCACTTCGCTTTGCCTTTTTTTTTTTTTTTTAATCCCTTTGCTTTTAAAAGCGAAAGCAGAATTTAAATTTGGTTTACCACCCAAAATCACTTCCCCCTCCCGGTTCTTATGGCCTGTTTTCACTCCTCCCAAAACAGGTCCCTTCATTTCAGAGAAGCGAAATTCATTGTCATTTCAGAATACGGCTCATTCTTTTCTAGATGTGCAGAAACTTGCATTTTCATTCTGGAAACCGGAGAGTACTTCTCATTTAGCATAATATTGGAAAAGGTGTCTTCAGCTCTTTGTAATGGATCATGATAGCAGCCTCAAAATTAAATTCGTTTTAAGATAACCTGCTGCTTTGCTTTGCTCTCCAGGAGAATCCATTTAACAGGAAATTCGCCTTTGAGAAAGAAAACTAAGTGGGAGTGGGGGAGAATGGAATTTTCCGTTTGATTTTTCTGGTGCAACGCTTCTACCACAGAAGGAATACCAGTCAAAAGCAGGCATCAGAAAAAAGAAAAAAAAAACGTGATGATAGAGTAGGGAGGAGGGGACTCTGTGTGTGTGTGTGTGTGTGTGTGTGTGTGTGTGTGTATACGCACACGCGTACATGAGCATGCAAGCACATCAATCTATATGGTATTGCTAAATGTGAAGCCCACTTTAAAGATTTGACATCTGCTCTGTTCCCTAACAGCTGTTTGATCGCATCAGTGTCTGTGGTCTGTATGAGGCTCTGGGGAATCTGCTTTCTTAGAATGGGAAGTGTTCTATTTCTGGTTTCTCTCCATGGAGGGGGGCACACCTGGTGATGCTCAGGGATTACTGCTGGCTCAGAGCTAACTCCTGGCAGGCTTAGAGACCATATGGAATGTCAGAGAATTGAACCCAGGTTGGCCAAGTACAAGGCAAACAACCTCCCCAATGTACTACCCAGAGTGGCCTCCAGCATATCCAAACTTCTTAGTAAAATCCTAACACCTACAAAAGGCAGTTGATATCTTCCCCTCAAAAATGAGCAGTGAGATAGTGGGGCCAGTGGGAAATGTATGGTACAGTGGGGAGGGCATTTGTCTTAACTGCAGAAAATGTCTCTGATCCCCAGCATCTTATATGGCCTCTGGAGTCCTGCCAGGAATGATCCCTGAGCGGAGCCAGGAGTAGTTCTCCTGTTCCCCACCTGCCCCCCAAAAACACTGGCACTGGAATGTGTGCAAGGGTTAATACATCATGCTTTGCATGCCGTTAACACTAGAGGCTGTGCTGAAAGGCACATCTCCAGCCCCAGAGGATCCTTTTGTAGTACAGACCCAGTTGGCTGAATATCAACAAAAGGGCTCCTCTCCCCAAAATAAAACCAGCCATAGAACCCCCTATAAGGGCTGGGAATATAGCATAGGGGTTAAGGCCTTGCATCCTGTTGGCTGTGTTCAGATTCACCTAGGACAGAGCTAGGAATGGCCACTGACTACCCTTGTGTCTCCAAAATAATAAAACATTTTTAAACTCAGGCTTGGGGCTGGAGCAATAGAACGAGTAGGGTGCTTGCCTTGTGCATGGCTGACCTAGGTTTGGTTCTTGGAATCTCATATGGTCTCTTAAGTCCTCTGGGAGTAATTTGCTGGTTTGACCCAGACACAAAAATAAAGGATGGGATAAGGGTTGTGTAACTGAACATGTGAGGAAGGTACTGTTGGAAATCAGGGAGCAAAAAAAAAAAACAAAACTGAATCCCTCTGGGCACAGGCACCTTGCTCAGCCTTTCCTGCTGAGACCAGGAAGCCAGCATGGTTAGATTTGAAAAAAACCCTCCCCTGTTGCCCAGGAGACCTTTAGGAAAGGGCCTGCACCTTCTGGTGACTGCTCCCAGAGGAACCAATCCTATAAAGCAAGGACCATTTTTTTCTCCCATCCTCTTCCCTGGCTAAGGACTGCTCTAAGACACATCACGAGGCCACCACAGCAGCCTGAAACAAACTGGCTGATGGGGGACCTCAGAGGGCACCCAGGGTAAAAGTGAGGCAGCAGCATCCAGCCCAGTAGATCAGTCTACAGAACCTTGCCTGTTCTCTCAACAAAAGGACACTGATTCAAGCTTCCCTACCCATTTTGGAATTAATGCAGTCCTACTCCAAAGGAATAAAACACAAGGCCTAGGTTCAACTTTTCTAAGTGCCACCCTCTGAAGTGACTTTCTGACAATTCCCTGTATGTGTTTTAAGGTTGAACAAGAAAGGTGCTTTCCTGTCCAAAGGAGGCCCACCTAGGTTCAATCCCTGGCACCAGCTATGGCCCTCTAGGCCCTGCCAGGAGTGATCCTTGAGCAGAGCCAGAACCTGAGAACCACTGGGTATGGCCCAGCCCCTCCTTCCCTGCCTCAGAAAAGGATGGAAGGGCTTGTTTCTTTTTTTTTTCAACCCATTTCAGGACATTTCCTGGCTGTGATGTCAGGGTCAGTGTCTTACAGATTCTGCCAAATGCACTGACTTGGGAGCTGTAATTCAACTATTCAAGTGTGTGCTACTGGTTGTACTTGCAGGAATCATGGTCAATGTCGAGATGTCAAGATCCTGGCACGATGCTCAAATTCTTTCCCCAAACCAAACTGGTCTGAAGGATTTTTCAGGACAAGTCTCGGTTTACTCCGAGTCCCTAAAAACAGACTGAAGAACAGAATCCAAGCCACGGATTTGGAAACACAAGTTGAAGGTATGATGATGTGGACTGCATTTATACATTGGTAGATTTAGTTCTACTGATTGGGAGAATATGTGCTCTCATATTAATTCCATTTAGGAGGCCACTAAGATGTTTAGAGAAGGTGGAAGAGAGAGGAAAGCTAGGAAGCAGCTGCCTTAGCCATGGTTGACCTGGGTTTGATATCTAACACTAGGGGTGATCAAGAAAATCAAAACCTTATCTATGATGAATTTGTAGACACATTTCCAAAACAAAGACAAAACTGACTTAAGGGGCTGAAGCAATAGCACAGTGGTAGGGTGTTTGCCTTATACTTGGCAGACCCAGGACAGACATGGGTTCAACTCCTGGCATCCCATATGGTCCCCTGAGCCAGGATCAATTTCTGAGTGCATAGCCCTGAGCATCACTGGGTGTGGCCCCAAAACAAGACACGACTTAAAAGCAGAGTCCACAAACACAATTTAAAATCTATTTGGGGGTGGAGGGTCGGAGAGCTACTGCATTTGCCTCGCATGCAGCCCACCCAGGACAAACCATTCTTGGCATCCCATATGGTCCATCGAGCCTAACAGGAGTGATTTCTGAGTGCAGAGCCAGGAATAACCCATGAGCGTTGCTAGATGTGGCCCCAAAACAAAAGAAAATCTATTTGGGGGGCTGGAGTGATAGTACAGTGGGTAAGGTGCTTGCAATACACAGGGGCCAACCAGGTTCTACCTCTGGTATCTCCTATGGTCTCTGGAATCCAATCAGAAGTGACCCCAGAGCGCAGTCAGGAGTAAGCCCTGAATACCACTGGGTGTGGCCTCAAAACAAGACACAAAAGCTATTGGACAAGACCAGGGTGTGTGTGCTAACAGAATTACTACCAAAACTTTGTCATTTGAAATTGTCTAAAATTAGTCACCCACAAGATACAACAAAGGAAATATTTAAAAATTAATTTAATGCTTGGCTAAAGCTTAATTACATATAGAATTATCAAACAATAGTCCTTAATTTCCAAAAAGTTCCTCTTTTGAAAATCACAGAATCAGAAAACAAATTTTAAAACAAGTTCTCTGAATATTTACAACATGGTATAAACATCGAGGACCACATAGAGTCAATGGCCTGGGTAATCAGCAAGGTGTGTTCTTTATTGCAGATGGAACTCACATATGTGGGATTTTTAAACGACAGACCTACTCAAATCCAAATGCAAGTTTGTTTTTTTTTTTCAAAGCTGATTAAAGAGTAAAACTCTTGAGATGGGACAGTCGGCCAGCCCCAAATCATGCAGTTAGGTTGCAGGACAATGAATCAATGCTGGTAAATGAAACTCCTGGGTTCTTTCCACCAAGCCCCATGTTGTAGGTATCGTTGGTCCAGTTCACAGCAAACTCGATGGTGGGGTTGCTGATTCAGGCGGAGGTTTACCACTCACCCAGCAACTAAGAAGCCCACGTTCCGTGCTCATGTATAAGGCCACGCACCGTTATGGCCAGAGCAACCGCTACCCAAAGGTGAGGGATACCGAGTTAGAAGCCAGCCCTTTTGTAGGACAGTGCAGTTAAGTTCCCTTAAGCAATTTACTACTGAAAATGTTTCTGATTGTTAAAAGGCTGACTCCATAGAAAAACACCACAAATTTCCAGTGTGAAAGTTAATGTCATGGTGGTATAAATATATATATATTTATATATATTCATAATTACACAATTTACACTGTGCACACTGTTTACAGAGAACAATTAACCGAGGGTTTATCTGAATAGCCATATAGAAAAGACTTCTGTAAACCAATTATGCCAGGCAAGGAGGAAAATATTCGTAAGACGCTCTAGAAATAATCTACATTCCTTTCATTCTCAAGAAATCACATTTAGGGACACCGTATTAAAGATGAATAATGTTCTTTGTATTAAAAGAAATAATTTACAGTTTAAGAAACTTTACATATATACACATTTTTTTTTTTACATCGGGAATGATCGCTTTTTCAGTCTCACAGATCTACTTTCCTTCAATCAGAGACTTAAATTCTTTCACATTATGTTCACTTGCAACAGACATGGCATGATCCAGCGCTCGAACACTGGCAAGGAGTTTTATTATCTGTTTTATGTTCTCCCTAGAAGAGAAGAAACATAGCAATGTCTCACTGATTAATTTGGAAGAAACCCATAAGGGAAAACTGGCACCATTACCCACCTGCAAAGCATGAGCTGGCTGCCCAACACCCAGCTATGAGGCACCTCAACCCTAAAATGTCAGCATCTGGTAAGATTAGGCAGGCCACCAGAGCCACCCACTGAACTATCTCTCTGGGCCCAAACTTTAAATGGATACATACATACATAAATTAAACATTGTTTTGATTTAAAGTTACATATTAACACATAGTGTCTACTTTCCCATAGGGGAGAAACTAGCAGATATTTAAGTGCCTGGGGCTTTGCAAAGCACATAAAATAGATTCCACAGAATATTAAGTGTTACAAATTAGCTAATTCCCTAAAAGGCTACTTAGAGAGCTTTACAGAATCTTGTAATGTAGACAATTGTCTTTCTTTGCTGTGGGTTTTTGGTTTTGGAGACCAACCTGGCTCTACTGCTGGCCAAGGATCAAGGATCCAGCCCAGGGATCAAGTGGGAGATGTGGAGGTGAGGTTGAGAAGGGACATTTTAACAAAGCTCCCAAGGCTTTGTGAGGCTGCTAAACCAAAAGCTGCGCTTTAAGAATGAGTTATTTGGAGGGCCCAGAGCAATAGCACAGTGGTGAAGGTGTTTGCCTTGCATGCAGCCAACCTAGGTTAAATAAATCCCATATAGTTTCCCAACTATATATATACATATATATAGATTAATATATAGATTCATTCCTGAGTACAGGCCCAGGAATAAGACCTGAGCACTGCAGGGTGCAGTTCACCCACCACCAAAAAAAGAATGAGTGTTTGAAGTTGAAGAGTGTGCAGAGGGCTGAGTGCAGGTGCAGGAGGCAAGGGCCCAGCTGGCTCTGCACATACCCAAGCACCATGGGTACTATTCCAGAAACAGAGGTTGCTGATGCATTAAGTTAAAACCACATGTAAACAAACAGCAGAGACATAGCTCAGCTGGCTAAAGTATGGAGGGAGTAGGAGATAAAGTGTGCCCAGTTTCCACCGCAGGCTCATCTCGAAGTGAGCCCCAAGCACCAGGCCAGAAGTAGAGCCAGGATGGTCTCCAAACCAAAAACCCACAGCAAAGAAAGAAGATTGTCTAATTCTCTAAGTAGCCTTTTAGGGAATTAGGAATTAGATAATTTGTAACACTTTGTATTCTGTGGAATCTATTTTATGTGCTTTTGCAAAGCCCCAGGCACTTAAATATCTGCTAGTTTCTCCCCTGTGGGAAAGTAGACACTACGTGTTAATATGTAACTTTAAATCAAAACAATGTTTAATTTATGTATGTATGTATCCATTTAAAATTTGGGACCAGAGAGAGAGTTCAGTGGGTTGGAGGGAGCTTTCCCTTTCAAGTGGCTGATCTGGGTTTTATCTCAGCACCCCATATGACCCATCAGGAGTAAACAAAGAGCGAGCCAGAAGAAAGTGCTGAGCACAGCCGGATATGGTGCAGAAACAAATCCTAAAAAGTCTAAGGGCCAAAGAGATAATAAACGGGTTCAGGAGCTTGCTTTCAGTATGCTGCTGAACCCTGTACCACATGGTCTTCTGAGCACAAAGCCTAGAGTTAGCCCTGCCAGGTGAGGCTCAAAAACCCAAGAGAAAAACCTTAAGTGAATAGGATTTAGCCAAGAAAATAAAATTTTAGAAGAAATATTACTGTAATAAATAGCCCACTGGCATTGATGAAATTGAAACAGGAAACAAATTCAGTGGTCTGCCAAAGAACTACTTAAAATTTTTCTCTCAAGAAAGTGAGAGTCTTTATCTTAAAGAGTAAGAGAAAGGAAGCTGTGTTATAAGGATACAACTTTCATTGATTTTTATTTTTATTTGGGGGCCACACCAGTCTATGATCAAGGCTTACTCCTTGCTCTGCACTCAATGATCACTCCTGGCAGGCTATGGGGACCATATGTGGTACCAGGGATTGAACTTGGCCATTTGAGAGGCAGGAGTGTCCGACCTACTGTAAAATCTCCGATCCCAAAACTTTTTTTTTTTTTGTTTTGGATCATACCTGGTGATATGTAGGGCTTATTCCTTGCTGTGTTCAGGGATCACTCTTGACGCTATGGGGAAACTATATTGGCGCTGGGGATAGTATATAGGCTATGCAAGGCCAAGAAGCCCTATCCGTTATATTATCTCTCAGGGCCTAACACATACTTTGAAAAGAAAAGACATGGGCCGGAGAGATAGCCTGGAAGTAAGGCCTTGCATGCAGAAGGACGGTGGTTTGAATCCCAGCATCCCATATGGTCCCCCGAGCCTGCCGGGAGCGATTATTGAGCATAGAGCCAGGAGTAACTCCTGAGCGCCGCTGAGTGTGACCCAAAAACCAAAAAAGGAAGGAAGGAAGGAAGGAAGGAAGGAAGGAAGGAAGGAAGGAAGGAAGGAAGGAAGGAAGGAAGGAAGGAAGGAAGGAAGGAAGGAAGGAAGGAAGGAAGGAAGGAAGGAAGGAAGGAAGGAAGGAAGGAAGGAAGGAAAGAAAATACACAAAATGAGTATGAAAAATCTCCTAAGGGTTTCAGTGACATCTTTTCAAGGTTTCCATCCACATCAGCCCTCAAAGGCACATGGCAGACAGTCTTAAGAGGTGCAGCTCCCCATCAGAGCAGGGAGGGCATTTGCCTTGCATGTGGCTAACCCAGGTTCAATCCCCAGCATCCGATATGGTCCACAGAGCCCGCCAGAAGTAATTTCTGAGCACAGAGCCAGGAATAACTTCTGAGCATCACTAGTGTGATCCAAAAGCCAAGAAAGAAAAAAGAAAAAAAAGTGATGTGTGAAGCAAGAGAGAAGCTCAATGATCTAATCACATGCTCTGCCTGCAGGAAGACTGACTCTCACTGCTGCTACTACACAGTGTACCCAGCACCGCAGGGAGCAAGCAGCTCATGAGCAGTGAGCCAGGAGTAGCCCTTGAGAACCACTAAGTCGAGAAACACAGATAAACAAAAATGTGTATTTTGGTAGTTTTACCAACACGACATCAACACACAGTTGAAAATAAAAAGTCAAACCCAGGTTCAATCCCAGGCATCCTATATATAGCCCCCTGAAGCTGCCAGGAGTGATTTCTGCATACAGAGGCAGGAGTGCATGTTTGGATGTGGCTCAACACCCCCACTCCAACCATAATAAACTTGCTTTTTATTAAAATCATCCCAACTATAGTAAACCTTAAAGATTCAATCACAAAATTCATTAAATAATAATAAATATAATTACCTTGCATTTCTTTTTTCCACATCAGAACACCCGATGCTATTTCTATAAATTGTATCTGCTAAGTGTACAAGATATCGACAGAAGTTTTCTAACTGAGAAATAGTTCTTTCTCCTTTCAGGTTCATGAACCACTGCTTGGGGAAACAATTGATAACCTGTGAAGACAAGAAAGAAAATATTAAAGAGTTAATTAAGAATACATAAAAGCCCAACATACACAAAAATTACATATAATGTACTTGTTTGGGGGCCACATAAGTAATTACTGTAAAGGCTCTATTCTTTTAAATCTGACTTTCAACATTAGAGCTTTCCCAAATAATAGAGAGGCCAGATACTCCAAAGAGTGGAAAAAGTATAATTCAAGGGCTAGAACACTAGTAAAGTGGCGCTTGCTTTGCATGCTGACAACCTGGGTTCAGTACCTGGTAAGCTTATGGTCTCAAGCACCCCCAGTAGTTCCTGAGCACAGAACCTGGAGCAACCCCTGAGCATCTCCAGATTTGTACCCCCCCCCCCAAATTTAAGTCCTAAATTGATAACCAGTTACTTGATTTTTTTCAGTCTTCTGGGAAGCCCCACAAGAGCCCTGAGGAGAAGCTTCTACTATAAAAGCACAAGGGGCCTAAGTATCAGACTGGAACCAACCAACCCCAAAGGACTCATCATCGGGTTTTACACTGGGAATGCACTTCTACTGGCTCAGGAAAAGCTGAGGACACATTACAACAGAGGGACAAAATTGAGCAAGCGCTTACCCAGGATGAAGTGGAAAGGCATGCTGGCAACACGAGATTGCTTCCCCACTGGGAGAAGACAACCTGCGTGGTTGTGGACTTATCCCAAGTGGGTAGAGAAGGCGCCTGCTAAAGAATTCACCACCCCACAGCCCCTCAGAGAAATAACTGATTGCGCAGTCATCTGGAAGCTGAGCCAGTGTCTAATGAGTCTGGAACATATCGTTCCAGAGAGCCAGAAAATGCTCCCACAAATGAGAATCCAACTTTGGAGAAATAAAAATGTCACATGGTCAGGCAAGCCATCTGAACAGACTCCCACTGATGAAATCAGAGGAAGATCTGAACCAAGTCAACGATTGTAATGAAGGGAGACTGTTCAAAGGATGAGAGCACAAGCTTTGCATGTAGGGATCCTGGGTTCAAGCCATGGAACCACACAGGTCCCCCGACACCAAGGGTATGTATGGCCTCAAAACAAAACCAAAAATCAGGCTGTGTAATTCATGTATATCAAAAATAAACTTAATGTTAAATAATTATTTCTTGAGCAGGAGCAATATAGCAATGAGTAGGGCACTTGCCTTGCACACAGCCAATCCAGATTTGATCCCTGGTATCCCATAGGGTTCCCTGAACTTGCCAGGAGTGATTTCTGAGCACAGAGTCAGGAGTAAACTCTGAGCACTGCTGAGTGAGGCACCACAACAAAAATAAGTAAGTTCTTAGGGGATGGAGTCAGAACAGGGACGAAGATGATCATCCTGCGTGCAGCTCATACACTCAAAGAACACTCCTGGTGCATCTCTGGGGGAACATCTGAGATGCTGGAAATCAAACATAGGCCAGCTCCATGCAAGGCAAGCACCTTACCCACTGTACTATTGTTTTTTTACAATTCTTTAATTGAATCACCATGAGTTAAGAAGTTGTTGGTTGAATTTCAGTCATACAATGTCCTAACACCTCTTCCCCAATTCCTTTTTTTTCCTTTTAAGCACCTGAAGGGGTATCATAGATATCATTTTCCCTCCCTTTAGCACCCAGTTCTTGTCCAGTCACCATTGCCAACTATCATTGTCCTAATGCTCCCTTCTCTGTCCGAACTCTGTCTACCCCTCATTTCTATTGTTTTTGGTTATTATTCTCACAATATGTCCTATTTTTTAACATCTCACAAATGAATGCGATCATTTTTTGTCTGTCCCTCTCCCTCTGGCTCATTTCACTCAGCATGATAAATACTCTTCATCTCCATCCATGTATAAGCAAATTTTCATGACTTCATTTTTCTTAACAGCTGCATAGTATTGTATTGTATAGACAGAGACATCTTTATGTGAAAAATCCTGTGCGAGTTTGGAGCTTTCTGAGTAAGCAAATTGTCAGTGATTAAAGAAGGGATTTTCATAAAACCACAGATCTTTCTTTAACCAAAGAAAATCAAACCACTGGCTTCAGCTGAGATGCGTGCCACTGTACTCACATTCTGGGCTTTTTTGATGCTGTCATCTCCATATTCTGAATTCTGAAAAGCCATGAGAATGTATCTGTTTAGCAAACCATCTATTGATAATTCCTGCAGAGTTTTATTTGAGAAAATGCCATACCATTGAAGAAAATTCCCTAACAGCTAGAAGAAAAGAGAGAAAAGCAGTATTAATCCAATTAGGTATGAAATAATTGAATTACATGGTAAAAACACTAGTTAAAACAGCACACCTCATCTTGCCTAATACTCTCAAAAGGTCAAGACATTCCTTAACATTTCAAGATCTGAGGATGTAAATCATTAAATTTTCATCAACTTGAATAATTACTGTACTCAAGTCCTAGTTAGACGTAGCTTGATGGCGACCATTCTGGAGGCTGTGGATATGGAACATTTTCCTTCCCATCGACACAAAAAGAACAGCTGCATTAGTGCCAATTCTTAGATAAAAGATTCGTACCCAAATTCAAGTCAGTGTGAAAGATGGTTCATACGGCACATGTGCACACAGACGAACCTGTGTGAGCACCATCATCAGGAGTGACCCTTGAACAGAACAAGGAGCAAGCCCTAGAACTGCTATAGGTAGTGCAACTGCTCTGACTCTAAGCCGCCCTGAAGCTGGTTCTATGCACATCCTTTTCCAGAAAACAAAAAAACAACCAACTGCCCCCCTATGGAATTCTTATTGACCTCTTCTAATACAGATCATAAATCTAGACCTCAACTGGGAGGTCACCAGATATCCGGGTAAGCTGGATGTCGAGCTCGCTCACTCCATTCTGAGAGTCTCAGATGTTCTCAGTCTCCCAAGGTGAGATCAACCACCGCAGCTTGAATGGCAATGCTTTCCCTTCCCACAGGCAGCACCCCATGAACTCAGTCATCCCTCTTTCTGCACCCAACAGCTACTAAAGTGATTGGAAGTTCTGGATTAGTTTTCTTCTCAGTTAACTGGGGTCACCCAAGAAGTAAAACCTATGGGTAGTGCTTTAGGGGACTCCTTCCACAGCAAGAACAAAGTGAGGCCCATTCTAGAGGGCTGAGACATTCTAGAGGGCTGAGACATTCTAGAGGGCTGAGAAAGAGGCAACTCAGCTTGGGGGGTGGGGCGGTCCTATTCTCTCACTGGCCCCAGCTGACAGGAGCTGACAGGTCATTCTGGAGTCCAACTCTTCCCGTCAGACCCCTCTTGAGCCTCACAAAAGGGCCATCTCTGGGCGGGCAGCCTGTGCCAGTCTCACCAGGAAACTGACAAAGAGTCAGCTTCCAGGACTGCTGTGAGAATTCACAAGATAATCCAACACCATGAGACCAGGTTGGGTATATAGGCACAGAAACATGAAATATAAAGTTTTTCAGGGAAAAAATCTTTTTTCAGGGTGGTGGTGGCTAGGCTATACCCAGCGGTACTCAAGGATTACTCCTGACAATGCTCAAAGGACCACATGTAGTACCAGGGACTGAACCAGGGCGAACCACATGCAAGGCAAGAGCCTTACTCCTATAATCTCTCCAGCCCCAAATTCTTTTCTTGTGGGCAACCAAGAAGATATTTTTCATGTTCTTTGAGGTTTTCTGGTTTACAGAGCTGCAAACATTTGTGTTGTGTACAGTGTTAACACAACATAGCCACCAACGTCCTCCTACCTGTTTAGCCCCATCCTAGGTAACCTTAATTTCCCTACTGGAGTCTAGGGCTTAGCTTTAGTTGGATAATGTTGGGCTGGAGCAATAGCAAAACGGGTAGGGTGTTTGCCTTGCACGTAGCCTACCCAGTTTGATCCCAGGCATTCCAGTTGATCCCCAGAGCACTGCCAGGAGTGATTTCTGAGCCAAGCTTAAAGTAACCCCTGAGTGCCAAAAGGTGGGACTCAAAAACCAAGAAAAGTAGTTGGATAAGGTTGGGTCACGTGATTTGATTTGTATCCTTATATACCTCACGTGGGTGAAAGACAAAACTAACTGGCAAAAGTACACACGTTCGTTTCTGTCTCTGGGCAGGATCATTTGAGCCCACAGGGGCATCATCCCCTGAGTGCCCACTGCTAGAACCAAGCACTGTTCCAGAACAAGCCCGGGCTTAAAAGCTCCTTGCTTACTTTGGGACCCAGAACTTATTTTCTCTTGTGCAAAAAGCAAAGAACATTTTAGAAGGAACTTTTAGAATAAAGTTAATTTGTTAAAACAGATAATTTGTCTATATGAATGGATCTAAGCCTCTGAGAAACAACCTAATGAAAGAGAGACTTTGTAAACTCTATGAAGGTCCAACATAACAATGAAGATTTTGAGAAACATATAAGCACACATACCTTAACTGAAGACCAAAATTGCCGTTGAAAAAACAAATAAGGCCCAGAATTTTTATTTTCCAAGACACTGAAAGAGAAACAGCATCATCAACTGTTTTATATTAAATACTTTATGATTCTAAAAAAGCTTTCAACAAATAAAAATATATTAAAAGAGGGTAATCTTCAAGCATTTGTCTCAGAAGATACTAAGTGTGAAAGATAGTGAAAATTTATTCAGCGTTTTTAAATGGTAACAAAGCCCTGTTTTCTTTCTTTCTGCTTAAGGGAACAACTTGCCTTACGAGCTAATCCTGGGAGACACATTTATACAAAAAAGATAAAGATTCTATTACAAAACCTTCCATTTCCCCAAACTTAAGCAGCTTTTTCTGGAGGACTTGGGAATATTGTAATCTTGTTTTGGGAGGCCACACCTGGGAGTGATCAGTCTTATGACTGGCTCAGCACTCAGGAATCACTCCTGGCAGTGCTTGGTGGATAGTATAAGGTGCTGAGGGTTGTTGAACCCAGGTCAACCATATGCCCTTCCCACAGTACCATTGTTCAGCCCCATACTATCATCTTTAATACTCTTAGAAGTCACTTACTTCTTGGGATACAAGGGCATGAATACATCATCATCTAAAGTTCTTCTCATTCTTAGTAAGAGGGCCTTCAGATACACCTAAAGAGTTGGGGGAGGGAGGGAGAGAGGAAGAAAGAGAAAGAATATCTTTTAATAAGGGCTTGATATAATAAGTTCAAGTCTAAGAGAAAGTCACATTCTAAATCATGATTACAAGAGTAGTGAATCATCTTGTCAAAGTTAAAACTCTGCTCACTCAGGCCCTGAGGTCTTTCATATCAATTCCTGACTGACACTTCAGCACCAGCAAGTATGAAGCAATACAGTCATTTAGAAACATCTCCCTAGTTGGGGCCGAAGCGATAGCATAGCACTAAGGTGTTTGCCTTGCACGTGGCCAACACAGGACAGACCCCAGTTCGAATCCCGGCATCCCATATGGTCAGCGGAGTCTGTCAGGAGCGACTTCTGAGCACGGAGCCAGGAGTAACTCCTGAGCGCTGCTGGGAGTGACCCAAAATCCAAAGAAACATCTCCCTAGTTTCCTATCAGTCAGACACATAACCAAGTACTTCTGAGAGTGAAGGCGCACATGGGTGTGGGGAGGGGGGGGGGAGGGGGATGGGGAGTGGGGTTTGGCCATCCCAGCAGGGCTCAGGTAGACTGAATACAGGTTTTCTCGGTAAGTCTTCACCCATACTGTCTCTCTGGCACCAAGAAATCACAAGTGAGCCAAAGGACTAGAACATAGGCTCACTGTGGAAAGCCTGAGTTCTAGCCCCAGCATTCACATACGTCCCCTGAAAGATGCCAGGGCAACACTGAGAACTGAGCCAAGTGTGATCCCAGAACAAAAAGAATTTCCTAAAGGCATGTTCCATCAGTCACATGGAGAATAAGGTTGGAAATTCAAAAGCTAGAGACTGATATACAGGAGAAACCTAGACTACAGGGAACTTCCTTTACACAGACGTTTAGTGCCTTGGTTTTTGGGCCAACCTGATGGTATATATATTTTAAGTGAAAATTCTTCTCCCAAGTTTCATACATTTCAGGATCCTCAGGACAAGACTGCCCCAGTGGGAGAATCAGATTTTCCTGCCTGGCTTTAAGTAAATGACTCATCCTCTCAACCCTTGCTCATTTTCACAGGGGGAGGCCATCTCTCAGGAACGATCATGAGTTACCTGTGTGTTCTTGTTTTCTGCATTCACTACTGAAGGATATCCATTTACTAGCTTTAGTGTGATTCCAACCATCCTTGACGTCTGGGTTGTAGAAAAAGGGTCCCACATATTTTCTGCTATCACTATAAAGGAAAAGGGAAGCTGTTAGACACAGAAGTAAACAGCACCTGCCTTTATTGGGATCTCAAAGTGCAGTCCAGTGGCTGTGTCTGCTTTGCAAGCACATGGTCACACGTGTCCCCTACTCTGGAGCACGATCCCTAGAGATCTGAGGGGTCTAACCCTGGCTGCTTTTGTCTGCTGCTTCGGATGTCCCAAGCTGATACCTCACAGAACTGCAGCCACTGAAGATCTCTTCATTTGTATATGCACCATAATTCCCAATTAGGATTGTGACCCTTGGCCAGACCCTGGGCAAGGCCATGGAGGGCCTGACTACAGGTCAGCATTACAACAGCATGAAACCAAGGGGCTGAATGGCAGGAAGAAAATAAAATGCTTTCAAAAAACTAAAAAACCTGACGATGAGTAATCCTCAGATTCTTTTTTTTTTTTTTTTTTGGTTTTTGGGCCATACCCGGCGGTGCTCAGGGGTTACTCCTGGCTGTCTGCTCAGAAATAGCTCCTGGCAGGCACGGGGGACCATATGGGACACCGGGATTCAAACCAACCACCTTTGGTCCTGGATCAGCTGCTTGCAAGGCAAACACCGCTGCGCTATCTCTCCGGCCCCTAATCCTCAGATTCTTTTTTTTTTTTTTTTTTGGTTTTTTTTTTTTTTTTTTTTGGGCCACACCCGGCAGTGCTCAGGGGTTACTCCTGGCTGTCTGCTCAGAAATAGCTCCTGGCAGGCACGGGGGACCATATGGGACACCGGGATTCGAACCAACCACCTTTGGTCCTGGATCGGCTGCTTGCAAGGCAAACGCCTCTGTGCTATCTCTCCGGGCCCTAATCCTCAGATTCTTACACGCACTAATCCTGATTGATTTTTCTCTAAACAGAGGTTCCCCAATAGTCCTGGCCTACTATCCTCATCCAGGCAGAAAAATTGCTCAGTGCTTCCCTGGAAACTTACTGAAAACAAAGTGCCCCCAATTGTACCCAAATCTCCTACTCTGATGCCCCAGCCCGCACTATTTCAGCCCTTTGGTAGAGGCTGTAGTGGGCCATCCTGCTCACTTAGAGAAACACAATGCCACAGCCTTTAAGTCGATCATCTTTCCGAGTTATGGCCATGATGATCAGGGGATCATATATGGTGCCAAGGATCAAATCTGGGCCAGCGCGTGCAAGGCAAACTAAAATCTCTCTGGTCTTCATCTTTGACTTTTAAACTAACAGTACGAGGGGCTAGAGAGATAGTGATAGGGTGTTTGCCTTGCACATGGCCGACCCGAGACAACCCAGGTTGGGTTCCCTCATCCCATATGGTCCCCCGAGCCTGCCAGGAGCAATTTCTGAGTGCAGAGCCAGGAGTAACCCCTAGTGCACCGGCTGTGGCCTCAAAACAAAAACAAACAAACAAAACTAACTGTAGGAGTGTTGAGAAGATGTCTCTTATTTTCTGCCCTTTCAGGTGTGGGGAGGCAACAAGGGGTGGTAATTCTAGGAGATGAATGTCCTGGCATCAAGAAATTACAAATGATTTTAAAAACTATTTAAATTATTAAATATGTTTTGTTTTCAAAATCCCAAGTCATCCCAGAAAGTGACACAGATATTATAAGCATTACCCAAAGATGCTTCTCCCTTGCAAGTTGCTGTGTCTGGCTGCAGGAATCTCTGAAGCTCCAGAGTCACTAAGACTCAAGAAGAGCCAGGAGGGAGGAAGAACATAATTGAACATTTTCATCACAGATGAGATCTCTACCTGTTAGCTTAGGAAGAATCACCTTTTCCACGATAGTTGGCAGCAGTGCAATGTCCACATCGTCTTTTTCTTGCTCTCTTTCTTCACAACCATAGAACAGCAGCGACTCGAACCACAGCATATTCTCAAAGTCTCGACATTTTGCCTACAAGACATTTCAAGTCGCCAAATAAATAAGACAGAATTTTACTGCGTCTGGCCAGAGGAAAAACAAAAGGAATTAGTTTGGATACAGCCCTCAAGCAACAAAGCACTGGACAAAAACCAGGAAGGTTTCGAAACCAGGAATTCTCTATCCCATTAAGTGAAATCAAGCCAGGAGTTCTTCCACAGTTGCTGAAGGTAGCTTGCCTTCCTGGAGAGATACTGTGAGCTACCTTCACATCTCTAGCTCCAAGTTGAAGTCTCTTCACCCTCACCCCTGCCCAGCATCATGTTTGCTCATCAGGTTTGAATTGGGAAGTCATGTACCTCCAGAGGAGTCCACGTGAGAAGCTGCAGCCGGATGAGGGGGTTGAACAACTTTGGCAAGCAAAGGCCGATGTAGGCCTCCTTGTAGGATGTATAGTACTTGGAACGCCATGCTTCAAACTGGGACTTAATGCAGTCGATGGAATAGAAGCTCTCAAGGACATCTTCAAACACTTTGCTGGACTCTTTTGAAATGCGATCTAAAAACACGCAAGCAACAAAACCCCAGAGAAAGAATCAAAATTTAGTACCTAAGATGAAAAACATGGCTGGCTCTAACATTTTCTTTGTAGCCTATTATGAAAGGAGGCTCACTAACAGGTATACTTGGGAACTGGAATTACAAAGGAGTAGGATGGGGCAGGGGAAGGAAGAGCTAAAGAGTGGGGAGTGCACTTCCTGTGCACAAGGCTGCTGGGCCCGACACCTGGCACCACATTCAGCCTCCTAAGTACTACCAGGGGTAAGTCCTGGTGGCACTGGCTGCAGCGCCCAACTCCAAAAGAAAATGAAACAGAAAAATCAAAGCGAGCAGTGACCATGGGTCAGCTTTTTTTTTTTTTGGTTTTTGGGTCACATCGGTGGTGCTCAGGGGTTACTACTGGCTCTGCACTCAGAAATCACTCCTGGCTGGAGCCGAAGAGATAGCATGGAGTTAAGGCGTTTGCCTTGCATGCAGAGGGTCAGTGGTTTGAATCCCAGCATCCCATATGGTCCCCTGAGCCTACCAGGAGCGATTTCTGAGCATAGAGCCAGGAGTAACCCCTGAGCACTGCTGGGTGTGACCCCCCCCCCCCAAAAAAAAAAATCACTCCTGGCAGGCATGGGGGACCTATACGGGATGCTGAGATTTGAATCACCGTCCATCCTTGGTCAGCTGTGTGCAAAGCAGCTTACCACTGTGCTATCTCTCCAGCCCCTGTCACCAGAATTCTTTAAATAACATCATCCTCAACAACCAGCTTAAATTTGAGGTACCAGAGAACAGTACAACTCACACAACTCTGTAGCTGGGGCCCCACATCATCACTGCCCATGAGTCACAAGAGTGGGTCATCCAAAGTGACCTGGTGACTGAAAACCAGCAGAAAAGTCTTGGGAAAGAGTGTTTACCACAGAGACCCAACTGTGCTATCTCCTGGAGACCAAGCCTCACACTACTGATAATGAGACAAGTGCACATTAATCACTCCCCCCCCCCTTTTGTTTGGTTTGTGGGATACATCTGGTCACCCTTGAAGGTCAGTGTTCAGAAGGGGCATAGGTGGTATCTGGTATCAAAGTTGTGCCAAGCATAGGAAAGGCAAGTACTTTCTCTGCTCTAGGCTCTCACAGGACCCCTGCCACCCAGGTGCAAATGGTTCAAATGAAGAATTCAGGGGACTAAGTGACAGTATAGCAAGAAGGGCATTTGCTTTGGATGTAGCAGATACAGGTTCAATCCCAGGCATCCCATAAGAGACCCAGCACTGCTGAAATGACCAAAAACAAAAAAAGAAAAAAAGATTCAGCATCTATTTCTGTTTTGGTTTTTGGGCCACACCCAGCGACGCTCAGGGGTTACTCCTGGCTCTCTGTTAGAAGTCATTCCTGTCAGGCACAGGGAACCATATGGGATGCCGGGATTCAAACCACCGTTGGTCCTAGGTTGGCCGCTTGTAAGGCAACCTCCCTACCACTGTGCTATCTCTCTGGCCCCTTAGCATCTATTTCTAATGCCGAAGCCACAACTACAAGGAGAGGAGGGGGGACCCAAGAGATAGTAGTGGGGTTAAGGCATCGCCTTGTAAGTGGCTGACTCCCTTTTGATCACCTGCAATATATAGACCCCTGAACGATACTGGGTGTGGCCTTAAAAAATCCATTCTTCCCCTCAAAAACATAAAACACACACTTGAAAATCAAATGAATAATGCATCTAAGTTCCAAATAAACAGCAAACCTTTTTCCAGATTGAAGTTGGTGATGTCAGTCGATGTTTCCTCATCATCACTGGAAAGGCCTTCGAGGTGATCTGCCATTTTGCCGGTCTGCTCTCTGGCCTGCCTACGCCGAGTCCTAAAAAACCAAAATCAAGTTCCCAAATTAGATCCAAGAGACGCCCTCTCTGCCCCTCACTCCCCACCCAA
This sequence comes from Suncus etruscus, assembly GCF_024139225.1. Classification (NCBI taxonomy): domain Eukaryota; kingdom Metazoa; phylum Chordata; class Mammalia; order Eulipotyphla; family Soricidae; genus Suncus; species Suncus etruscus. Next base: position 43,767,443 of record NC_064860.1, on the reverse strand, counting down.
CAGCCCATGTTTCCTAGGTCACCTCCTGGCCTCCCGTTCCGCAATCCGGCGCTTTGCATGCTCTTGGTACAGTGCCCGATCTCGTCCGAAGGAATCAAGATTGGGGGCCATCAGAGCTTTGTCTGTAAAACAGCAATAGTTACAATTAAAAGCCTTCCTTCGACAACCCTGAGGAAAGAGTTTGCACAGAATAAGCCATAATTCTAGCTCATCTCAACAGGACTCTGCAGTAACTGGCAAACCAGGCATTTTCTAACTCAACAAACCTCAATATTATTCTGTGCCCATAAAAAAGAAAAAAAGTAGAAAAAAAAATAAAGTTCGACATAAATGCAATTGAGCATGCTAACTACTCTCATGTGTAAGTATAAGTTCTTTCCCTTTTTCTCCCCCCCCCATTTTTTTTTTAGTTTTTGGACCACACCCAGTGACGCTTAGGGGTTCCTCTGGCTCTGTACTCTGGAATCACTCCTGATGAGGCTTGAGGATGCCCCCGGGTCTGTCACAAGAAGGCAAGCAAAGACTCCTGTGTACTCTCTCCACACCCTATGTAGACTATTTTATGCCTTACAACTTAGTTTAATAGCAAGACTATTAAAATTTAAGTTATTTGTACAAAGGCAGATTACTTTTTAAAGGAAGAATATGTTGATGATATAAAAAAAAACAGCACATTTAAGATGAGAAAAGTTTTGTTGTAGGAACTAAATAACATTTTATTTAGAGGTTTTATCTATTTTGGGTCACACCCAGTGATGCTCAGAGATTACTCCTGGCTCTATGCTCAGGAATCATCGCTGGTATTCAGGGATGCTGGGGATCGAACCCAGGTTGGCTGCATGCAAGGCAAATGCCTTACCCACTCTTGTCCTTAATTTATTCTATTTTTCTGTAATTTACTTCAAAAAAAGTCACTCTGTTGATGCTTCTAGGGAAGGGAAAGGCAGGGAGTTCTGTATACAGAAATCCTTCTTTGAACTGGCTTGGCTTAGGCCTTTCAAAGCACTACCCTTTCACAGCACAAACTTCATTTCTTATTTTCCTTCCATCTCTGTATTTTCTTGCCTCATGGGTAAGTTTTCTAGCATTAGCTTCAACCTTCCAATTTAAATTTCTCTCAGTTGCTGGTTTTTGGTTTCCAAGAGATGGTTCTTGGGATGGCCCTGTTTTACAGCACTGGCGCCTTCCACTGTCTCCCTGGGGCTGGCAGTTCTTAGAAATTGGGCTGCCACTCACTCTGTCGGTTTTTCTGGTGCTTTGCCTCTTGACTCTCCTTGAAACCTCAGTGGGGAAAGGCAACCCTCAAGTTGGAGGGAGTTTCTCAATACTAGTGCCGCAGGGACTTCGTTCCAGACTCCTAAGTCCTATTTTCACCAGAGAAGAGCCCCCCCCCCCCGAATCTCTATCACTAGTACCCTTGTTCCTCTACTGACACATCCTGATGAGACAAGCTTCAAAACGTGGGGTACAAATAAACAGACACAGCAGGGTGGGCCTCAGGATATGCTGGAATCACATACTACGTGAAAAGTATCAACTTCTGCATGGTTTCCCCTTGATCTTGGAGCGGTACGCAGCAAGCAGAAACTACAAGGAAATTCATCTTTCTACTTCACAACATACTTTGACACTACTATTCGGAAAAGTTGGCTTTTTGCTGTTTTCCATTCTTATTTCAAAACAGTTCAAACTGTTCTAAGGTCTCTGTAAAAGCTCACTAATAAAGGAGAAAGATGATTTTTAGCCCTACCCCAACATTATATATTCATTGTATACACCAATCAGGACTTAGCTAAAATAGGCCCAAACTATAATATAGATAGGACTTCTGCCGCTTTACGAGGCACTGTTGCTCACATTCATTCCTTGCTATAATATAAACATAGAAATGTTGCTATACTAATAACCAATAGCAACATGAATCTATATAGAAATAAGAACAGGTGAACTCAAGTGAAGGCCTTCCTTCTGTCTGCAGCAATAAACATAGCCACTCAAGTCACTGCTTGCATATCCATATGAAGTTTTATTTTGGTCTTCTAAAAGGAATCAAAGGAACTGGAACTTGAGCAGCCCATGTCATTCTCATCAAATCTTGGGCCATTACAAAGTATGCCCTCTGGGACAGTGTTTTTCACTTTTACATTGCTTTTTTGGTTTCCTATTCTCAATGTAAAAGCAATCATTTCATCACTGCTTCTGGATTCCATTCTAAGCCAAATGCTTCAAATTGTTTTAAAAAAAAAATGATAGGCAAGAAAATTATCTGAGAAAAATCACAGCTCACATCCCCCATTTCTCTTCCAAGAAAATGACTTCCCCTCAGAGGAACAGATTACCTGTTATCTGCCCCAGAAACCTGGCTCCATCAGGATCAAAAAGGATCAGGGAGGGCTGTGCTCATCACTTAAGTGCCTGATTCAGCGACAATTGGACTAAGACTTGGGTGCCAAAAAGAGGGAGTGGGGGATGTCAAAGCCACACATAAAGCTCACAGGGGGGCCCGACTCAGCCTGGAGGCCTTAATACCTACCACTCTAAGGTCCCCAACCCCCTTAAGGCAAACGTGAGAGGCTTTCTCAGAGATGCCACATCTGTGGTATTTCAAGGACACCCTTAAGGACACAGCATTGTTTTCAGAATCAAGAACCCAAGGGCTCGTTGCCCTTAGGTCAGCTGAGACGGGTGCTGGACATGTGGATCACTGGATCTGATCCAAGGCCTAACCCTAATCTCTGGAGATGGGTCTGAGAAGTTTACATTTATTTAAGTCAGCATCATGGACAATTTTGATGTGCCCTGCCTATTTGAGAACTCTGGCATCGGGACAAAGAGGGCATAAAATTCACAAGAAATTCATGCTAGGAAATTTCCTATCAGAGCAGCCCAGAATATAAAGGGCAATGAAAAAATGAACTGAAAAGGTTTATTTAGATTACCTGGTTTAAGGACCTCAACTAATTGTTGAGTAAGACTGCCACCCGGTCTCTCCTATCACACATCATGAAAGAACTACAAAACCAATTTCTAAATTGTCACATTATAATTTCAGAAATTATAGGCCTAGCTGACTAGTACTAAACACTAGTACCTAAGGCAAACTAGAAGGAAAAAAAAAACACCCACACAGTATTTTATTTATCTAAGGGATGAAGCTCAAAAAATCCTCTAATCTTGGCTACTACCTGCTCCCCGCTTCCCCAATTCCCCCACCCCCTAAATTTAAAATGTTTCACTATCTTTCACAGCAACAACATCAGTACTGGTATTATGAACAGGATGGAAATAGGAGCTGGAAGGATTCAATTAGGGTCAAATAGATTATAGTTTGTTCTCCCTGCCCCCTAACCCCTCAAAAAAAAAATTGTGGTTTTAAGTACAATATATATAATATATCCAAAGAACAAGAAGGTTGGTAGAATATTAGTGCATGCTTTTTGAAAAGCTCCTCCTTTGAGAAGCAGTATTTTCTTGACCACAATTCAGGTACGTGGTGTTAGTTTACATCTACCCAACACAAGAACAAAGAAACTCTCTTTTAACAAAAAAAAAAAGAAAGAAAGAAAGAAAGAAAAAGAAGAGGAAAAAAAAGAAAAGTTCTGGGTTTTCTACTTTTCAATTAGGCTGCACTAAGTAAACAAGGTTGTTTAATGAATAATAAAAACCTTCAAGATGGACTGACTTGAATGGCTTGAAAACTCCGAAGATTCATCTTTAATATCATCTTGTCGTCTTTGGACAAGGCGGGAAGCGCGCTGTTTGTACAGCTGATGCATTGCTGATTCAAGTTCATTAATCAGTGGCACCTGTAAAAATACAACACACTCCGTAACACCAAACTCCTCCGCTTCGGCCTTCCTCGAGGGGTCCACACTACTTCCGGGTTCTGAAAAAGTACCCTCTCTAGGGACAGAATTCACCAGGGCTTCCTAAGTGGGACACATAACATCACTGAGTTTGAGGATGCTTATGACAAATCACTTCTTCGTGGAGTCCACACACAGTACTATAACATCCTTTAGAATAAAATACTTGTCAAGTGTTTCAAGTCCATTCTTGACTTCCCAGCAAACATGGGCTAGCCGCTAGACCATCATTTCTGAAGTGAAGATGAAGAGCAAAAAGCTGCTGTATGCCCAATTATCTAACAAGTTCATCATTTAAACTTTCATGTTATGTGGGATTTTGAAGCTTTACTGCACTTCTTTTGGGTTTGGTTTTAAGGCCACACCTGGCAGTGCTCAGGGGATGCTCCTAGCTCCAGTGCACACTCATGGATCACTTCACAGTGGTGTTCAGGGAAATCATATGGGATAAGGAATCGAATGGAGTCAGCCACATGCAAGGCAAGCATCCTACCCAGCCTTTTACTGCTCATTTCTAAACATGAACTGCATTGTTTTTACATTAGAAGCAGGCAAATAAAGTTTCTATCACTTACTATCTAAAATCAACACAACTCAAAACTCAGGAAACTTTAACAAGACACTAATGACCATTATACATACCAGAGGAAACCAAATTCAAGTTTCCTGTTTGTCAGCATATGGAAAATAAATTCTTAAACCAAACAAACTGCAAATGGGGGAAAAGAAAAACAACACCAAACCAAACCAAATAACCAAACCGCAGGTGGAACACAGATGCCTGTCACAAAAGCCATTACCTACACTTGCATGAATCCACTATAAAGGCAGCCAAGAGAACAAGGTCAAAGGGATGGAGTTACTGCAACTGCCACACCCCAGGCAGTAATGTCCTCAAACCTGCATATTTGACAACAGAGCCCAGAGACTCTATATCATTTGTTATTCACTTTGATCGGCTTCCTAAGCGATTAGGGCTGTATCATATAACCGACACTTCCCCCTCAGTTTCTGTAAGCCCACAAGCCTTTGCTCCAGTCAGAACCACATGCTTGATATGGAATTTAACCCTTCAGCTCAGTGAGAATTCTAATGTGACCCTTTGGTTAAGTGCCTTTCCACAAAGACCAGAGAAAATGAATGCACAGTGATACTTTCTTGAATCTCTCCAAGTTCACAACTGTCACTGACTATTATTTCAGGAGCACAAAGATGATGACAATAGGGGAAACAAAACAATGGAAATGTAAAATGATCTGCAAGAACTTAAAAATCACCTTGATAACCAAAAAACACCAAAAACAAAACAAAACCAATCAACCAGTAAGGAATGCTTCTCTTTCTATGGTCTTACCCTCCAAGAGTAGTTTTACAGTATAACTAACATGAATATTCTAGTTGCTCCTAGCTAATAAGATCACAATTGATGACATATATCAGCAGCACTCTTCATTAAACTGAATGCATGTCAAAATGCCAAAATCAAAACCAATACTCCTCATTAACATAACAGCTGCCTCAATTTAAAGGACTCTGAACCTTATTAGAACACAGCTATAGATTTCTCTGGGAACAGGTGAATTGAAAAAAAAGAAGACAAACAACATATTATTTTTGTAAATTGTAAATAAATTAAAGCTATATGAAACAGTCGCCCTGCTAATAACAAGAATGGCATAATTTTGCTGATCACAACTCTGCATTTTATCCTTATCCTACCCAGACTGTTGGGCTTTTTGTCAAAAAGAAGGAAGGACGCCATTACAAGTCCCAACTCTGAGGTCAGCTTTCTGTCTGGTCCCTTCGCACTTGTCAACTTTGGCCCTGAGCTGCTGTCAGGTGCTTTGGCAGCTTCCCCAGCAATTCTGGGAAAAAGAACAAGAACACGGAAAACCCTCCAGGGTGGCCCTAAGGAATGTTGGAGCCCCCTGAATTTGCATCAGATCAGAAGGACTGGAACCATGAAAATCTATTAGGAAGCTGCAAAAAGGTGGTATTCTTTGTCAGCCACTGGTTTTAGGGGAGTGAAGTAATCAAGAGACATAGTGAAAATATGCCCTTGAACATCCTACATGCTTCAAGACTAATCCACAGTCCAGTTTAAGGAAAAATGTGTCTCCATTCAGCCTATCATTGATGGGCAGGGTACTTGAAAGCACCACAATTTAAATTTTTTCTAAGGTGAGGTTGTGGTCTAGAAATGCTTGTAAATAACTGCATCAAATATTTACTCAAAGATGAATTATTTCAGAAGTCGTCTGAGAAGGGGATTTTGTGTCAGCTAATTTTTAAAATGCAAATAATATGTGTTGGGAAAAGATGCTGTATTTCTTGCTAACTGATAATTTGGGGTAGAGGGGAAGAACCTGAAAGTAAGAGCTTAAAAGAGATTATGCCCAATGAATGGCCTCTGAAATGAATGAAGCATACTTCTTTGAAGAAAACAAGGAGCTGCAATGATGATCAATTATGTGGTGTACCCTAAGACCCACCCATTTCTGGGAGGGGTCTTAACCGGATAATAGGTGTGACCCTACCTGCAAGACCTCCCATTCCTGGGAGGGGTCGGAATAAAGTTAGATAAGCCTGGGACGAAAGGGATTCGGCCCTTTTTGTCTCTTGGCCGGCTTTTGGATCTTTGGGCCGCATGGAGCCCAAAGGGAAGATGGCTAACAGGAGATAAAATGCAGGGCTAGCAAAATATAGCTGAATGCTTAAAAGGTTGACATAGGCCACACACCTGTGGTGGCTAGGGCATAAATAAAGATGATTCTTCCTGAAGCCTGCGTGTGAGTGAGTCTTGATTACGCGGATTACCTGGGCCTGAAATTCGCCAGCTGGATGGGGATGAAGCCACGTGGCTGGGGCCTAAGCACAAAGGCCTCCATCCATCGCCATCCAGCCCCATCGTTAATTAATTAATGCAACAAATTATAGCATTACAAAAACTAATATAATCTTGTAATTGCACATATATAATTTCTTGCCAAATTTTTGTAAAAGTTCAGACCTGAACCACATAAAAGACAATGCTAAAATTCTTTAGATTCTATTAATTTGAGGCAGGCCACTAATCTGTCCTCTTATTATTAGGGCAAGACTTGCCAATGTCTTATTGAAATGTGCCTTATCATTTTCATTTTTGTTTAACAAACCCACTAACTTGCCCACAAGACATAATGCCAGTAACAAAGCAAAGATAACGAAGAGTGACTTTTTGTCACTTCTAAAAGCTCAATTCAGTGGGTATTTTCTGAGACAAAGAGCTACACATGGTCGTCTAGACCACCTTAATTTTGCCTTATTCAAAGAGATTAATATTTTTGCATTCTTACCTTTTCACTGAAACACTCAAGCAAGTCTTGGACATACCCTCGCATTTCTTGCAAAAATTTATACCGTTCACCAATACCCCCAGAAGACCCTTCTAATCTTTCAATAGCCCTGGTCGAGTCCACTCGGCTTTGCAGGTGCCGCTCATGCTGCTGTCGATTGGTTTTGTGCAATTCTTTCATGGAGTCCAACCTTAAGAACACAAAAGGATAAACAGGACACATTGACATCAGAGTCTATGGAGTCTGAATGCTTGCAATACTGTAACAATGCATTTTGTTCCACTATTAGCAGATAAAAAGCAGTTGGCCTTGCAGCTTTTCATTTGTACTGCTATTTCAAAAAATAAAAGGGGTGGGGAACAAAATAAGGAGGACAGTTTACAAATTTCATTCAATTATTTGGGAGGGGGCTACCCAAAATCTCACTATTTCCTCCCCAACCCAATTCTCGCCCTATTATTTTTTGGGGGGATAAGACAGCATATCTGGTGGTGCACAGGGCTTACTCCTGGCTTTGAAATGAGGACCATATGGGATGCTGGGGATCAAACCCAGGTCAGTTGCATGCAAGGCAAACATTCTCCCCATTGTACTATTCCCCCCCTTCCCCATATCTCGACTACTTTTTTTTTTCTTTCAGTCCAAGAGGTGCAAACTCAGAAATGTCTTCATGAGCTCATGGAGCAACATTTTTAAAGACTGTGTCCGGGCCTTGGCAGAAGCATGGAGCAAGGTGGCAGAGAGCACGGGGAAGTCAGTCAAGTCATCTTCGGCCTAGCTTTGAGAGTCTTCGTGGGCGTGTCTGCTGGCCCAAGCTATACGCTGGCTGAGGAACAGAAAGCTAGGACAGGTCTTTAAAGAGGGGATCTGCCCTACCTGTCTTTAAGCTGTTTCTTTACCAAATCAATAGTAACGGGAGTCATCTCATTACTGGGAGTTTTGAAAGGGACTGTATTATCTGATTTTTGAGATTTGGCATCAGATGATCCGTAGGCTGCGTAACTGTACGGAATGCCATATGAGGAGCCATAAGGCATCGACTGGTAGGTGTTCGGGTAGTACATGTTCACTTCAGTGGGCTGACTTGCTTGGACCTAGGGGAGAAGAGAAGGGACACATAGAAAAAATGCCACTGGAAACTGGGAAAACTATGCATTTCTAGGGAAAAACACAAGAGTAAAAGATATACCAACACTCAAACAGTCTAAGAAAGCAATGATGGCAGGCAGAGCTCTTCAAAATCCAAGTCAGGATGAATAAATCAGGGGATCACTGGATTTAAGTACTTATAAAACTGTGACAGAAGTTTATGCTGGAAGGGTTAAGTCCAAAGAGCTCAAGGCCACCGATTTATTAATGGAAGAGGAGCTGGGACTTCATAAGGTCACAGAAAAGAGGCCAAGAGGAGATTAACAGGTGGAGAGTCATGAGTCTTTCTCTCCTGGGAAACCTCAATAATCCAAAAGTACTCTCCAAACATTAGCAACAGAAAGTTTCCCCATTCACCTAACATTTCCGAGGTTGGCATTACCAAATCTATCAGAAGAGAGGGAGGGAAGGAAAGCTCCACAGGAAAGATGTCCCTGCACAACGCTGATCAAAAGATTATGGTGCATCAGCTTGAAAGGGATAGCTGTGAAGTACATCACTCAGTTCAATCCAAGGCTTCTCTAACAGCCTCCAAGAGGAGAATCCAAAAGAAGATCAAGAGGGTGAGGGTTCATGCCCCAACGAGCCAGCTTGCCTTGGGCTCAGTCTCAGACCACCAAGAAACAAAAGGGCTAGCGAGAATTGGTATCTGTCCTAAGAAGCTCTCATAATGCTGCTGTTAGAACACTTTGAAGAAGAAAGATCTAAGACACAAGAAAATTTCTCATCGCTGTGAACACAAAACTTAAGATACGTATCACTATGACTGGAAAGGGGAAGGTTTGGGCTGAGGGCTTACTCCTGGCTCAGGGGGTCGCTCCTGGTGTGGCTCAGAAAACACATGCGGTACAGGGGATCAAGTATGGGCCCTCTATTTCCAAGGCAAGAACTTTACTATCTCTCCAGCCTCAATGATCATTTTAGCAGTGCATTCATCAGATGTATGACGAAAAGCCAACCCAACAGGCAACGCTTTTAGAACCTCTTGAGGTTCTGAAATGTAAAGAAGCTCTTACCTGAGGAATATTAATTCCTTTTCTGATCTGCTCCTGCTCCCAGCGGCTGAGCTCTTCATCTTGTTCTCCAGTTACTAAAGCATCGTCATCACTCCCCTCGATCCCTAGAGCGGTGACCAGCAAAGAGTCGTGAGCCCAGAGAAGCAGTCAAGTCAGTGGGCTAACCCACTTCCTTGCACAAGATCGAAGCCCCCCAAGCTGTATGAACATGGCCCTCATACTGAAATGCAGAATGAGTTCCTGTCTCTCTCATTTGCTACTACTTCTCACAGTGACCGTCTTAACATTAGAAGCCGCAAAGCAAAAAATGGCGTAAATGCCAGAGCTGAGTCCTCAACTGTTCTAACCTCTGGAGTTAGACATCAAAGCAACAGGCAGACCAAACGCTGGAGCCTCTGCCAATTATGTAATTTCAAGCATGTGAGTAAGATTTATTAGAAAAAATGGTAATTTTTAAATTAAGCAAAACTAAAAGAAATTTATTTGTAAATATAAGACAGAGCAAAAAAATACCACCGGGCCGGGGTGGTGGCGCTAGAGGTAAGGTGTCTGCCTTGCCTGCGCTAGCCTAGGACGGACCGCAGTTCGGTCCCCCAGCGTCCCATATGGTCCTCCAAGCCAGGAGCGACTTCTGAGTGCATAGCCAGGAGTAACCCCTGAGGGTCACCAGGTGTGGCCCAAAAACCAAAAAAAAAAACAAAAAAAAAAACAAAAAAAAAACAACCACCTAGCTAACTTCATCCCAGTCACAATACTGGCCCTTGAGAAAAAAGACCTGATAAATAACAGCTTTCATAAATTGCTAGTCTTTTTTTTTGTTTTGTTTTGTTTTTTGTTTTTGGGTCACATCTGGCAATTCTCAGGGCAATGCTCCAGACTCTACGCTCAGAAATCGCTTTTGATAGGTTGGGGGATCATATGGAATGCCAGGATTGGTTATACCCAATGGTGATTGGAGACTATATGTGGCACCAGGGATTGAACCAGGTCAGATGGGTGCAATGCAAGCGCCTTCCCTGCTATACTATTGCTCCAGTCCCTAATTTTCACAAAATTATAATACTTCCTCTTCACCTATGCAAGACAGACCTCAAACATAAAACAAATCTAGTAGCAGCACATGACTGCAGTATCTGAACTTACTAAAAAGCAATATAGAGAGAGCTTACTATGATACCATTAGATGTAGTTACCTATTTCCTCAGCAATTTTCTGTCGCTGGGACTTTTCTTTCACAGAAAAAACGATGCGGCGCTTCTCATCATCATCTTCATCGTCACTGGCATCGTTCTCATCTTCCCGAACCAGGCGGCCTTTCCCAGGCTCACTATCGTGGGGAGTGAAATCCCCCAACTCCCGGGCCATCTGACGTTTCTTCCTTGCAGCATGTATAAAAGCTGCATCTGGAATTTCCCCTGGAAATATAAAGCAAAAGTAATAAAATATGGCAATAGTAGGGTATCAAGCTCCAAAAAAGCTAAGTATAATCTCCCTGAGACAACCTTGCTAAAGTGACACTCAAGTACTATTTACTGCATCTCTTTCTCAACCTGGATCTGCAATTCAACAATTTTTTTTTTTGATATTTTGGGCCACATCCAGCTTTGTTCAGGGACTACTCCTGGATAGGGCTTTCAGAAACATGTAAGGTGCCAGAGTTTGAACCCAGTTTTGCCCACAAGGTAAGACTTAACCCCCTGTATCATCTCTCAAGCCCATGTAACCCAACTATTTTAAAAAGTTAATTAGGGGTCAGAGAAAGAGCACAGCGAGTAGGGCATTTGTCTTGTACAGGCCAAGCTGGGTTCTATCCCAGGCATCCCTCATGGTCCAGAGCCTGCCAGGAGTGATCCCTAAGTATAGAGCCAGGAGTAAGCCCTGAGTAATATTGCATGTGGCCACCCCCCCTTAAAAAAACAAACAAACAACACCTGAATAACCAGTGAATCTATCTGTAAAATACCTCTTCCTAAAAAGAAAGAAAATATGAAAACATAAAACTCATTTATATCCATTATAGTTTTGCTCTTTGGAGAGTTTAGGGTTGGGGGTTGCACCAAATTGTATTCCTGGTTCTGTTCTCAGGCTACTCTGTATGGTGCTGGGAAACAAACCTTGATAGGTCACATGCAATGCAAGCACTTTACTCCCACCCACTAGATGTGCTTTTCTTGCTTTTCTTGTTGTTTGGTTGCTTTTAATAGCAAGTCTAAAAAAGTGAGTCTGAAGTTGGAGTGGATAGGGCATTTGCCTTGCATGTAGCCAACCCAGGTTCAATCCCCAACATCCCATATGCACCGCCAGGAGTGATTCCTGAGTAACCTAGAAGGCCACCAGGTGTGGCCCCCAAACCAAAAAAGTGAGAGTCAGGTCAGAGAGATAGTACAGCAGGGCAGCTTTACACACTGCTGTTTTGGGTTTGATCAAGGTGATCCATATGGTCCATGACCTGCAGAAGAAATTCCTGAGTGTGGAGCCAGGAATAAACCTGAGCAAGTTGGGTGCAAAACCCCCACCAACAAAAGAAAGGGAAATAAAAGCTAATTCAACCTACAATATACAATTTAGTATTCATTCACTTAAAGTCCCATTGCTTTGATCACAAGATTGGCTGTCTGAAGATGAACTTGCCAAGTTGAGGTGTTCCTACTTTTCACTCGACAAGGAAAAGGCAAAGGCAACAAAGAAAGAAGACAGGGGCCGGGAAGGTGGCGCTAGAGGTAAGGTGTCTGCCTTGCAAGCGCTAGCATAGGACGGAAAGCAGTTCGACCCCCCGGCGTCCCATATGGTCCCCCCAAGCCAGGGGCGATTTCTGAGCGCATAACCATTGACCCCTGAGCGTCAAACGGGTGTGGCCCAAAAACCAAAACCAAAACAAAACAAAAAACCAGAAAGAAGACGGCAGAAATAGCACTAAACTAACTTCTTCCTTAATGAAGCATTTGCAAACACGTACCTGGCCGGAGGACATTCAGGGAAGACAAAGCATTTGAAAAAGCTCCGCCAGCCTTGGGCTTCTCTTCCTCCTTCTCGCTTTCCATATCCATCTCCTCGTCCCCAGGTTCACTGATGATAGCCCCATCTTCTGGATTGGCCTCTTTAACATGCCCCACTTTGTCCAGTAGCGGCTCACCTACAGTGTTAGAAAGTAATTTAAACACATCGCGACATAAAAAACTGACCAGCGAGGTATATTTTGAGTTTGAACATGAACTATTTTATAATTATTACTAAACTACCTTTTCAAACCACTGCTGTATGGAAATGGAACATGACAACAGCCATAAAGAGATGAAACAGCAAAGGGGCTGCACAGCTCCCCCACCCAAGGTGACAGGAGAGGCTCTTAAGTACTGGATTAAAGGCAACTGTCCTGCTTTCAGATTGCATAGATGTGAAACAGTTAAGTTTCATTCTATATAGCAGTCACTCCTGTGCGTGCAGGAGCTTTCTTCTACTGTGACACAGGTACCCAGACGAGTCCCCTGAATGTGATAATCAGAACCTCTCTTTGCCCTGCCAGAAGGCGCGCATCCTCAACTTGGAGCCTGCCTGCTCACCCCGCAGCCATGGCCGAAAGCTTCATGGCCTAGGGTTCCAGAATCAAAGAGACAAGATAGAGACAAAGAAGTCGGGGGGCACACACTAGAGTCCAGAGGTCATCACTCCATTTTGTTTGTGGGAGGCTGCACATCACAACCAGTCAAGTTCAGGAAACTGCATGATGATGCTGGGGATCAACCGCGAAAACCTTCCGTATGAACCTCTCCATGGAGCCACACTCCAGCCCCCTGCACTGTTCCATCTGCCCCTTCATCATTAGATTTGTACCTCACACAAAGTAGCTGGCTTCTAATTAGTTCTATTAGCCCACTTATGGCACAGGCTAAACTTGAGGAAAAAATGTGTTTACTCCAAAGCACTGAACCTGGCAATACATTCAACAGGAAGATGAAAACAAGCTTGTTCTGAAATATTCATCTCCATCAAAACAGCTTCCCAGAAAACAGTCCCTCTGATCCTCAAAACATTCCCCCTTCTCATCGGCCACAATTTTACTAATATCTAGGTCACTGTGTTAGTTGGTTCCTTTGTTTTGCTTTCCTCCAATTTCCAAATACTGTGAGGGCCATACCTAGGTATTTCCAAACAACCCAGACTCCCTTCTATAAACATGCAAATGACATGAGATTTAAAAACATAGGAAGTTGGATGGAGCAGAAAACCCTAGTCCCTTCTGCTCTACTACATCATGTTTCAGAACTGACTGTGAGAATTGGGCAAATCACCTTGAGCAGAAAATAGTTTCTGCCTAATTGAAAGATCTGACTGTCGAATGAAGTTCTTAAGTATCTGCTGCTTATGAAGCAAGTGTTAGGAAAGTGTGGGGGCAGCTGCGACTTGGGAAGGGCTCATCCTTCCACTTCAAGATGCCAAGTACAGGGGTTAAGGACCTTTGCCTTGTACACAGCAGGCTCCAGTTCCATCCCCAGCACCCCACCTGGTTCCCCCCAATACCAGCATGAATGACCGCTGAGCAAATGATCAGTGAGTGGGCGGTGAGTTGTGATAAGAGAGGTTCACCCACGAGAGAGCTAGAAACTGCATCCTTGCTTCAATCCCTAAACTCACCAGGAAACTGGCCTTTTACAGTTCTCTTTTCTTTATGGTGTTGTTTTGCTTTTGGGCCACACAAGGTGGTGTTCAGGACTTACTCCTGGCTCTTACACCTGGCTCAGACCAGGTGATGGTCTCGATCAGCATTTGCCACATGCCTCACCATTTTGGCAGCCCACTGAATCTGGCGATGCTAAAGCCTCAGTGGATACTAAAAATTCATTAAATCTCCCCACAATTCATCTTTAACCCTAAAACTCTATTTCCTCTACAAATCATTCACCTTATGCTGTCAGGCGTACTTGCTCAGAAATTACTCGTGGCAGTGCACAGCAAACCACCTGGGATGCCAGGGATCCAACCTGAGTCGACCACATGCAAGGTAAGTGTCATACTGCTGTTCTGCTGTTCTGGCTCTTTCTGGTCTCATATTTTCCTGACCTTTCTTGTACCATTTCCCTGTCCAAAGTCAATTCTGGATAATGGTTTGGGGGAAAATGAGGCAGTTTCCCCCACAGTAAGATAATGGGTTCCCCTAAAAAAAATAGTCCTCTCCCACTTGTTGATCCTAACTCTGCTTGTCATGGGAGTATTCATTCTCTGTCACTCTGGCAAAAATGCTCAAACTTGACTTTTCAATCCAAAGCTGAAGCACATTCAGCACACCTTTACTTCCCTTGTGATGTTTCCCCTTCATTCTTTCTTTCCACTACTTCTCCCATATGGAAAGTAAACATTTTAAATGTGTCTTCACAAACCCAGCTTTAGTGGGTAAACTCTGGTCCTTGCACATGCTCACTGCTCTAGGCCGCTTCATGCTCAGACCAGGTGAAGGTCTCTCTCTCTCTTTTTTTGGGGGGGGGCGGGGCCACACCCTGCGGTGCTCAGGGGTTACTCCTGGCTGTCTGCTCAGAAATAGCTCCTGGCAGGCACGGGGGACCATATGGGACACTGGGATTCGAACCAACCACCTTTGGTCCTGGATCAGCTGCTTGCAAGGCAAACGCTGCTGTGCTATCTCTCCGGACCCCAGGTGAAGGTCTCAATCAGCATTTGCCACATGCCTCACCATTTGGGCAGCCCATTGAACCCAGAAACGCTAAAGCCTCAGTGGATACTAAAAATCCATTAAATCTCCCAACAATTTATCTTTAACCCTTAAACTCTATTTCCTCTACAAGCCATTCACCTTGTGCTATCAGGCATATTTGCTATTTTCTGAAAGTCTTTCCATCTTTTGGAACTTTCATGATCAAAGATCCATTTTCAAATGTCATTTTGCCTGTAAAGTCTTACTTCATCTGTCTCTAAAGACTACCCTTGCAATCACTACCATAAACTGAACTTCTTGCCAAACAAACACCATACGCTTTAAGGTGACTTACCTTTCTAAGAAGACTGTATACTTAGGAAGCAATGACATACTTTCTCCCTATTATGATTGCAGCACAGAAAAGAGATAATTAGATCTTTAACTCCACAGGGAGGGAAAAGAATGTCCCAAGGCCCCTGTACAAGAATAACAGAGCCCAGAGCCTGTAGTGGACCCACTTTCCTGGAGAAGAGGTTAGAGAGGAAGGAGTTGGTGAGGATCTTCTTCAGAGGGGGCTTTGGCCATCCAGACAACAACTCCCACAGCTGAGCAGTGGAGTATCAACGTCAAACTCAGAGCATTCTTTTTTTTTTCGGGCCACACCCGTTTGATGCTCAGGGGTTACTCCTGGCTAAGCACTCAGAAATTGCCCCTGGCTTGGGGGGAACCATATGGGACGCTGGGGGATCGAACCACAGTCCCTCCTTGGCTAGTGCTTGCAAGGCAGACACCTTACGTCTAGCGCCACCTCGCCGGCCCCACTCAGAGCATTCTTACAACAGTTCTCTCAGGACTGAAATCAACTGTGAGAAGGTCACCCAAGCACTAGAAAATCTGTTTCTCTCACACACAAACCCAGAATCTACAGAGTAGATTAGAAACATTCCAGGAATGGGGATACTTTCTAAAAACGCAATGGTCAGAATTAAATCACAGAACTGCCATTTTTGAACCCGACAGGGCAGAAACAGTTGAAGGAGAGTTCAAAAACTTTTTGTTGGGCATTTCTAAAGAAACCTATCAATTAGCTCAGTCGGTACTTACTGTCGGCTGATGAGTTGAGTTCTGTCTTAATCTTCGATTTTTCAAGATCTTCTTTGTATTCTTTCTTAAGCAATTTTACTATCTTTTTACTATAACTTGATTTCTTCACTTTAAAAACTTCTTCATTTTCTTGAAAGAGAAATTAAACGAGATCTGTAGCAATCGTTGCCAATTGGAGAGTCTTCCCTTCTAATATTTGCCTTACATGCAGATGAATGACACACTCACATACAATCACACATCACTTGAAAATCATTTCAAACCTCCAGCCTACCAAGTAATAAAGCCAACTTTGTAAATCCGCAGCAATGCACATGTGATACCCTTTGTTTTGGGGGTCACTTCTGGTGGTGCTCGCAGGAGGACACTATGTGGTGCTGAGAAAACCAATCAGGGTCAGTAGCGTGCAAGGCAGGCGGCTATTTTTTTTTTTTTTTTTTTTTGATTTTTGGTTTTTGGACCACACCTGGCCACACTCTGTGGTTACTCCTGGCTCTGTGCTCAGAAATCGCTCCTGGCAGGCTCGGGGGACTATATGGTATGCTGGGGATCAAACCCGGGTCTATCCCAGGCTGGCTGCGTTCAAGGCAAATGCCCTATCTGCTGTGCTATCGCTCGGCCCAAGGTAGGAATCTTAAGTCATCTCTATGTTATCTACCCAGCCTTTCCCCAGAATAACCCACATCATTACTGAACAATAAGATATCAGAAACAAAGTATCTAAGAGTTTTCACTTTGTATATATTTTTTTTATCTGGTGCCACTTTTGAACCGTCAAGTCTGCTGCAAGAGTATCTCTTGCACAGTGGGAATAAGGCCTTGTGTGCAGTGGCCAGTCATGGTTAGGATCCCCAGCACAAGGGGTCTCCTGAGCCTGACCATGAGTAGTCTTTAAGGGCTTCCAGGTGT
Organism: Suncus etruscus; assembly: GCF_024139225.1. Classification (NCBI taxonomy): domain Eukaryota; kingdom Metazoa; phylum Chordata; class Mammalia; order Eulipotyphla; family Soricidae; genus Suncus; species Suncus etruscus. The sequence goes on along the minus strand of NC_064860.1, from coordinate 43,750,414 downwards.
GGTCTCTAACTTCCAAAATGTGATACAAACAAACCAAAAAACAAAAACAAAAAAAACAAAAAAACACAACCTCAGTGTCAAGTCTGGGTAACTCTGTAACATTACAACTTGACACATACTGTTAAAGACTAAGCTGAGAGCACGTAGTTACTTTTCAAAAATAAATTTCACCAGAAATTTTATAAAGTACCGATCAATCCCTGCACCACTGAAACCGAAAAATGCCTGCACTCCTTCTGGAAGAAAATGAAAACTGCCAGAAATCTGCCAAAAATACTTTGCTGGAATCTAAACCCATGGTTTCCAGAGTTCTGATTTCTTTTTTCAAAAGTGACTGGAAGTTTCTATCAACATTCAACCGGGAGCGAAAAGGTCTTACTACCCACCATCATAAATAGGTCCAACTGCAAGAGTGGGGGACAGGACACGCCGGTGCAGTGAACCCCGCAGGCGCAGCAGCCATCGTGGAGTGTGTGTGTGTGTGTGTGTGTGTGTGTGTCAACTTTAGTGCTCCCTGGAGCACCCCCTAAGAGTCACGTTGAAAAACAATAAAAAAGCAAACCATCCAACCCACCAAAAAACGGGGTGCATCAGAAGGGCGAATCCATCCCCAAAGGGGGGAGCACCCCCATGCACAAGAGGGCGACCAAGAGGAGGAGACGGGCTGCCGGAGCAGAAGGCCGGGGGCGGGGACAGATGTGCAAGCGGGTTCGGGGACGCGGGAAGCCAACTGTGGGGTGCCTGGGGGGCCGGGGCGTGGGCGGTTACCTTCCTCCTCGTCCTGGAAGCTCAGGAGACTGGCCCGGGCCACCTCTTTGTTCTCGCGCGGCCTTTTGCGCGGCTTCAGCCCATTGCCGGGCTCTGCACCCCCGGGGAAGCCGCCCCCGGCTTCGACCCCCGGGCCTGGGGCGATCGCGGAAGGCGGCGGCGGCGGCGGCGGCTGCGGGCCCGGGCCTAGGAGCGACGACTCCCCCGCGGGGACCCTGTCGCCGCCACCGGGGCCGCCCGGCTCTTCGCCGGTGCCCGGCGGCGGCAACAGCAACGGCGGCGGCTGCTCCTGCTCCTCCTCGCGCTCGCGCTCCTCCTCCTCCGAGTCATTCCGCTTGCGCACGTTCACTCGCCGGGCTTTTCGGAACATTGCCGCCGCCGCCGCCGCCGCCGCCGCCCCGCACGCCGCTCACGGCCCGGCCACCCGGGCACAGAGTGGGAGCCCAGCCCGCGACGGCGCAAGCGCGCTTCCGCCGAGTTGCTCCCCCCTCACCCCCCGCCCCGCCGGGTCGGGCCCCAGTACGCCTGCGCGCGCTCTCTTTCTCGCTTCGGGGAGAGAGAGAAACCGCGGCCCTTCTCGCGAGAAGTAGGCGTTCTGCACTGGCCTCTATCGGCTCGGAGAACTCATTACAGGCTGCTAGCCGATAGGTAGCAGAGAGGATCATAGAGACGAAAAGCTAGAGGACGCTTCTCGCTCGTCCCTCCGAGCTGCTGCAGTGCGGCTTCCGCGTTTACGCGCCGTCTGTCACATGACGGAGCCTCCCGCCAAGTGCTGGAGGGACAAATAAATGCAGGACGGAAGGGGGAGGGTGTAGGGGGCCGGAGAGATAGCATGGAGGTTGGGCGCTTGACTTGCATGCAGAAGGACGGTGGTTCGAGTGGTGACATCCCATATGGTCCCCCGAGCCTGCCAGGAGCGATTTCTGAGCGTAGAGCCAGGAAAAATCCCTGAGTGCAGCCGGTGTGACCCAAAAACCAAAAAAAGAAAAAACAAAGGGGTGTGTGTGGGGAGTTGCAGACGCTGGGTGAGGAGCCCTAAGGTGCTGTCGGGTTTGGGAAGGAAGGTGGCTTGCGAGGAGGAAGAAACTAAATTGCTCTCTCTTCTCTCTCGTTCACTAATTGCACTCTGTATGTCGCTTCTGGGCACCTGTCAAAGCGTGGAATTTCATAAGACAGAGCGCGGCTTACCTGTCTATGATCACCCAAGCCTGCCAGAGGGATAATCCCTGAGCTGCAGAGCCAGGAGAGGGCCCTGACCACTGCCGAATGTTGTCCCCTCCAAAACCAATATCATCATCATCATCATCATAAATGTTAAAACCCAATCAAAACCTGGAATTTCATTTCCGACATATTCCCGTATTGTCTGTTGGTTTGTTTTTGGGTTTTAGGTCACACCGGGTGAGGCACAGGGGTTACTCCTTGCTATGTGCTCAGAAATCCATATGGGACATCGGAGGGATCGAACAGAGGTCCGTCCTAGATTAGCTCGTGCAAGGCAAAGCACCACTGCTGTTCTGTCAAGCTCCCTTTTGCTATGACAAGGAAAGGCAGAGTACTTCGGAAAGAATTTTGGGTTTGCCAGGGTTCTATGAGAAACAGAGAATTTCATTGGCAAAAAAAGAAATAAAAAGTGAGTGATGTGTCCCATTTCAGATCTATGTCACTTGAGTAACAGTCTTTGCTTTATTCCCTGGACTGACCTAACCGGGTCCCTACCTGGAAGCTGGACTCTCCATGCTTTAAGTAGCATCTTTAAACTATTTATTTGAGGAAAGGGAGGGAGGGAGGGAGCAAGTGTTGTGGGGGAAGTTTTCCCAAGTCTAGATCTGGTTCATCTAGGATCAATTTGTCCAGAGTATCCTTCAAAGACATTGGATGAATTACATAAACCCAACCCAAATATGCTTATTTTTATGAGCTTCGTTTCTTTCTTTCTTTCTTTTTTTTTTTTAACAGTGTACTGTAGTGCGCTTTTAGCTTAACAAATTGGAGCTTGGTTCACAGTAGCCTGTCTGGCCCAGCTGCAGAGTGATCCATTGTTGGAATGTATCCAGTACCATAAAAACTGGTGTTTAGGCCCGGAGAGATAGTACAGCGGCGTTTGCCTTGCAAGCAGCCGATCCAGGACCAAAGGTGGTTGGTTCGAATCCCGGTGTCCCATATGGTCCCCCGTGCCTGCCAGGAGCTATTTCTGAGCGACAGCCAGGAGTAACCCCTGAGCACTGCCGGGTGTGACCCAAAAACAAAACAAAACAAAAAAAAACTGGTGTTTAAGACGTTATTTTCAGTCTTGCTATAAACTTTAAAAAATGGTTCTATTTGTAGAAGGAACTAGAATAGGAACAACTAGATTCCAATGTATGCTTTTATAATTTTTTTTAGCAGCGCTCAGGCTTACTTCTGGCTCTACACCCAGGAATTTCTCCTGGCATTGCTTGGGATGCCAAAAATTGAACCCAGGTAAGCCATGCAGGCAAGTGCTCTACCTGCTGTACTATCTCTCCAATCTCTCCAACCTCTAATTTTGTTCATTCTTACTCCTCCTATTACCTATTTGCTTCCATCAACCTGTCCACATTTTACTGTATTTAAGTTCCAAATGTAAGCTGAAACCCCCAAGCTAATCAAGAATTTCTGTGCTGCTGATTTTCTTTTTCTGTGACTTGACTTGAGAGAAGCCTACCAGGACTCACTTTTGGAAACAAGGTAAATAAATAATAAAGAGCTCAGCTAAGAGTCACCTACCTCAACCACACCTTCCATTTAGCAGGAAAAGCTAACAACAACTTGCTTCCATTTTACTTGCATTACATAGCAGTTCTATTCTGACTGCTCGGCACTGATTTAAGTTTAGATTCCACTCAAGTGTTATTAGGGAAATCGAACTCCAACTACCAGGACAAAAATCCCAACTGTGCTTGGACTGGCTGTGACACGGAGCCAAAGACGGATCTCAGTAACACAAGGAGTACAAAGAGCAGAATGTGTGTATTGGTATCTGGGCCTAAAATTTCCAAAAGGTCTTTCTCTATAAAAGTAGAGATGGAAAAAAAAGTAGAGATGGAAGATGGATCAAAGGGAAAACCCTTGCCATTGAAAACAGAAGCAAGATATTGAAATACAAATATATATAAATGATATACATGAATCAATTCCACTCATTAAAGAACAAAGGTCAATACTTAAGTTACCTTGCTCTGCATGCAAGCCAAAGGTCTTTCTACTAGAAGTTGGAAATGTAGTGGATATTAAATTTCCTGAAATGAAATAGCCACTTTTGTTGCTTATTCAAACCTCATTATTTAGAAAATGCTTCTGTATCGCTTCTTGGCCTTTTGGCTAATATCAAGTGTAGTATCTGTTCTTATCAGTTTAATATCTGATATGTCCTCTATCTGAGGAAAATATATTAAATGGGTTTTTGGAGCTGGGAGTCGGAAGAGGAGCTTGCTCCGTCCGCTCCGTGCATCGACCTGGTATTGCAGTACCTCCAGGAACAGTGCACCAGAAAAAAAAAAATGCTTCTGTGTATTGGTTATTAAACCAGCTAATTCATTTAGTGAATATAGTATGTCTTCATCATTTGATATGAAACTTCTAGCATTCTGGGAAGAAAAGACAGCTTTTATAGAACAAAACAATAATTTTGCTTGAACAAATGGATTCATTCTTGAGGGGAGTTAGACCAGACCCAGCTGACTCTGTGCTCAGAGAGTAATTCCTGACAATGCTCAGGAGGTCATATAGTGCCTGAGAACTGATCTAGATTGGTCATATATAAGGCAAGTCCCTTAAGTCCTGTACTATAGATCAATCCGAGGTCAGTCATATGTTACGTAGTTAAGTATCTTACCTGCTGTGATATCTCTCGAGCCCCTAGGTTGGTACTTTTTTTTTACAGCTCCCTTTCTAAGCAATCATTCTGATTAACTTATTTTTTTATGCCAACAAATTGTGAGCTGACATGAATTCATTGACCCATAAACTCAGACCAAACCGACAAACCAGTTTGTTGGCTGGTTTCTATCTTAGATTCTGTAGACAATGATTACCAAATTCTATAAACCTGGCCAAAGGTTCCCCTGATCAGCTTCCAAGTGAGTCTAATACAGACCTTTTAATCATGTATGGTCATAGCCAAATATCTTTTGAGGGTGAGAAATGGCCTTTATCTTGAGCCTATCTTTCCTTTTACACATTAAGGTACTAAAATCATCAACTTCTTTCTAAAATAGAATTATCCAATAGTAATTTTATCTTATTTATTTATGTATTTATTTATTTTGATTTTGGGTCACACCCAGAGGTGCTCAGGGGTTACTCCTGGCTTTGTGCTCCACCACTGCAAAAAGCCACAGTACGCTATATTTTCTCTTTAATACCTTAGTGCAATATGTGTCAACCAGATGAAGAATCAAATGATATGAAAGGTTATAATATAGGATCAGTGGAATGAAATGTATAGATAGAACTAAAAAAATTATTTAAAATGAATAAGTATTCCAGAGAATATTTATTTGATGAATGAATATTGAATGAATAAATATTCATGCTACAATATTTAATAAATAAATCAATAATATTGAATGAATAATTATTGAATAATATTTGATCATTGATTTCATCAGTGAAACATTTACAACTCTCAGTCATTACCTAGCTGCAGTTTAAAAATACTTGAGTAAATTCTTCAAATTAAGGAGTTTATAGGACACAGTATTCAATCAGAAAAAAAATTAAATGATTAACTAATTTGTAAAATGTTTATTGTTATTAAACAGAGTTGGGTGTGGCCTGAAATGAAAATAAACCTAAAACCAGGAAGAGATTATAGGAGAAAGGTGCATGCCTTTTAAAAAATGTTTCTTGGGGGCCCGGAGAGATAGCACAGCGGCGTTTGCCTTGCAAACAGCCAATCCTGGACCAAAGGTGGTTGGTTCGAATCCCGGTGTCCCATATGGTCCCCCGTGCCTGCCAGGAGCTATTTCTGAGCAGACAGCCAGGAGTAACCCCTGAGCACCGCCGGGTGTGGCCCAAAAACCAAAAAAAAAAAAAAAAAGTTTCTTGGGGCCAGAGAGATAGCATGGTGGTAGGGCGTTTGCCTTGCACACAGCCAAACCAGGAGACAGTGGTTAGATTTCCTAGATTCCTGGCATCCCATGTGGTCCCCCGAGCCTGCCAGGGGCAATTTCTGAGCTCAGAGTCAGGAGTACCCCTTGAGCACCATGGGGTGTGACCCAAAAATACAAACAAACAAAAAAAGTTTCTCACTTCAAAAAACAGAAAGAAGAAATAAATGTTTCTCATTTCTTTTTTTTTTCTTTTCTTTTTGGTTTTTGGGACACACCCGACGATGCTCAGGGGTTACTCCTGGCTGTCTGCTCAGAAATAGCTCCTGGCAGGCACGGGGGACCATATGGGACACCGGGATTTGAACCAACCACCTTTGGTCCTGGATCGGCTGCTTGCAAGGCAAACACCGCTGTGCTATCTCTCCGGGCCCGATGTTTCTCATTTCTAAAATTATTTTTGTAATTCATTAAACATTACTATGTATGTGAGGAAGTAGGACTGTAATTTAAAGTAGAAATCCAAAGTTCTAATATTTGTTGAGGTAAAATTTGGATTTCTCCTATTATAAAAGGGTTTATATGTTTTTGTTGTTGTTGTTTTTGGTTTTTGGACCACACCTGATGACAGTCAGGGGTTACTCCTGCTGAAAAGGGAAGTCATTACCCTGCCCCCACCAACCTTGGTGGATGTCCCGCCCTTAAGCAAGTCATCACTACCGCCCCCACCAATAACTCGTATTACCTTGGTGGATGTCCCGCTCTTAAGGAAGTCGCCACTACCCTTTCTTTCCCCTTATGCTATATAAGAAGGAACGTAGAACACCATGAGGTCTTTCACCTCTGTCCTGTTATAGATGCAGTGTTAGACCCTGACTGGCCAGAAATAAAGACCCCACTTGAGCTTTTGTCTGAGTAACCATCTTTTCATTTCTCCGTGTAGGAGTGTTATCTGGACTGCCGAACCTTTTATTGGCGAGCCAGCCAGGAGTCCTTGATATGTCCGGAGCGGAGTGGTGAACAGACGACTCAGTGGGTTCTAAGCAGTGTGTCCTGTGTTGTTGGTTGTAATTTAATGTGTGTTGAAAACTAGCAGTATATTGTGTGTTGTTGGTTGTGATTTGATGTGAGTTGGAAATAGAAATAGAATAGAAATAGGAAAATGGTTGTGTGATCGAGGGTTGAGAGTCTCCACTCGACGTGGATTCCGGGTGGAATTAAGAGTTCCCTACTCGATGTGCAATCCGAGTAGTAGCAGACTTTGTGACTGAGGGTTCGAGTCCCCTACTCAACGAGGAATCTGAGTAGTAGCGAGCTGACGGGCTCTGGTGCTATAGGTCACGACCCTGGAGGCACCCAAGGAGGTCGTTAAAAGCAGTGGGAAGACGGTCCTGGGCTGCTGGGAGAGGTTGTCTGCCTGTGATTTGTGGAGCTCAATCAGCTTGGTTGTTATTGGCATTGCTATCTGTCTTGGATTTATTGTTGGTATTTACAGTCGAGAATTAATCTGTTAATTTTACAGTTGTGCCTCTGATTGTTCCTTTGATTCCTCTCTGACTGCCTCCTTTGTCTGTCCGCCTTCATGGCTGAAAAGGTGTGAAGAAAATAATAAATATAAGTAAGAACTGGAAAATAGCAAACAGAAGAAAAAACTAGGCACCCTCCCTAACTTGCACTTCCTAAGAGAATTAAGCCAAGCCCTAAGCTTCTCTAAGTTCCTAAAGAAAGCTCCCGGCTAAGCACTCTAACTTCCCTAATTTACACTTTAATTAAGTGCCTTAAGAAAGATCCCAACTAAGCTAATTCCTTAAAGTGCCTTAATTTACACTTCATTCAAGCTCACTGGGAACCTTTCCACTTTTCCCTTTCCTCCACTCCCCCACTCCCTGGCTCCCCTTCCTTTCCCTGGGAACCTTTCCACTCCCCCACTCCCTAGCTCCCCTTCCTTTCCCTGGGAACCTTCCCACTCCCCCACTCCCTAACTCCCCTTCCTTTGAACTAACCACCACAATTCGCGGAAGACCCTCATTTTAAATTAGACATATGCCGTCAGGGGAAGGACAAAGATACGCACATGACCCCAGGGGCAAACACTGCCCCATCTGTTACACAGGGAAAACAAAATGCCTCTTTCCTGGGCTCTGACGCATAACTTCTTTTGTGGCGGGAGATAAGGAGAAATGCCTCCTTCCTGGCAGGTGTGTTCCCATGATATGTATAGACTTTTTACCCTATAAAAGCTTTGCTGAATGCTAAAGGGGGGCCGAATCTTCTCTACTCGGTCCTGAGTTATGAGATTCGGTCTCCAGCATGCTGAGATATTAAAATCCCTCGTGTTATTACAGCAAGTCTGGTCTTCGAGTCTCTTTGGGTGCGCGCATATCCTGAGCCTGGAGCGGACTTCCCCTGCGGGGGAGTTCTTTCATTTGGGGGCTCGGCCGGGAGATTTGCGACCACCCAGAGACCCCAGACCCACTTGGAGGTGAGCTCTTGTGTCTGTGTCTGTGTCTACTTAGTCTGGGTTCGTTTGCTTCTGGCTGTACTTTTCTCTGAGGTTTGGCGCGATCGCAGTTTCGGCTTTACGGACGCTCAGCAAGTCTGAGGTTTCGTGGATAAAGACAGACGTGTCCGGGTGTCCACCGTCCGATCACCCTGGGAGACGTCCCGGGAGGAAGCGGGGACGACCAGGGACGCCTGGTGTACCCCCCTGGTCTGGAGAGTCGCGAGGAGAATAGCTTCCTCATTGAACTAGGCTGGCGGCGGAGGCCCCTGCCATCCGACTCTTTGAAGTGCCTTTGGGCAACGCGGGAACGGCGCTTGTTCTGGGTCATTTGTCTCTTGATTGTAACTTCTGTGTCAGTTTTCCTTGAAATTAGGACTAAGATGGGACAGACCGTGACGACTCCTTTGACTCTAACCCTTAACCACTGGACTGACGTAAAAGCTAGGGCTCACAATCTGTCTGTCGGGGTACGGAAGGGCCCCTGGCAGACCTTCTGCACCTCTGAATGGCCAACCTTTGGAGTCGGCTGGCCGCCAGAAGGTGTCTTTAACCTCTCTCTTATTTCCGCAGTAAGAAAGGTCATTTTTCAGTCTGAAGGGGGACACCCGGACCAAATACCCTACATTCTCGTCTGGCAGGACCTCGTCCAGAATCCACCAGTGTGGGTCAAGCCCTGGATATTTGGCCGCCCTGAGCCAACTTCCACTATAATGGCAGTAGCCTCAGACCCCGAGCCCAACTTGCCTGTTCCCCCCCGACCTTCAGCTCCCCCGCCCCTCTACCCTGAGATAAACAATGATCTTCTTCTTGACTTCTCCCCCCCTCCGTACTCCCAACCTCAATCCTCTCCCCAGCCGGCACAACCTAACGTGCCACACGTCGCTGTGGGGCAACCCCCGGCGGCCGGTCCACGCGAACCGGGACCAGCAGGGGGAACCCGGAGCCGGAAGGGCCGCAGTCCAGAAACTGTTCGCCCCTCCGAGTCACGGTCTCTTGCCCTCCCCCTTCGGGCAATGGGGCCCCCGCCAGGAGATGACCAGCTTCCCCCTTTACAGTACTGGCCTTTTTCCTCGGCAGATCTATATAATTGGAAGACTATGCACCCCACCTTTTCAGATAATCCCTCTGCCCTGACGGGACTCCTCGAGTCTCTCATGTTTTCGCATCAGCCCACCTGGAACGACTGTCAACAACTGCTCCAGGTCCTCTTCACGACAGAGGAAAAAGAAAGAGTCCTCCTAGAAGCCAGGAAAAACGTCCCGGGGGCCGATGGGACTCCCACTAATCTCCCTAACCTCATAGATGAAGGGTTTCCGCTGACCAGGCCAACCTGGGACTTCAATACCGCAAAAGGTAGGGAGCGCCTCACCGTCTACCGCCGGGCTCTCATTGCTGGTCTAAGAGGGGCTGCAAGACGCCCCACGAATCTGGCTAAGGTAAGAGAGGTTGTCCAAGGTCCAGTTGAACCGCCCTCGGTTTTCCTGGAACGCCTAATGGAAGCTTATAGGAGGTACACTCCTTTTGATCCAGCTTCAGAGGGACAACAGGCGGCCATAGCAATGGCCTTTATTGGGCAGTCAGCCACAGATATAAAATGTAAGCTACAGAGGCTAGAGGGACTTCAAGATTATTCGTTGCGAGACTTAGTGAAGGAGGCAGAGAAAGTGTTCCACAAGAGAGAAACAGAGGAGGAGAAAAAGGAAAGAGAAAAGAAAGAGATAGAGGACAGAGAGAACCGGCGTGATCGCCGACAAGAGAGAAATTTAACTAGAATTTTGGCTGCAGTAGTAGGGGATAGTATAGCAGAAAGAGAAAGAAGCAGGCAGACAGGGCACCTGGGCGACAGGGCAAGAAGAACCCCGAGAGGACAAGATCGTCCACTCGAAAAAGATCAGTGTGCCCATTGTAAAGAAAAAGGACACTGGGCAAGGGAGTGCCCGAAAAAGCAACTCAGGAGGAACAAGGTCCTGGCTCTCGATGATTAGGGGGGACGGGGCTCGGTCCCCCTCCCCGAGCCCAGGGTAATGCTTCCAGTAGAGGGGACTCCCATCAACTTCCTGGTGGACACGGGAGCTGAACATTCGGTATTGACCAGGCCCCTAGGAAAATTAGGAACAAAAGAAACCATGGTTGTGGGGGCCACGGGCAGCAAATTCTACCATTGGACTACAAAAAGAAAATTGGACGTTGGGAGGGGCCGAGTAACTCACTCCTTCCTGGTCATCCCTGAGTGCCCTGCGCCCCTCCTGGGAAGAGATTTGCTGACCAAATTAAAGGCACAAATTCAGTTTACCCCTGAGGGACCTGAAGTAACTTTGGGGGAAGCTCCTGTGACTTGTCTGGTAGTCGGACTTGAGGAGGAATACCGCCTCCATGAAACAAAGCCTGGAGAAGTAGTTGCTTCAAAATGGCTTACCCAATTCCCTGAGGTCTGGGCTGAACAGGCAGGAATTGGCAAGGCTAAACAAGTACCCCCGATAGTGGTAGAGCTGAAGGCGCATGCCTCACCTATCTCGGTGAGACAATATCCCATGAGTAAAGAAGCAAAGGAAGGCATCCGTCCCCACATCCAGAGGCTGATACAGCAAGGAGTTCTAGTACCCTGCCGATCTCCCTGGAACACGCCTTTGCTGCCGGTGAAGAAACCTGGCACTGGGGACTACCGACCAGTACAAGACTTAAGGGAGGTTAATAAAAGGGCCCAGGATTTGCATCCCACTGTGCCTAACCCTTACAATCTACTGAGTTCCCTCCCACCGGAGCGGGTTTGGTACACAGTGCTAGATTTAAAAGACGCTTTTTTCTGTCTCCAATTACACCCCAGCAGCCAACTGATGTTTGCTTTTGAGTGGAGAGATCCGGAAGGGGGACACACTGGACAACTGACATGGACTAGATTGCCCCAGGGTTTTAAAAACTCCCCCACACTATTCGACGAGGCACTCCATAGGGACCTGGCCCCCTTCAGGGCTCGGAACCCCCAAGTCTCCCTTCTTCAGTATGTTGATGACCTCCTGCTGGCAGCATCCACCAAGGAAGCGTGTGAAGAAGGAACCAGAGAACTCCTAAAAGAATTGGGTGAGTTAGGGTACCGGGTGTCGGCCAAGAAAGCTCAGTTGTGCCGCAACGAAGTAACATACCTGGGGTATGTCCTGAAAGACGGCAAGAGGTGGCTCACAGAAGCCAGGAAAAAGACAGTAGTTACCATTCCTGTCCCCAAGACTCCACGGCAGGTACGGGAATTTCTGGGGACAGCCGGTTTCTGTAGACTTTGGATACCTGGGTTTGCCTCCCTAGCCGCTCCCCTGTATCCACTTACACGGGATCAAGCTCCCTTTGCTTGGACACAGGAGTGTCAAGAAGCCTTTAAAAAAATTAAAACTGCTCTACTCACAGCACCAGCCCTGGCCCTGCCGGATCTAACCAAACCTTTTACCCTGTATGTGGACAAACGTGCGGGAGTGGCTCGGGGAGTGCTAACCCAAGCCCTGGGACCTTGGAAAAGACCAGTAGCCTACTTGTCAAAAAAACTCGACCCAGTGGCAAGCGGCTGGCCGTCATGTCTGAGGGTAATCGCAGCGGTGGCTCTCCTGGTAAAAGACGCTGACAAACTTACTCTGGGCCAGCATGTAGTTATAGTCGCTCCCCATGCATTAGAAAGTATAGTCAGGCAGCCTCCTGACCGTTGGTTGACCAACGCCCGAATAACTCACTACCAAAGTCTCTTGCTAAACGACCGTATAACGTTCGAACCGCCTGCTATTCTTAACCCCGCCTCCCTGCTCCCGGAGACAGACGGATCCCAGCCGGTACACTCATGCACAGACATTTTAGCTGAGGAAACTGGAACCCGGAGAGACCTGACAGATCTGCCCTGGCATGGGGCGCCGAATTGGTACACAGATGGTAGTAGCTTCATCATGGATGGAAAAAGAAAAGCCGGAGCAGCCATAGTGGATGGGAAGCAAGTAATATGGGCCAGCAGCCTTCCTGAGGGGACTTCGGCACAAAAAGCTGAATTACAAGCTTTGACAAAAGCCCTTGAGCTGGCAGAAGGAAAAGTTATTAACATCTACACCGACAGCAGATACGCGTTTTCCACCGCTCACATTCACAGCGCGATCTACAAACAAAGAGGACTCCTCACGGCTGCAGGAAAGGAAATTAAGAACAAGGAAAAAATCCTTGCTCTCTTGGAAGCCATACACCTGCCGAAAAAGGTAGCTATTATTCATTGTCCTGGACATCAAAAAGGAATGAACCCCGTGGCAGCAGGGAACAGAATGGCAAATCACACTGCTAAGAAAGCCGCACAAGGAACTGTCTCCTGTGCCTTATGTGAGCAACGAAAGAAACCCCAACCAAAAGAAGATAATTTCAGTCTAAACTACACACCAATAGACTGTGAGGAAATTGAACGCCTAAAGAAAAAAGGATTATCCAGCGGATTTGACTGCCATGGGATCGCAAAAACTAAAGACAACAAAATCATTTTGCCTCATAAAGAAGGTGAATACTATGTAAAGAGTATCCATCACCTAACACATTTAGGAAAAAAGAAATTGTGCGAACTAGTAAAAGCCTCCAATTATCACGTACTCCGACTACGAACTATAACAGAACAAGTAACCCAGTCCTGTAAAGCCTGTGTTCTAACAAATGCCCACCACCCGCTCGTAGAACCAGGAAAACGGCTGCGGGGAGACAGACCAGGAGTCTTCTGGGAAGTAGATTTCACAGAAATCGTTCCTGGTAGGTATGGCAATAAATATCTTCTAGTCTTCATAAACACCTTCTCCGGATGGGTTAAAGCTTTCCCCACAAAGTCTGAAACTGCCCAGGTGGTCACGAAAAAAATTCTGGAAGAAATTTTGCCCCGATTCGGGATACCCAAGGTAATCGGCTCCGACAACGGGCCCGCGTTTGTCGCCCAGGTAAGTCAGGGACTGGCCAAACAGCTGGGGACCAATTGGAAATTGCATTGCGCTTATAGACCCCAGAGTTCAGGGCAGGTAGAGAGAATGAATAGAACTCTAAAAAAGACCCTCACTAAATTGGCTATTGAGACCGGCGGGAAGGACTGGTTGGGCCTCCTTCCCTTTGCGCTCCTCAGAGCCCGAAACACACCCGGACGTTTCGGGCTCACTCCCTATGAGATCCTTTTTGGGGGACCTCCCCCCTTGACCAGACCAGACGGAGTATTAGACCCCGCCTTAGATTCCCACTCACCCTCTGCTTTGTTTATCCACCTTAAGGCTCTAGAGGCTGTCCGCACCCAGATCTGGGACCAGATTAAAGAAGCCTATTCACCTGGGACTCCTGCGGTGCCACACGGGATCCAAGTCGGTGATCTGGTCCTTGTTAGACGTCATCGAGTGGGAACCCTCGAGCCCAGGTGGAAGGGACCCTACTTAGTACTGTTAACCACCCCAACAGCTGTGAAAGTAAACGGAATTGCTGCCTGGATCCACGCGTCACACACAAAGAAAGCTCCTGCTGAAAAGCTTAAGGATGAATGAAAAGTGGAAGCAACTGATAATCCTCTTAAACTTCGCCTGCGCCGTCGCCTCTGCCCAGAGCGGTAACCCCCACGCTCCTATGACACTGACCTGGGAAGTCATTTCCCAGGCTGGAGACACTGTGTGGAGCATTTCCAAGGTGGCCCCCCCGTATACTTGGTGGCCACCACTGCGCCCCGAGGTTTGCGCCCTCATTGCTGGTGTAGAGGCATGGGACATCCCGGAAGAGTCACCTGAAACGGTTCCCCAGAAAAAAGTCGTCTTTCAGAAACGAGCCCTCTCACAGGGAGTGTACACTAGGGGCCAGTACGTAGCCGACCTGCCAGGGTGCAGTTCCTTGGCAAAGCAGAGAAAGTTGCGGCAGGCATCGTTCTATGTTTGCCCCAGGGAAAAACAGTCTAAGAGGGAAGGTCGCCGATGTGGGGGGATAGAAAGTTTCTTTTGTAAAGCATGGGAATGTGAAACCTCTGGCACTGCCTATTGGAACCCCTCTTCCAGCTGGGACCTCATTACAGTAGTTAGAGGTAGTAAAGGTAACACCCTAAACATCACTTTCACGCAGAAAGGGAGGGAGGAAAAAGGCGGCTGGATAAAAGGAAAACAGTGGGGCCTGAGATTTTACGTTTCTGGAACCGATCCGGGGTTCACATTCAAACTCAGACTGAAAATTCAAAATCCTCCCTCTCAGCCAATAGGGCCCAACCCCGTCCTAACGGACACCCAGCCTTTACCCAAGCCTAGGCCAACACTAGTCCCTGTTACTCCTGCTTCCTCACAGCCCCTAAACTCGGACCCAACAACCCAGACTCATGAATCTAAAGACGCCCCTGCCCCCCCAGGGATGGAAAACCGCCTTTTAAACTTAATAGAAGGAGCCTTCTTGGTACTCAACCGAACCAATTCTGATATCACCCAATCTTGCTGGCTCTGTTACGCCTCAAGCCCCCCCTACTATGAAGGAATTGCCCAAAATAGAACCTTTAACGAAAGCGAAAGTTCCTCTGTATGTGCCTGGGGAGGGAGCAGAAAGCTAACCTTAGCTGCCGTGTCTGGGCAGGGCCTCTGTTTAGGTACCGTTCCCCCTGATAGAAAGCACCTCTGCAGCTCAACCCTACAATCATCCTTTACACGGGGGCGATACCTCGTTCCCCCTCCAGACACGGTTTGGGCCTGTAACACGGGACTCACCCCATGCATCTCCACCAGCGTGTTCAACAATCTCCAGGATTACTGTATTTTAGTCCAGCTAGTCCCTAGACTCTTGTACCATGATAGCGAGTCTTTTGTGAATGAGTTTGACAGAAGAGCTCGCTAAAAAAGGGAACCTGTAACTATTACACTGGCAGTCCTTCTAGGCTTGGGGGTCGCAGCAGGAATTGGGACTGGGACCTCCGCCCTAGTCCAAATGCCCCACTACTATACTGAACTGCGTGCTGCAATGGATGCAGACTTAGAAATAATAGAGCAATCCATCACTAAGCTCGAAGAGTCTCTCACATCCCTATCAGAGGTAGTCCTCCAGAATAGAAGGGGTCTGGATATCTTGTTTTTAAAAGAAGGAGGAATGTGTGCAGCCTTGAAGGAAGAATGTTGTTTTTATGCAGACCACTCCGGAGTCGTCAGAGACTCCATGGCAAAGTTAAGAGAAAGATTAGACAAACGCAGACTGGAAAGGGATTCTCATCAGGGCTGGTTTGAGGGATGGTTTAACAGATCCCCTTGGTTTACAACTCTTATCTCCACTCTAACAGGACCCCTAATAATCCTATTCTTCCTGCTTACTTTCGGTCCCTGCATTTTAAATAAGTTAGTTAGTTTTGTGAAACAAAGAATAAATACAGTCCATGTAATGGTTCTCAAACAGCAATATCAGCAGAATAAAGGGATGCTCTAAGATTAGAGCTATGTGCAAAAAAAAAAAGTGGGGGATGAAAAGGTGTGAAGAAAATAATAAATATAAGTAAGAACTGGAAAATAGCAAACAGAAGAAAAAACTAGGCACCCTCCCTAACTTGCACTTCCTAAGAGAATTAAGCCAAGCCCTAAGCTTCTCTAAGTTCCTAAAGAAAGCTCCCGGCTAAGCACTCTAACTTCCCTAATTTACACTTTAATTAAGTGCCTTAAGAAAGATCCCAACTAAGCTAATTCCTTAAAGTGCCTTAATTTACACTTCATTCAAGCTCACTGGGAACCTTTCCACTTTTCCCTTTCCTCCACTCCCCCACTCCCTGGCTCCCCTTCCTTTCCCTGGGAACCTTTCCACTCCCCCACTCCCTAGCTCCCCTTCCTTTCCCTGGGAACCTTCCCACTCCCCCACTCCCTAACTCCCCTTCCTTTGAACTAACCACCACAATTCGCGGAAGACCCTCATTTTAAATTAGACATATGCCGTCAGGGGAAGGACAAAGATACGCACATGACCCCAGGGGCAAACACTGCCCCATCTGTTACACAGGGAAAACAAAATGCCTCTTTCCTGGGCTCTGACGCATAACTTCTTTTGTGGCGGGAGATAAGGAGAAATGCCTCCTTCCTGGCAGGTGTGTTCCCATGATATGTATAGACTTTTTACCCTATAAAAGCTTTGCTGAATGCTAAAGGGGGGCCGAATCTTCTCTACTCGGTCCTGAGTTATGAGATTCGGTCTCCAGCATGCTGAGATATTAAAATCCCTCGTGTTATTACAGCAAGTCTGGTCTTCGAGTCTCTTTGGGTGCGCGCATATCCTGAGCCTGGAGCGGACTTCCCCTGCGGGGGAGTTCTTTCAATGGCAATTCTAAGTCCGACTCAAATCCTCAGGTCAGAAATTGTGTGTTAAGCCGGTTTTGTTATTCTAGGGACATGGCGGAGGGTGATGGAGATTGTAAACTCCAGATTTCTCAATGGCCATCGGGGATACATTTTCCCTGGAGAATTTCTGGACTTTGCAATCACCCAACTTTCCTGCCATGTGTTAAGGCCAGAAAGAAACGGGGTTCATTGGCCGCTTTTTTTAGCTGAAGAAAAAAAAAAGTGCTTTTTAAACTCTTCAGCCTGAGGAATTCACCGAGCCCCCAGGGCAATGGCTATTGTCCTCCCGGACTCACCTGGCTGGGAAATGTGGGTGTAGGCAAAGTAATCCCAGTGGGTCTTTTACATATCAAAGAAAAATTTAGCTAATGGTTTGGAAGTCAGGAAAAAAATTTTTTGAGCGTTTAAATTTCTAGCTTAAAGGTTTCTTAAAATGAACAATTGGGAAAAAAAGATGTTGCAGATTATTGTGGTTGGCCTTTTTTTTTAAAACAATATTGTTAACTTTGTTAATGCATGTTATTGTTACAGTATCTCAATTCCATGTCGAATTTATCTCACCAAACTTAGTGGTGGATTTTAAGGTAGCTTAATGTGAAAATCTTGATTGTACTAGGTTGTGACTACCTAAAGAAAAAGGAATCAATAAAATCTGGTCCTGCTAGGTGCAAAAATATTCAGTAAAGTAATTCTAAACTGGCAGCAGACAATTTAAAGCTCTGTTCCTAGGGCCCTAATGCTTAGTTCTAGTCTGAGTTCGGTGCATGTGGTGGTTTTTAGCAGCAAAACCACTCCCAAAGGATGAGTGGAGAAGTAAAAAAAGAGAGAAGAGAAGAAGGAGCCGGAAGGTAGGGCATTTGCCTTGCATGCAGAAAGGAAAGTGGCTGAATACAAAAAGTTTAAGGATGTACAAAAGAAATTAAAAATGTGTAATAAGAAAAATCTGTATAATCAAACTAAATGATTATTACTGATATGCCTTTAGGTAAACATAAAAGAAGTGTAAATGTTTTTAAGCATGTTCTGCCAGAAGTAGTGAGCATTCATTCTTTCTGGTTTTCAGAATTAATTTGTGTAATGTGAATTGCTGGTGTCTTCTGCCTGTAAACCAAGGCCAGAAGACTAGGTAAACTTCTATATGTAGAGTTAAGCATGATTAAAATATTATTTTACAATTTTTTATCATTTGCTACCAAGAACATTAATATTTGTATCACAAGAGGCTTTGTAAAAATGGTCATGGTTTTAAGAAAAAAAATATGAAAGATTTTGTTGTAGAAAAAGATGGGGCCCGGGGAGATAGCACAGCGGCGTTTGCCTTGCAAGCAGCCGATCCAGAACCAAAGGTGGTTGGTTCAAATCCCGGTGTCCCATATGGTCCCTTGTGCCTGCCAGGAGCTATTTCTGAGCAGACAGCCAGGAGTAACCCCTGAGCAATGCCAGGTGTGGCCCAAAAACCAAAAAAAAAAAAAAAAAGATTCTAGAATTTTCTGAATTTAAGTAATATTTGCTTTTTCTCTTCTCCTAGAACCTTTTAGTACCATTTTATGTCATGGCATCATGTTTGCACAAGATACAAGTAGATGGCTTTCCTCTCTGCATGAGGAGTGATCCCCATGCAGACGGAAAATCCTAAAATTAATGAGGGTACCCCAAAGCCCTCTTTCAGAGGAATAATTGGAGTTGAGGTGGTGTGACAAGCAGGCACCCTTAAGCATTTGGCTGTAAAGACCGGAAAGATACCGAGATGAATGACCTAAGTAAGGAAATTGAAGATTTCCTAGAAGATTCTAGAGCAGCACTAACTGACCACAGCCTGTGGGCCCTGCTCTAACCCTCCACCCTCAATCTAAAGAGAAAGAGGATTCGAGGTCAGTCTCTTCCAAACCTGAAGAGGAGTGGAACAGACAGATCACCACTGAAAATTCCTACAGAGGGTGCCCACGACCAGCCAGAAGATCCTCATGCTGATCTGACCAACTCATCAGCCAAAACCTGAGTGACTGTGATGTGATAAACCTGCTGTGTCTACAACCTATCCTCAAAAAAGCTCTGTAAGTAATAGGGGTGTCCCAGATGGAGATTTCTCCAACAGTGCTGTATATGTGCAAAGGAAAAAGCCAAGTTATTCAAATACCTGGTAAGGTACAAGGTAAAGGTGGAGAGAAAAACTATTTTTGGTAGCTAATTAAAATTCTAGTGGGCCTAACTTAACACCCACTTCTTTGAAGTAACTTATGTGAAAATGTTCTTACTAGTTGTACTGAATCAGATCATAAACTGTAAATGCAAACGTTAGTCTGGCAAAAGTAACTCAGAGCTGTGTTTATCGATAATGCTATACTGCTTTGTTTTCTGTTGCTTAATTTGTGCTATCATTATAGACAATAAGGACAGCTGTGTCATTCAAGTTGTACTATTTACTGCTCCAAGACCTGATTGGGTTAAGTAATATTCCCCTGTTTGATTGATCTGATCCTTTTCAGGTGTTAAGACTGCAAAAGTAAACTAGTTAACTGCTCCTTTAGGGAAATATGAGATTTCACCCTGTCTAGAGATTGAGACTTCAGTCCCTTGTCAGCTTGAAATAGCTACAGAAAATTGATCTTTGACCACGTTCTCTTTAATGACTTCTAGGGTGATGAGATCTCTAAGAAAAACATGGAGTAAAATGGTCATCAGAAAAAGCTATGAGGGAAATAAGGGGAAAAGAAAGGCCACAGGAATTAATAAGCCAAGTTAACAATTAAAGATAACATTATGCCTATCTATCCCAGAGGTTAAAGCAGGTAGCGAAAATAGACCAACGCTAACATTTAACAAAGATGGGTAGTATAAGGAAAGAAGCAAAAATTATGCTTCCCTTGGTAATGTTAAAAGTAAGAAATTTATTACTAAATATGAAATTTCTTCATCTCTGTCTAACCCAGTGCAGGAAAGGCAACTGAAGTTTAGGGCTCTATTGTTTTCTCTCTACCCCAACGGCCCTTTTAAGTTGCAGAATTAAAGAAAAGAATGCAGAAACCGGGCCCGGAGAGATAGCACAGCGGCGTTTGCCTTGAAAGCAGCCGATCCAGGACCAAAGGTGGTTGGTTCGAATCCCGATGTCCCATATGGTCCCCCGTGCCTGCCAGGAGCTATTTCTGAGCAGACAGCCAGGAGTAACCCCTGAGCATTGCCGGGTGTGCCCCCCCCCAAAAAAAAAAAAAAAGAATGCAGAAACCTCCTTATCTTCATGGTGAAATTCACAGCCTGAAGAAGAAGAGAGCCCTGAAGATCCAGCTGAGTCAGATCATAGTACCAGAACAAAAGGCAGACAGTCCTGGTCTTCCTACAGCAGCAGCCATATGGCACTCCCCATCCCAGTGCGAATGCTTTCTGGCCTTATAATGTTTTCTCTCCCCCTTCCACTCCCCTAGCAGCTCAGCTGGCTGCCATTGCTGCCCTACAAAGCCAAGTCTGGAAGGGACTCAGATAGGCATATGAACCCGGAGAACTGACGGTACCTCACCCCTTCAAGCTGGGAGGCCAGTCCTGGTGAGACAGCGCTGTTCGCAGACACTAGAGCCTAGGTGGAAAGGACCTTATCTCGTCCTTCTGATCACCCTGTTAAGGTGGACGGCACTGCTTCCTGGGTTCACGCCTCCCATCTAAACCTGCCCCTGCTGATCTCAACCATGATGAGTGGAAAGTGGAGTGCACTGAGAATCCCCTCAAGATTTGGGTCCAGCAGGCACACTCCAGCCCTGATGTGCTCACTGACTCTGACAATGCTACTCCTGGCACTTGCTGAGGGAGGACTCGATCAGGCTGTACACCCAGATGAACTGGTAAAAAGACTATATGGAAACCCCTGTGACTGCAGGGCAGCTATCAACTCAACACTAGGCTTCTGTACACTCGATCAGTAGACTGTGGAACTAGGACTGCTTACCTCCAGTCCCCTACTTCCCATGTTGGGGGGAGGGTAGGAAGCCGGAATGGGTGTGTAAAGCAAAACCTCAGCCTTTGCCTCCCTCTTCGGAGGGAAAATGACCCGCTGGATGTGTGGAGCTTAATCAAGTTCACTCCCGGTGCTATAGGGAGTATCGAGAGTGTACCAAAAATAACAAGGCATATCTGGTGGCCAAGCTCACTGAGACATACAGGGGAGCATGGGAGGGGAATGGACAGTTAATAGCCATAAGTCCCCCTATGGAGCCGCGAGTTGCATGACTGTAGTGGGAGATTTGGTCTGTTGGCCTTAAAGGCGCCCATTCACATCTCGGATGGGGTGGGGCCAACAGACTAGGAAAGAGAGAAGGAGGCCATAGACTGGGCTACAAAGGAGGTGGAGACCCTAATGCCTAAGTGGCCCCAGCATCCCTCCCTCTGATCCCGGATGCCTGCTGAGAAGTTAAATCCGAATACTCAGAACATCCTAGAAGAAACTCACAAACTTCTTAGCTGCTGATTGTTGGCTTTGTATGAAGACAGGGGAAAATTGGCCTCTGGCTGTCCCTGTCTGACTAGGTAATCTAACCTTTGCTTCTTTTAGTTGTAAGGTAGTCCCTTTTTAGCTTTGAATCTTCTGTTTGCTACCCGCATAATGGCACTGAATCTGTAGACATGGGTCAGGTAGGAGCAGCTCAGTGCTCAGAAGTCCTATCTGCCCCCCCCCCCCAGTCCAGGGTGCTTACCTCCGGGACGGGTATGGATATGTGGGGAGAAATTTGGCTTACTCTCTTTTACCCCAAAACTGGACTGGAATTTGTGCCCCAGCATTAGTACTTCCCAACATTGACATCATTCCAGGGACAGAGCCCACCCCTCTGCCTAGCATAGATCTCTTAGGCCGCACTCGTCAGTCTCGGTGAGCCATGGTGTTCCTGCCCCTACTGGTAGGGCTCGGGAGTAGCAGGTGGATTGGTGACTGGGGTGCAGGGCTAGCAATATCAATAGACAGGTATGACAGACTCTCGCAAAAATTAATTTCAGATGTGGAGACTGTATATAAATCTATTAGTGATCTGCAGGACCAGCTAGATTCCATGGCTGAAGTGGTATTACAAAACAGGCAAGGGTTAGATTTAATCTTGGCAGAGAAAGGAGGGCTTTGTGTGACCTTGCAAGAAGAATGTTGTTTTTATACTAACAAATCAGGAATAGTGTGGGACAGAATACAGATACCATCAAGAGGAGCTGGCCAAAAGAAGAAAGGAGCTATTAGACGGACCCTTATGGTCTTTATGGGGTGGGATTCTCCCCTATCTAATACCCCCACTGGGGCCCCTTTTGGGCCTCTTCTGGTAGCCATTGGGCCATGCATAACCAATCGCTTTACTACATTCATTCGAGCTCAGGTTGGGGAAGTCAAGCTCATGGTATTATGCCAACAATACCAAGAATTAGCTCATGCAGGTAATTCTGACCAGGAATATCAGGAGATGGAGGCCCTCTATCACACTGGCTTCTAGGATTAGAAGCCTTTCTACAAGAAGTGGGGATTGAAAAGGGAAGTCATTACCCCGCCCCCACTAACCTTGGCAGATGTCCCACCCTTAAGGAAGTCTTCACTATCCCTTCCCTCTCCCCCTTCTTATGCTATATAAGAAGGAACGCAGAACGTCACGAGGTCTTTTACCTCTGTCCTGTTATGGACGTGGTGTTAGACCCTGACCGGCCAGAAATAAAGACCCCACTTGAGCTTTTGCTGGGGGATCAAACTGCAGTTCATCCTAGGCTAGCGTGCACAAGGCAGACACTTTACTGTTTTTATGTCATCGCTTCAGCCCTGGGATTATATGCTTTGCCAAAAATTTTAGATTATGAAAATACACAAAGAAGAAACTCAAAATCATTTCTAACAACATCTGTCTGTCTGCCTATAGGCTCCTTTCCTCAGCTCTCTGTTCAATCACTGCTCTTTTTTATGTGTTTTTTTTTTTTTTTTGGTT
Source organism: Suncus etruscus (assembly GCF_024139225.1). Lineage (NCBI taxonomy): Eukaryota > Metazoa > Chordata > Mammalia > Eulipotyphla > Soricidae > Suncus > Suncus etruscus. The sequence continues at coordinate 43,727,826 of NC_064860.1, read as the reverse complement.
TTTGGGCCACACCCAGTAACGCTCAGGGGTTACTCCTGGCTATGTGCTCAGAAGTTGCTCCTGGCTTGGGGGACCATATGGGACACCGGGGGATCGAACCGCGGTCCGTCCAAGGCTAGCGCAGGCAAGGCAGGCACCTTACCTTTAGCGCCACCGCCCGGCCCCTTTTTATGTTTTTTTTTTGGGGGGCACACCCAGGAATGCTGAGGGGTTACTTCTAGCTCTACATTCAGAAATCACTCCTGGAGGGGCTTGGGGGACTGTTCCTGATCCTACCCTAATCAATATTTGTACTCCACCATTGGGTGTGATCTGGTGATGGTAATATATGGGATTCCAAGAATTAAGTCAGCTGTATGCAAGACAAGTGCCTTACCCACTGTGCTGTCATTCTAGCCCCCTCAATGAGTGCTCTTGGTAGCTAACTGGACAGTGGTGAAAGTGGCAACCTTTGCACTGCTGAAATGGGAAAACACTGGTCACACTGTGTCGTTAAACGCAGAGAGTAAACATTGTCAATGCAGGGGAAACCTGAATGTCTTCAGGTTGACCCTTCCCCAAGGGGCTGAACATTCCTTCTACATTTGGAAATGATTATTTCGTTCAGCAGAGAAGTTGCTTACACTAACAAGTCTTGCACTAACAAATCACATTTCCACAAAGGTCTTTTTTTTTTTTTCTACAATTCTCTGCTTAATCCTAAGATTGGGGAAAATAACCAACCAGTAATCACACCAGTTAATGTTTGCTCATCAGTTATAACCCTAGGCTTGCTTTCAAAGAGTGAGATTTCAAAGAGATTTCAAAGAATTCAGCAAAGATCAAATAAAGCATTCTTAGGGAATTAATGATGCACACAAAGTTGGTAATTGTATGGACTATATATTTTATTATCATTGTAAATTATGTGCTATACACCGTTGTCAGTAACATTTACAACCAACATAAACATCTATTTCATGTGTTGTGTGCATATATATATATATGTATTGGTAATAGTATAAATTTTAAGTAATAGATTACAATATTGTTTATATTTATGTACTTTTTGGTTTTATTTTGGACCACACCTGGTAGTACTCTGAGCTCAGGATAACTGTTGTTGGTGCTCAGGGGGGCTATAAGCAATGCAGAAGATGGAAGTAGGGTCGCTTCATGCAAGACAAATGCCTTAACGTCTGTACTCTCTTCAGCGCCCCCAAAATCCTTTGTCAAAAAATAGAGTTATAGGGCCAGAGTGATAGCGCAGTGGGTAGGGTGTTTGCCTTGCATACAATTGACCCGGGTTGAATCCCCAGCATCTCATATGGTCCCTGAGCCTGCTAAGAGAAATTTCTGAGTGCAGAACCAGGAATAACCCCTGCGCACTGCTGGTGTGACCCCCTCCAATAAAGAAAGAAAAGAAAATTTTTTTTAAATTATAAAAGAGGGACCAGGAAGGTGGTGCTAAAGGTAAGGTGTCTGCCTTGCAGATGGGCAAGTTCACACCCTGCCCTGCTATTCCAAATCTGCTCTCAGGACTATTTGGCCCCACTATCCTCTCACAGGAGAGACCCCAAGGCAGGTGCTAGGTAGGTGTGAGAGGTAAGTGTGGATGCTCTAGATGTAGGTGCTCTCAGCATGTCACCTCTCTTCCCACTGCCTCCCCTTACCTCCCCCTCTACAACTGAGCATCAAATGTATTTTCCATCCCCACCCAGTAGCCCTGTGGTTTCTCTCTGATCCTTACTCTTCAGTAGTCTGACAACCGAAAGTTTGATTTGCAACTGAAAAGACACTCCTTTTCTGTTAAGTCCATGACCTACAATTATTTTCTCTATGAATCTATGTTATGGGGATGCTGGAGAGAGGCCTCAACGAGCTGAGTACATGCTTTTCATGCAAGAGCCTGGTTTGATCTCTATTACCATGTTCCCGCTGAACACCTCTACCGTATTTGCCAGCGTATAAGATGACCCCCTAATTTTGCAGCTAAAACATAGGTTTAGGCCTATATCCGCTGTATCAGATAGAACGTTCCTGTGCTGCAACTGTATGTACCACAGTGAGCCAATCACAACAAGCAAAGGTTCAAAGGTTCTACTGTAATAGACTTCCTCTCTGACTCTGGCCCATCTGACCAGGCTTTTTACAGTATAGATTCGGGCCCAGAACATTGTCTAATTTGCATGCATGAAAAGCCTGCTTGGATTGGCTGAGTTAGAGAGGCAGTCTGAGCAGCCTTGCAGTGATTGGTGCAGGATGGAGTTGGAAAATTCGTTTTGTGGCAATATTCAGACAAAAATTTTTTCTGTGTGTGTGGTTTTTGGGTCACACCAGGCAGTGCTCAGTGGTTATTTCTGGCTCCAGGCTCAGAAATTGCTCCTGGCAGGCACGGGGGACCATATGGGACTCCAGGATTCGAACCGATGACCTCCTGCATGAAAGGCAAACGTCTTACCTCCATGCTATCTCTCCGGCCCCTATTCAGACAATTTTCGTTTAGCGGCATATTGAAACATTTTTTCGGGATATACTCTGCGTATAAGATGACCCCCGATTTTCGGTTGACTTTTTTTGTTTCAAAAGTCGTCTTATACGCCGGAAAATACAATAACTTCTGAGTGGAAGCTGGGTGTCCCTTGCCCCAATAAATAAATCAAATGTTAAAGGGTTCTGAAGCTCTTCAGAGAGATTTATCTCATGTCACCTGATCTCTGGCATCAATTTGAATTTGTTTGGTTTGGTTTTGGGCCCACACCTGCCAATGCTCAGGGGTGCCTTCTGACTTTATGCTCATGAATTACTCCTGGCAATGTTCAGGAGACTGTATGGAATGTCAGAGATCGAACCCTGGTTGGCTGCTTGCAAAGCAAATGCCTTGCTCACTGTACTATCTCTCTAGCCCCCTATTTGATTTTTTTTTTGTTTGTTTTTGGGTCACACCAGGAGGCACTCAAAAATTACTCCCAACAGGCTTTGGGGACCATATAGGATGTTGGGAATCAAACCAGGGTCTGTCCTGGGTTGGCTGTGTTCAAGGCAAGTGCCCTAAGACTGTGCTATCACTCTGGCCCCGCCCTATTTGATTTTTTTAATTAAGAAATTTTTAATTGGGCCTGGGGAGATAGCACAGTGGCATTTGCCTTGTAAGCAGCTGATCCAGGACCAAAGGTGGTTGGTTCGAATCCTGGTGTCCCATATGGTCCCCCGTGCCTGCCAGGAGCTATTTCTGAGCAGACAGCCAGGAGTAACCCCTGAGCACTGTCGGGTGTGGCCCAAAAAAAAAACAAAAACCAAAAACCAAAAAAAAAAAAAAAGAAAAAGAAAAAGAAAATTTTAATTGAATCACTGTGAAATAACACAGTTACAAAGTAGTTGATGATTAAGTTTCAGTCATACAATCTTGCAACATCTGTCTCTTCACCAATGTACATTTCCTGCCACCAATATCCCCAGTTTCTCTCCAGCCACCACCCCCACCTCCCAGACTCCTCTATAACTGATATTTTTCTTCTCTCTCATTTAACTTAGTGTGTGTGTGTGTGTGTGTGTGTGTGTGTGTGTGTGTGTGTGTGTGTTTGACTCACACCTAGAGGTTTTCAGGGTTACTCCTGCCCCTGTGTTCAGGGGTCATTCCTGGCTTTTCTCAGGGGATAATATGGGATTCTGGAAATCAAACCTGGGTCAGTCATATGCAAGGCAAGCACCTTACCCTCTATGCTATTGCTCCAGCCTTTATTTGACTTTTGGACTCTATTAATAAGATGCATCACCATTTAATTGGCTTCAGTTCCAGTAATCAAGACAGTGAATATATGTATTCTTCCTTCTTTAAATCCTCCTGACCACCTTCACTTTCTTTGTGCCTTTCTTTGTTTCTCTAACACTTTCATCTTTCCTCTCAAGTACGCTTGCCAGTAATGAGGTCATTCTGTTTTTTTTTTTTTTTCCTTTCCCTATTAAAATCCATACTTTGGGCTAAATTCTGGCCTAATTTAAACACTGGCATTATGAACTCATGCTAATTAGCCTAAATGACCAAAATTCCCCTTCAATTAAGCAAAAGTAGACATTTCAAGTTCCTCCAGTTATCCTGTGCTAAATGTTAGGAGATACAAAAGTATGGGGGGTGGACATAAATGAGAGATCATGATACTATCATCCTATGATAAAATGATTTTTTTATTTAAAGGCCAATTTTATTTTGTTTGTTTTTGTTTTGGGGGCCACACTTGGTGGTGCTCGAAGCGTACTCCTGGCTCTGAACTCTAGAATCACTCCTGGCAGTGCTCAGGGAACCAAATGGGATGTTGGAATCAAACCTGGGTCTACCTAGTGCAAGGAAAATACCCTTCTTGCTATACTATTGCTCTAGTCTCCAAATTGTACCAAGACTCTTGCCTTGGATTCTTGTATTTATCCCAAGAAACCACATTATTCAGTGCATCGTGCAGTGCATCTTAACCTTGCAGTCTTGTTGTTTTTTTTAACCTTGCAGTCTTAAATGGACTGAGCTTGAAAAGGCCTTTTGTTTATCATCTACTAGCAATGATGGGTCCACACGATGCTGAGGTGACTAATAGGTGCTCAAGTGAAACCAAGTGCTTTTTTTCTTGGTCGTACAGGGAGAGAGGGAGATTGAGTCACCTCAGCAATGCTTGAGGACTAGTCTTGGCTCTGTGCACAGGAATGATACCTGGTGGTGCTCAGAGGACCATAAGTGGTATGAGGTAGGGGAGGATTCGAACCAGTGTAGCTACTGAAGTGGACATGCAAGGCAAGTGCCTTCCCTCCTGTGCTATCTCCCTGGCCCCAAGTTCTGCAGCTGCTGATCCCAGTTCTCATTTCTCTAACCAGAAGGGGATGAAAACAATCAGAGGGAAAACTGGGGTTAGGTGGGCGGGAAGGGGGACAGGATACAAAGACGGAAGGCAGCTAGACAAATAAATAAATAAATACATAAATAACAGAAGGAAATGCAGGCGAACTGGAAGAGGAAAAGTTTCCCTCTCCCCTATTTCAGCCTTGCTTGAACCAAATTTTGAGGTATTTATGTGTCACTCCATGCCCAGAGGGTCACATACTCAGGGGTTGCTTCTGGCTCTGGGCTCAGCAATGACCCCTGGCATTGCCGGGGATTCAAACTGGGGATAGCTGCATATAAGACAAGTGGCTTAACCCAGTATTATTTGTGTGGTTCCTGAAATATGCAACTTAATTCTTGGTTATCAGGCTGGAAAGAGGGAGGAGTGGAGAGCAACGGTACTTATGATTTTTAAATATATTTATTTCCTTTTCTCATTTATTATTATTTTACTTAAATATTTTTGTTTTTTTGGGCACATCCGGCTGTGTTCTGGGCTTACTACTAGGTCTGCATTCAGAGATCACTCCTTAAGTGGCACTTAAGGGACAGGGACCATATGGGATGCTGGGGATGAAACTTGGGCTAACTGTGTGCAAGGCAAATGCCATACCTTTTGTATCCTTTCTCTGTTTTGGGGCTACACTCTGCAATACTCAGGGTTTACTCCTGGTTCTGCACTCAGGAATCACTCTTGGCAGTGCTTGGGGTACCATATGGGATATCAGGGATCAAAATCCAGGTCAGCTGCATGCAAGTCAAGCACCCTGCCCACTGTATTATCACTCCAGCTCCTCTTATATATATATTATATATATATATATTTTTTTTTTTTTTAAATCTACTTTTGGTTTGGGGCCATGACCTGAAAATACTCATGACTTCTTCCTCTGGGCTGCTCGGGGGACCATATGTGGTACTGGGGACCAAACCAGGCTTGGCCTGCACAAGGTAAGCAAGTGCTTTAATCCTAGTGCCATCTCCCTGACCCTTTCATTTCTCCCTCCACTGCCAACAGCCAAGATGTAGCCTCTGACGGGCTGGCAGGACACATTTCCAGATGGCATCCACTTAGTTTATTTGCGGGTTTCTTCTTCTGACTTGTTTGCGGGGCACAGCCAGCAGCGCTCAGGGATTTCGTGCTCAGGGGTGACTCCTGGTGTTGGTGCTCAGAGGGAAAAGATGTGGTGCTGGGAATTGAACCAGGCAGGATTGGCAGGATGCAAGGCAAATACCTTACTCACTCCACTATCTCTATGGTCCTCCTTTTTTTTTTTTCTTCTTCTCCCAAATAGCTTCCAGGTCAAGAAGAGGAGTGGAGTGAAAACCATGTTCATTCCTAGGTGGAACCTGGGTGGTCTTGGGATTGGTGGGGGGAGTTGTCCAGGTGAGGTCAGGCTGTAGGAGGGAATCTACAGGCCCATCACTTCTTGGTTGAAATCACGCAGAGTTGGCCCCAGTTGGAATTTGGGCCCCAGCTCGTGTTAGTAGATGAAGGTGATCACGTAGCTTTGGTTGCTGGGAACCGGGAACATGTTCAAGAGAGAAAAGCGGGGAAAACCACTGGCCCGACCCGCCACGTTCTCCACGCTGTAGGCCTTCAAGGCCGAGTCCCTGTTGAACAGCGCCGTGTCTAGGAAGGAGACGGACAGACAGGCCGGCCAGGTCCCCGGGGCTTCGCAGTCTGCAGCCTGGGAGAGCTGCAAGCTCTGCTCCGAGCCGATGCGGAGTCTCTGCAGGCCGCACACGGCCAGGTACTCGGTGGGCAGGCTGCGCGGGCCGCACAGCGCCAGCTTCAGGTCTCGGACGCGCGTGAAGTTGAGCAGGAGCCGGAGCGCCGCCGTGTCGGTGAACCAGACGGTCAGAAGGCCCGTGTAGCTGGCGCGCTCGTCCGCCGGCCGCAGCACCGAGCGGCAGCTGCACAGCAGGTTGGCCAGGCTGTAGTCGCAGTCGCGGATGTCGGCCGAGCAGCTGCAGTTGCGGATGGAATTTGCTCGGCTGAGGATCAGGGTGATGTTGCCGTCGGGCAGGGCCAGAGCCAGGGCGCCCAGGGCGCCAAGCAGGAGCAGGCTGCGGCCAGCAGATGGTGCCATTCTCGGCTCCGAGCGACCCAAGGTGGAGAATCACCTGCAAAATGAGAGAGAGAGGAGAGAGAGAGAAGAGAGAGAAGAGAGAGGAGAGAAGAAAGAGAGAGAGAGGAGAGAGAGGAGAGAGAGGAGAGAGAGAAGAGAGAGGAGAAAGAGGAGAGAGGAGAGAGAGAAAAGAGAGAGGAGAGAGAAGAGAGAGAAGAGAAAGCAGAGAGAGGAGAGAGAAGAGAGAGAAGAGAGAGGAGAGAGAGAAGAGAGAGAGGAGAGAGAGACAGAAAGACAGAAAGAGGAGACAGAGGTGAAACAGACGACAGACAGAAAGAGACAAAGACAGATGAGGGAAGGAGGGAGGGAGGGAGGAAGGAGAAAGAAAGGAAGAAAAAGAAAGAAAGAAATAAAGAAAGAGAAAGAAAGACAGAAAGGGAAAGAAAGAAAGAAAGAAAGAAAAAGAAAGAAAGAAAGAAGAAGGAAGGAAGAAAGGAAGGAAGGGAGGAAGAAAGGAAGAAAAAAGGAAGGAAGAAAAAGAAAGAAAGAAAAGAAAGAAAGGAAGAAAGAGAAATGAGAGAGAGCAGAGAGGGTAGAGAACTTGCCTTGCACGCAGCCGACCTGGTGTTCCATACAGTTCCCCTGAGCCCACCAGGAGCGATCCTGAGCTCAGAGCCTGGAGGAAGCCCTGAGTGAGTGCTCCCGACTATGGCCACAAATAAACAAACAAACAAACAAACAAAAGTTGTGCCTGTCACAGGTTTTCCCAAAGAGCAGCTTCACAAAATACATCACTCCCCCACACATGACCTCATGTCAACTTTTTGCTCTTGCAGTTCTAACAATGTCAGACAGTGCTTGGCACCCAAGTGCAAAAAAGCCTCTCTCTCTTTTTTTTTCTTTCTCTCCAGCTGCTTCCCAGGCCCCTGCACTCTGCTCAGCCAAGGCTTCCAGTTCCCCCTGAGCCAGCAGAGAGCTGGCAGAGAGGTAGGAGAGAGGTGTACATGCCAAGAAGTGGAGGAGCCCTAGAGTGTGGCAACCTTGGACAGGGATCAAGAGCCATCGGAGCATATACACATGTGCCATCAATCCTGAGTCCCCTGTTCATACCCTCAACAGCCTCATTCTCTCCTCCCTGTCCTCATTCTCACCTCACCCCTGGAATCCAGGAGATAAAAAAGTTCCAGTTGGATTCAGCTACCCGGTAGAGAGCACGGCATGAATACCAGCCAGCCATGACGGGGTTACTGGTGGTGGTTAATATCTAACTGGACAAACATGACCCCCTGGTGCTGCCTCATGGCTGTGGAGTCCAGCCATCCCTTACCTGGTCTCCTAGAAATGTTAAGTTAGCAGAAGGGATTTTTGGCTATGTGAGTGGAGAATGAAGAGACAGTCACACATTGAATCGTTTATCCCCATGATCTTGATTTATCCACACCCCCTCCCAGATAATTTATGGAAGGACATTCAGCACTGCTGAATGGGTTTGAGAATGTAGGAACATAAGAGAAGTTAAATTTTTTTATCTTTGATTTTTGGTCCATACCTGTGGTGCTCAGAAGTTACTCCTGAGACTGTACTCTGGAATCCCTTCTGGCAGGCTCAGGAGTCTATATAGGATGCTGGGGCTCGAATCCAGGTTTGGCCATGTGCAAGGCAAAGGCCCTACCTGCTGCACTATTGCTTGGGGCTTGGGCCCAAGTTAATTTTTTAATTAAAAATATATGAGGGAGGGGCCGGAGCGATGGCGTAGTTGTAGGGCATTTGTCTTGCACAAGGCTGACCCAGGACAGACCATAGTTCAATCCCCCAGCATCCCATCTGGTCCCCCAAGTCAGAAGCTATTTCTAAACGTATAGCCAGGAGTAACCCCTGAGCATCACAGAGTGTGGCCCAGAAAAACCAATCAAACAAACACACACACACATACCACACACACACACACACACACACACACACACACACACACACACACACACACACACGGAAAGATTTATGGAGAGGGGCCTTTGGACCTTCAGCTTAGGGCTTCTCCTGGTTTTGTGTTCAGGCATCACTTCTGGCAGTGCTCAGAGAACCTTGTAGAACTGCCAGTGACTGAACACTAATTCCACCAATCACTCTACCCAGTCAGCCTCTTGGCAAGGCAAATGCCCTACTCGCTGTACTATCTCTAAGGTTTTTTTTTTTTTTTTTTTTGCTGTTTTGCTTTTTAGCTTTTTTTGGGTCACACCTGGCAGCGCTCAGGGGTTACTCCTGGCTCTATGCTCAGAAATCGCCCCTAGCAGGCACAGGGGACCATATGAAATGCCGGGATTTGAACCACCGTCCTTCTGCATGAGAGGCAAACACCTTACCTCCATGCTATCTCTCTGGGCCCTATACTATCTCTAGTTTTATTGTGTTTTTGTTTTATTTTGGGGCCACACCTGGTTGTTCTCGGAGCTTTCTCCTGGTTCTACACTCAGGAATAACTCTTGGCAGTGCTCTGGGGACCAGATAGGATAGTGGAAATAGAACCCAGGTCAGTTGCATGCAAGACAAGCACCCTCCCCATTGTCCTATCTCTCTGACCTGCATGAACAGTCCTAAAGAGCACACAGAGGGTCAGACATGGCTCTGTGATATAAAGGACTTACCTGGCAAGTGTGAAGCTGAGCATTTATATTTATGGAGGAGGGCTCTGGAGACCCTGGGGCCTCAGATAACAAGGCCATCAGACATATGCAAGGATAGGAGGGTGTGAGGAAACTCCTGTGGTGCTGGGGTTACTTGGGGCTACCCAGGCTATGCCAGAGTATTGCGTGGTTCTGGCAATGAAACCTGGGCCTGCAAGGCCTCCTTAGTACCCTGGCCCACAGTGTTTACAGCTGCGCTTATGACTCTTCCATTTGGAATGCTGGTGAGAAAGGCCTGGGGGACACTTGGTGGCTTAACAAGCACCTCAGACTAGGGACTAGGGGACAGGTAAGCAGTTAGGTGCACGCACACACCTGATGGAGGTTCTGTTTCTGACACAAATGGTCCTTGAACATCACAGAGCACAGTCTAACAGATGCCCAGTACTGCTGGGTGGCCTGGAGTAATTCTCAGGGCCACCCTAGGACTTCAATAGCACTGTAACCCCAATAGCCAGGTGGCCCCGAATTGCTGGTGGGGCCCTCTGTCCTCCTTAGAGCTACTTGAGAGGCTCTCCACCCTGATTTAAAATATATATATATATATTGTTTTGGGGCCACACCTAGTTGCATAGGGGTTATTCCTGGCTCTGAGCTCAGAAATCACTCATGGCAGGCTGAGGGAAGCATATGGGATGCTGGGGATCAAATCTGGGTTAGCTACATACAAGGCAAACACCCTACCAGCTATACTACTGCTCTAGCCCTCAAGGAAAAAAAAAAGGCTGAGCAATATAGTACAGCTGGAAGGTGTTTGTCTTGCATGCTGCTAACTGGGTTCAATCCCTGGCACCCTATATATTCCCCTAGCTTTGATCCCTGGCATCCCATATGGTCTTCTGAGCATCACCAGGAGAGATTCCTGAGTACAGACCTAGAAATAAGTCCTGAGCACTGCCAAGTATGGCCCAAAAACCAAAAGAGAGAGAGTAAAAAGAAACAAAACAACCCTCTAGGTTAGGGAGATATCACACAGGCTAACACATTTGCTTTGCACATGGCTGACCTCAGTTGAATCCCCAAACTACATAGGGTTCTCCAAGTCCTACCAGAAGTGATTTCTGAGTACAGATCTAGGAATAAGCCCTGGACACAGGCAGATGTGGACCCAATACAAACAAACTAAAAAGCCAAAACAAGGCTAAACACAAACACAAACAAAACAAAACAAAATCCCAAAGCACAAGGTCAACTATGAAGCCATGAGTTTAAACCCTGGTATCACCAGATACAAAAAGACACACCTCACCTCCACCCAGAGGAGGAAAATAAATGAGTATCTCAGTCAAAAAGTAGCAACGCGAATGTCCAACCTGTGAGGAAGAACTTGACGAGCCTGGCAGATCACAGACTGCATGCTTCTTTTATGGGGTGATTTTATGGGGTGATAAAACTGAGGTAGCCAAATTCTAGTCCTGCAAAAATCAAGCAAGTTCCCCCAAGTTACCAGATGGCTGAAGAGAGGGCACTCAAAACCACACAATTCTGTTTACTGGGTGTAAAATGACACCTAGCTATTAACCCAAAAACAAAGGCATTCCCCCTTCTTCCTCTTTCCTTTGTATCTAGCTCTTTGATGTGTAAAAGTCCATCTGGATCTTACTCTACCCCAATCCCCTGCCCTGCTGAATTTTGTACTCAGAATAAAAGTAAGTCAGTCTGGCTTTGGTGCAGAGACTGAGAGAGAAGCCACTGATTTCATGACTCCCTCCTGACTGGCTTGATTTATTAATCCTTCACAGCTACCCTACCTGCTTCAGACCTGTCTGCCTGGGGGTAGAAAATGGCGATTTCACAACCTGGGGATTTATTTTACAACTGAGAGTAAGACAAGACTTTTTGGAAAGAAAGTTGGGACCAGGAGAATTCAGAGGGAGACTCAGGTCCTCCTGCAGCTACCTTGTCTTGAAGGCTGGGAAAAATGCTTGGAAGGGTCTGGCCAGAAAAGTAAACATGTCTTCAAAGAGGACTTGTTGGCAGGAAAGAGGGCAGGCAGGCTAGTGTTTTTTGATAGGGCCCAAGATGAGGAGTAACAACAAGCAATGAGAAATCCAGGGGAAATGAAAAAGTTAGAAAAAGTGGGGTGATACAGAGAGGCACCAAATTGGAAGGCACATCAGCAGGTCTTGGGAAGGCAGAGAGATTCTATTTTGGAGTATAGAGATGCTCAGGGCTTACTTGCGACTTTGCACTCAGGGATCACTTTTGGTAGGACTCAAGGGACTGTACAAGGTGCTGGGTTTGAGCCCAAGTCAACTATGTTCAAAACAATCCATTGGACTATATCTCCAGCTCCAGGGGAGAGAGATTCTAAATCAGCTCAAACAATAAACTTGAGCATAAGGTGAGATATCAAAGTATTACAGCAGGTAAGGCACTGGCTCTGCATATGGTCAGCTAGGGTTCAATCCCTAGCACCTCATATGATTCCCTGGGCACTTCTAGGAGTGATTCCTGAGTGCAGATTTAGGAGTAAGCCCTCAGTATCGCCAACTATGGCCCAAACAGGTTATTTAAAAAAAAAAAAGATATTGATTCACTGAAACTACATTCATTCATTCAACTTCTTGATGGAATGGGGCCAGAGAAAAGTAAAGAGGATGCGTAGTAAAGAGGATGCTTTTCTTGTATGCGGCTGGCCCAGATTTCATCCCTGGCATCCCATATGGCCCCCCAAGTACCACTAGGAGTGATTCCTGAGTATGAGTCAGGAGTAACCCTTGAGCAGTATAGGTGTGGTCCCAAAACCAAACAACCAACCAACCAACCGACCAACCAACCAACAAACTAACCAACCAACCAACCAACAACAATAAAACTTCCCAGTGGAAAATTTGCTACCTGGAGTGCTTCAACCCAGAATAACACAGTGAGCTAGTACCACTCTAGTGCTGATGGGATTCGGTCCCCATTTGATATGGGTTGGATATGATGAAACTGCCTCATCATGGAGGGGAAAGGACCAAAGGAGGAAACAGGGTAAATCACTTCATCATTGGTATGGCCAGGCTTGGCAGAAGAAACTCAGGGTCTGTGGTCCAAGGACTCAGATGCAGAAGACGCAGAAGACTTAATGGAGCAGAAATGATGCAGAGCACAAAGAGCCAAGGGACAGAGAGATTGCGTGGCCAGTGAGGTCTGGCACTTGTTCACTTTGTGTTTCTTCTGCAGTTGGTCCAGGGTTCCCTTAAAGAGTTACTCACTGGTTCATTTTGCAATAAAACACAGGGCTTGAGAAATATGCCAAGCCAGAATTTCTCCTCAATAACAAAAGACTGAGCAATGTTAAATGGGATGCAGTCACATGGACTCACCCCTGCCCCTATCCCCAGAAAGGCACAGAGAATGAATTACAAGGTAACTGGAGACCATCTGCCACCCAGATTCCATGGCACTTGGGAGCTGCAAATTCGGGTCCCTGTCATCTGTGCTAGTCTGAACTGATCCCTATCTGAGAGAGTAATGGGGAGGGACCTTGGGGAAGAAGCTGGAGGTCTTCAGGAGAACCCCTACCCCCCCCCCCCAGTGTTGCAGAAAATCTCACTCAAAGCCAGCAAAAAAAAACAAACATCAAGTGTTTTTTGTTGTTTGGTTTTGTTTGTTTGGTTTTGGTTTTGGGGGCCACACCTGGTGGCACTCAGGCTACTCCTGGCTATCTGCTCAGAAATCCCTCCTGGGATCATATGGGATGCCGAGATTTGAACCACCTTTGGTTCTGGGTCAGCTGCTTGCAAGGCAAATGCCCTACTGATGTGCTATCTCTCGGGCCCCTTTTTTGTTATTGTTTTGGTTTAGTTTTTGGGTCACACTTGGCAGCACTCAGGAATTACTCCTGACTATGCGATCAGAAACTGGCAGGCTTGGGGAACCATCAGGGATACTGGGGATCAAACATGGGTCTACTGTGTGCAAGGCAAATGCCCTCCCCGCTGTGCTATTGCTCTGGTCCAAAAGCAGTAAGTCTTGAGGAGGCTGGGCCTGGTGCAAAGGCAAGAGATTTATTATTATTATTATTATTATTATTATTATTTTAAAATATGGAACGCTTCATGAATTTGCATGTCATCCTTCAAGAGCTTTTATAGAGTATCTGACAGACCATGAGGCATTGCAGGCAGCTTGTGGGAGGGCACAGTAGCAGAAATTCCCACGTATGTTGTTTTGCGAAGTGGAGTTTGGACCACTTCAAGGCCATGAGCCCATTGGGATGCTGGTCCCAGATCACCAAGGTTACAATACCAAACTGTGACCATCTCAAAGTCATCCTAGATTCCTGCCATAGTTATGTCCTGGTGCCCAGACTTGCTGCCTATTGGCAGCTCTTGCTCTCTGGTTGAGCCTTTGAAATATGAGCCAGGATCTATTTTCCTCATCACCACCATCTGGGGGTCCAGTGGACCTTAGTATACTTAGTGACCTTTGGCTTTTGGACAGCAGGACCCCCAAAGACTTGGCAGCTTCATATTGGGTAGTCAGTGGGCCAACTTGCTCCAGGAACCCAGTTCATGGGGTTTTCACCATTTTCTCCCATGGCATGGTTTTCTCCATCTGTTTCTTATGAATTATTTTATTGCCTTTTGTTTTGTTTAGTGGCCACACCTGGCAGAGCTTTGCATTTGGAATCATTCCTAATGAGGCTCAGGGACCATATGGGATGACAGGAATCAAACCTGAATTGACTGTATGCAAGGCAAATACCCTCCATGTTGTACTGTCACTCTGGCCTCAAGATAGCTTTATTAAATGACACTTTCTTAGAAAGTTGTGAGGGGAGAAAAATGAAGAAAGTATGTGTCAAGAGGAAATGGAGGAAATATGTGTGGGCCTCTACAGAGTAGAAAAAGCAAAGAAATGTAGGGAGAATCAAGTAAGGTATGTATTCATGGGTCTGAAGAGCAAGCCAACTTGATTTTTAAATAAGTATTATGATTATTATTTTAATATACAATTACTTTAATAATAAATTGAAAATAAAATGTATTATTTAATGTTAAAATATTATTTTTATAAAGTAATATTAAATGTAAGATTTTTTGTTTTTGTTTTTTGGGCCACATCCGGTGATGCTCAGGGGTTACTTCTGGCTATGCATTCAGAAATCGCTCCTGGCTTGGGAGACCATATGGGACGTCGGGGGATCGAACCACGGTCCATACTAGGTTAACACAGGCAAGGCAGACACTTCACTACTTCTGCCACCACTCTGGCCTCAATAAGATCATTTTTATAATAACATTTAAAATTTAATATTATTATTATTAGCCTTCCAAGCAGTGCTCAGAGGTCCAGGGTCCATCCTGGTAATTCTCAGCCAACTGGGCCAGTTGTACTATGCCTTCACTGTTGGGGGCCCTTCCACGCTTGTATCCAGAGATGCTGGGGGACCATGAAGTGCCAGGGATAAAACAGGGGCTGTTCCAGACATCTTGACCCTTGTACTCCCTATCTCGGGCCAATGAGGTTTTTTAATTTAATTTAATTTAATTTAATTTATTTGGGGAGGGGTTGGCCCACACCTGGCAGCAGTTCTCAGGGGTTACTCCTGGCTCTGTGCTCAGAAATCACTCCTGGCAAGCTCATGGGATCATATGGAATGCCAGGGATTGAACCTGGGTGGGTCCAGGTGGGCTGTGTACAAGGTAAACTCTCTACCACTGTACTATCACTCCAGCCCTTCCCTGAGTTTTTAAAATATCATATGCCTTGCATATCTAGACCCCTGAGCTCTGTAAGCAGTGATCACTGAGCACAGAGCAAGGAGGAAACCCTGAGACTGTTAGGGGTAGCCCAACAAAATTAAACAAACACACATATATACACACACCAAAAAAATAAAAAAGAGAAAAAGAAAAGAAAATTCTAGTCTTGCTAGGTCAGTTACATAGTTCTTTTTTTTATTTCTTTATTCTCTCACTCAAGAACTAGCCCTTGCTAGAATCTTAGTCCATGAACACTTGTTGAGTCTAATTGCTTGTTATTTTTTTCTATTCATCCAATGAATATTTGGGGGCCACATCCAGTGTTGCTCAGGGATTACTCCTAGCTCTACACTCAGGAATTACTCCTGGCAGGCTCAGGGCACCATATGGAATGCTGGGGATTTAGCCCAAGTTGGCCATATGCAAAGCATGTGCCCTACCCACTGTACTTTCTCTTTGGGCTCTGAGTATTTGTTGAGGCCTTGTAATGCCTTAGTATTCTGCTGAAAACAGACAAGGAAGTCAACTATTGTTTTGTCAAAGGGTGAGTGGAAAAGATCCCCAAATCAATAGTCACAACACAGCATAATGATCCGTCATCATTTGCAGGCAGTGCTCAGGGGTTACTCATGGCTCTGCACTCAGGAATCACTCCTGGAAGTGCTTGGGGACCATATGGGGCACCAGATATTGAATTTGGGTCAAGGATAGGCAAGTGCCTTATCCTTTCTGTTATCACTCCAGCCCCTAACTGACTTCTGTTGCTTTGAGGGGGCACAACCAGTGATGCTCAGGGTTAGTCCTGGCTATGTGCTAAGAAATCGCTCATGGCTTGGGGGACCATATGGGATGCCAGGATTGAACTGTGGTCCATCCTGGATCAGCCTCATGCAAGGCAAATACCCTACCACTGTGCTATCGCTCTGCCTCCCCCCTCTTAATTGACTTCTGAATGGACATGAACTATGATTTATGGATTGCTCATGGCTGGAAGAATTTGGAGAAAGCCTGATCCATCCTCAATCCTGTTTTATTTATTTATTTTTTATTCATATTGTTGTGAAGATTGTAGAGTTCAAAAGTGTCATCCTTTCGGCTCCTTCAAATCTGTGTTGGGCTCTCATTTGTGGGATATATATGTATAGATCTTATATCTTACACATATAAGATAGTATGGTAATAATATCGAGACAATAAATATGAGGGCCAGGATGATCATTCATGGTAGGAAACTTGCCACAAAGAGCTGGAGAGTGCAGTGAGAGCAGAGAAGGGAGCACTAGGACAATGATCCCTTTGGACAAGAACTGCTGGAAGGAGGGCAAGTGATATGTATATATGTATGCTATCCCTTTAGGAGAAATACTGCAAGCCACTGTGAGAGAGAGAGAGAGAGAGAGAGAGAGAGAGAGAGAGAGAGGGAGAGAGAGACAGACAGAGAGACAGAGAGAGACAGAGAGACAGAGAGAGAGACAGAGAGACAGACAGAGACAGAGACAGAGAGTGAGTGAGTGAGTGTGAGAGAGTGAGAGAGAGACTGCCACAGAGATAGGCAAGAGAAAGAACAGGAGGTAAACAGGGAAACTGGTGGTGGGAAATATGTACTAGTGAAGGGATGGGTGTTGACCATTATATGACTAAAACTCAATCATGAAGAACTTTGTAACCACAGTGTTTAAATAAAGCAATTAAAAAAAATTTGTTCAGCCAATGGTGCAGGTTTTCTTTCCCATGGACACAATGTCTCCTTGCTCGTATTATCTCCCTGAAAGCTTCCTACAGTATCTTCCTCCAAGTGAGTCTAGTTAGGAACATTCCTCTGGGGGCCAAGTGTAAACATTAGCTAAATGTTGGGTGTAATCCTAGATTGGAAAGGAATCTGTGTGGGATTTGTTTGGAAGCAGGCGCTGCCTGTGTCTGCCCCATTCGGCAGGCTGCTCTTTATGCAGGTCAAGATTTCTTTTAGGGGTTGCCAGATGCAAATGGTATCTGACTTGATTCTGGATGAAACCTTTAGAGACAAGTTGTGTGGCTTCAAAGCTCCAATATCCCACATATGTACAGTTTTCAACATCTTGCTGGATTGATGGTATCCGAGCTTCTGTCTGAGAGACCTAAAGCTGTTCTTTTTGTGGTGGGAAATGAGCACTGATGAAAGCTGTTGTACATTGGATGACTGAAACTCAATCATGAACAACCTTGCAATTGTGGAAAAACAAAAACTGTATTAAGAACAGCCTTGGATTCACAGCGTCTAAATAAATAAAGTAATTAATTAAAAAAAAAGAACTGTTCTAGGTTCAGAGTGATAACACAGTGGGTAGGGCATTTGCCTAGCATGCAGCTGACCTGGGTTTGATCCCCAGAATCCCATATGGTCCTCCAAGCCTGCCAGGAGTAATTCTGAGCACAGAGTAAGGCGCAACTGCTGAGCAATGCCGGGTGTGGCCCCAAAACCAAACCAAATTAAACCAAAATAAAACCTATTCTTTGTAATCCTGACTCAACAAAACTTCCTATTGGCCCCCAATTTTCAGGCTCTCTCTCTCTTCCCTGAGCACAGCACTGAGTTTCCTCCTCAAGCAGTGTGGTGAAGGCTGCCATGTGGGTCTAGTCAATGAAACATAGTGGTTGAGATCCAGGACCCTGAGTCAGGAAAGAACTAGAAATATGGAGTCACCACTAGCTATTTAGAGTAAGGGATATTACATTAGATAATATATAATATCAGGGGACCTAGACTCCCCCCACACCCCACATTCCACATCATTGATGATTTGAAGTAGGTCCCAGCAGTGCAGCAAGCATGGTGATGGCTTCAGGTGAGTTCCAGTCATTTTGGCAATGGAAGATTTTCATATCCTCAAAAGATAGCAAGAAGCGAGTTTTTAAAACATGCTGATTAGGGTCCAAACAATAGCAGCCAAAGGGGGAAATGAAAAATGAGATGATACTGGCCCTGCCTTCAAGGATATTGAAATCAGTTCCAGAAACTTAGCTCTTTTATTTTTATGAGGGGTTGGTGGGAAACAGGGTGTGCCAGCAATGTTGGGGATTACTCTTTGTTCTGTGATCAGGAGTGAGCACTCTTGCAGTGCTCAGGGTCCATGTGGAGTGCCAGGGATTGAACTGGGGTTGGTTGGCTGTGTGCAAGGCAAGTGACTTATTCCCTGTACTAGTTCTTGGATATCAGGAAATTAGTTCTTCTTGCAGAGAAATTACCAAGTGCACATGGCAATGTCATGGGCAAGGGTTTGGTGAAGAGGCCCAGCAACTGGCAGGAGTGCCAAGTGCAGGAAAGATGAAAGGGAAGTGGGTTTTCTTCCTGGAAATCATAAAATTCGCTGATATATGGGTGGATCTGGAGAGTATTATGCAGAGTGAAATGAGTCAGAGGAAAAGGGACAGTCATAAAATGATCACACTAATTTATAGGATACATTAAAAAAAAGATAATATGGTAAAAATACCAAAGACAGGCCAGGAAGACTAGTCTATGGTGGGAAACTTGTCAAAAAGAGAAGGGAGTGCAGTGAGGGCAGAGAAGGGACCACTAGGACAATGAGGGTTGAGAATGATCCCTCTGGCCAAGAACTGGGTGCTGGAAGGAGATAAAGTGATATGCATGATACCCCTTCAGGAAAAATATTTCTAAATCTTCTAAAAGGAAGAGAAAGAAAGTGAAAGAGAGAGAGAGAAGTAAAATATCTGCCCAGAGATAGGCATGGGGGAGGATGGAGGGAAACTGGGGACATTTATGGCAGGAATTGTACACTACTGAAGGGATAGGTGTTGGACATTGTATGATGAAAACTTGGTCATGAACAACTTTGTAACTGTATCTCACAGCAATTTAATTAAAAATCGTATTTAAGGGCTGGAGTGGTGGTGCTAGTGGTAAGGCATTGCACGCGCTAACCTAGGATTACTGTGGTTTGATCCCCCGGTGTCCCATATGGGCCCCAAGCCAGGAGCGATTTCTGAGCACATAGCCAGGAGTAACACCTGAGTGTCATCGGGTGTGGCCCAAAATCAAAAATCAAACAAAAAAACCCATATGTTTTTTAAAAGAAGAATGGGAAAGGTGTCCAAAGGAAGTACCCTCTGGCCAAGATATAAAAAATGGTGGGCCCAGAGAGATAGCACAGCAGCGTTTGCCTTTCAAGCAGCCAATCCAGGACCTAAGGTGGTTGGTTTGAATCCCGGGGTCCCACATGGTCCCCCGTGCCTACCAGGAGCTATTTCTGAGCAGAGAGCCAGGAGTAGCCACTGAGCATAGCCGGGTGTGGCCCAAAAACCAACCCCCCCCCAAAAAAAAGGTAAGGGTGAAGGAGGAGAGGGACTGTAGAGCAGGGGTCTCAAACTCGAGGGCTGCAAACGGCCCTCCGTACAACATTTTGTGGCCCTACCCTAGAGGAATCTTTTTTTGTTTTGTTTTGTTTTGTTTTGTTTTAGTTGTTTGGGTCACACCCCCCAATGTTCAAGGCTTACTACTGACTTTGAACTCAAGGATCACCCCGACTTCGCCTCCTGCGGCCTGCAGGTAAATTGAGTTAGAGGCAAGGGGGTGCTCCTTGAGCATATCTTTGAGAGACTAGAGCCCTAAAGCTTGGCATAACGGGATTTCATGGGTCTTTGGGGAAAGCTAACAGGGTTGGGCTCCAGACTCCACTGAACTTCATCCTATCTACAAAAACCTTAAAAACTAGAACTGGTGTAGATGGAGAAACAGAAGAGAGGGAAATGAGTCAGAGAAAAACAATATTTTGCTTTTTCAGTGGAGCACTTATAAAGGGCTTTCTCCTGGCTCTGAAACCTCATGCAGAGCTAATACCTTACTTCCTGTGCTCTCTCCAGCCCCCTTTGCATGGCCCTTGGAATATTCTCTCAGTCACTCCTTCTAAGGCCAAGTTTTCCACATTAATCTTTTGCAATATCTAGAATTCTGGGGGTGGGGGAAGCAGGTGCTAGGGAGAGTAGGGTTTAGGAGATAAGTCTGAGGATGATACTATTTCTTTCTTTTTCTGGTTTTTGAATTGAATCCTCCTGAGGTGAACAGTTACAAAGTTGTTCATGATTTTTAGTCATACAATGTCTAACACCCTTCACCAGTTCACATTTCCCACCAATGGTCCCAGTTTCCCTCTTATCCTCCCTCTTGAATGCCTTGCAGACATTTCTTCTTTCTCTCTCTGAGACTATTTTTCTGTTGTGAGTCTTTTGAGTCCCTTCTTGAACCCCTGGGAAGGAATGGAGTGTATAGGAAGCAGGTGGTTCCTAATGGATACCCCAGGAAAATACACACATGTTCATTCTTCACACACCCCAGGGTTGCATGGACCACTACCATTTTTGTTTTGTTTTGTTCTTGTTTTTGGATCACATCTGATGGTGCTCAGACTTACTCCTGACTCTGCTCAGGAAATTACTCCTGGAAGAGTTCACGGAATCACAATTGTGATGCTGGGGTTGGAGCCTGGATCAGCAGTATGCAAGGCAAGTGCTTTAATCCCTGGAGTATCTGACAAGCCTGGTCCTGATCAGACACTATTTACTTTCCTAGGCTCAGGGGTCTCTGGAGAGACACTGCTAAGGAGAGGTTCGAGGCAATTTGTCCACCTTCTTTCTCATCCTCAAGGTCCCTTGTGCCTGTAGATTAATTTCCTGATCCCCTCCTCAGGCACCCTTTCAAGATAAACACTCATTCTGTGTGTGAATGTGACTCTGTGTGTGTGTGTGTGTGTGTGTGTGTGTGTGTGTGAGAGAGAGAGAGAGAGAGAGAGAGAGAGAGAGAGAGAGAGAGAGAGAGAGAGAGAGAGAGAGAGAGAGATGAATTCTTTGGCAATGAAGTCCTAATGAAACGTCAAGAAAACATCAGTGGCCTTGGAACTTGGATGGGGCTTGCACTGAATCTGTAACGTGCTTTAGTCACTGGGACAGCATTAACATCATGTGAGGTGCAGTAGGTCAGAGGGAGGACAAATACCAGCTGATCTCATTCATCTGTGGAACAAAGAGAGAAAAAAAAACACCAAGGAATAGACAGGATGGGGCAATGCTAGACCCTTGCCCATTGGTTACAAAACGTATTTATGACCAGAGTGGAGGAAGATGGTAGAGGAAAGGAGGTGACTTTGGTGGGAGGTAAAGTCACACTGTACCTCAAAATCATCAATTTTAACACTATTAGAATCACATCATCTAAGTATATTTTAAAAAATGAATGGACCATAAAGATAGTATAGGAGATAAACCCCAATTTTATGCCTGGTACTCTATGGTTCCAATACTGCCAGGAGTGATCCCTGAGTAAACTCTGAGCACTACCAGGTATCACCCTAAAACCATAAAATAAAATTATAAATTAAAATCATAAAATAAACTAAAACCATAAAATAAATTAAAAACTTTTAGGGGTCAGAGAGATAGCACAAGCAGGTAGGACATTTGCCTGTTATGCGGCCAACCATGTTCAAACCTCGGCATCCAGTAGGGTACCCCGAGCCTTCCAGGAGTGGTTCCTGGGCCCAGAGTCAGGAGTTACCCCTTAGTGGGTGTGCCCCCCAAATATTTTAATTAGAGGCTCATGGCATAGTACAGCAGGAAGGGCATTTGCTTTGCAAGAGGCAAAGCAAGTTCAACCCATAGTACCTCAGATCCTTCCTCTGAACAGTGTCAGGACAGATTTCTGAATGCAGATCCAGGAGCAAGTCCTTAATACTGCTGAGTGTGGTCTCCAAACCAAATAAATAAAATGAAAAAAGAATTCTAACTAGAAAAAAGACAAAAAAAATACTAAAGAAATTTGCACTTATGAGGCTGGAGTGATAATACAGCAGGTAGTTGTTTGCTTTGCACACAGCTGACTAGTTTGATTCTCAGCATCTCCTGAGTACTGCCAGGAGTAAGCCCTGAGCACTTCTGCATGTAGCCCAAACTCAAATAAACAAATAAAATAAATGGCACTGAAAGCCCGCTATCTCTTCAGACCTGTTAGAAACATAGCAAGTCTTAAATAGAAAGGTTAGATGGGAGAAATATTACAGGAAAGCACTTGCCTTGCATGGGACAGACCCTGGTTAGATACGCAGGATTTAGGATAATTCCTCAAATTCCTCTGGGATCATTTCCTGAGCAGAGCCAGGAGTGAGTCCTGAGCAGCACTGGGTGTGACCCCATAACCAAACCCAAACCAAAAGAGACAGAGAACAGATGGCTGGGAGTGGGGGCAAGGAGTGTTCTCTATGCCACAGAATCCAGGGGTTGTTCAGTTCCCACCAATAGGAATCTTTCTTCTCGACAGGAAGGAGAGGGAGGTGGCATCCCTGGATTTTGTGGGGTGCAATGATCACCAAGTGGGAAGTTTGGGTGCAGTGTATGAAAAAAGCTCATTGAGGGCCCGAAGAGATAGCACAGCGGCGTTTGCCTTGCAAGCAGCCGATCCAGGATCAAAGGTGGTTGGTTCGAATCCCGGTGTCCCATATGGTCCCCCGTGCCTGCCAGGAGCTATTTCTGAGCAGGCAGCCAGGAGTAACCCCTGAGCACTGCCGGGTGTGGCCCAAACACCAAAAAAAAAAAAAAAAAAAAAAAAAAAAAAAAAAAAGAAAAAGCTCATTGAGAAAAAAGTCTTGAAAGCTTCATTATCCCTTTGCTTTGGCTCTTACCACACCCTACACACCCCCAGCAAATGCCAGGAGACAGGAGGGCGATAGGAACAGGCAATGCGGGTCTGCTCAGAGTTTATCTCGTGGGCAGCTCAGCACCCCCAGAGCCTGGAGATTTCTCAGTACAACCAACCATCCTCCGAGCTGTCTCTCCTTTCTTTCTCACATTCCACAGCAATTTCAGCCCAGCCCTTTCCAGCTTTGTGCATTTTGTGATTTTGAGAGAGCACCCTAGAAAATATGTGGGGATGGCTGGCCTGGCCCACGGAATCCTCTCCCCACTTTTCTTTTCATTTTCTTTTGTTTTGTTTGGGGCCAAACCCAGCAGTGTTCAGGGATTACTCCTGGCTCTGTGCTCAGAAATCACTCCTGACAGCTCAGGGGATCATATAGGAGGCCGGGAATTGAACCTGGGTCAGCTGCATGAAAGTCAAATGCTCTACCCATTGTGCTATCTTTCTGCTCCCATCCCTCCTTTTTTGTCTGTGGGGCTCAGGAGAGGATTCCCATACACATGCTGAGAAGGGTGAGGCCGGGACCAGCAGAGAGTACATGCAAGGCATGTGCTGACCCAGGTCCCATCCCTTACAACACATGACCCCCTTGCGAGCAATCTTAGAAGCCCTGACCCAGCACAGCTAGGTGTAGCCAGAATGGTCCTGAGCACCGCCAGGGTAGCCCAGATAATCCCTGGTACTGTAGGGCCTAAGCATCCTCACATCCTCTCATCCTTGGATCCTTACACTGAGCCAACAGGCCAATTGGCCTAGTATCTTAGGACATAACCTCAGATTTTCTGAGGTCAGAGGCGTTGGATTAACTGGTTTTCATTCTACTCATGATAATTCTTCTTTTTTAATGCTTGTCACTCTGGACTGGAAGCACCTTTGAATTGAAGCACCTTTTGGATTGGGCCCTTACCCTACCTGTTGTCTACCCCAGGGGTTTTTCTTTCACTTCCAATAAAGACCCCTGGTCTCAGGGAGAAACTCCCTTCTGGTTTTTTGTTTTTTTTGTTTTTTGTTTTTTTTTTTCTCTCTCTCTCCAACTAGTCTATCTGCTTGGCTAGTATCTCTTGCTAGTAAGTGGAAGGCTTGTGGTGGAATTTTCCCAATATTTCCTGTGTCAGTGTTGCTTCCAGACCTACGTCTCCCCAGTCCCTTGGGATTTGAGGCTTTCACTTCACAGAGGGATAGTGCATGTGGCCAAACTGGGTTTGATACCCAGCTTCCCATATGGTCCAGAGCATGCCAGGATGATCTCTGAGTACAAAGCCAGGAGTAAGTCCTGAGCATCCAAGCATGTTCCCCAAATAAAAAGCAAAAATTATAACAAAAGAAAATCTCAAACAGGATAAGAGTGGAGGTAAGAGGTGGAGCCTTAGGGTAACCCTGAGGACCACAGTGGCTTTAGGAAAACCTCATGTCTCACCTCCAGAGCAGGTTCAGCAGAGCAGGCCAGCAACAGTCATGTGTCTACAATCAAGGCACTAGAACACTGCATCTCTATAACTTGATCCACTGCTCCACAGTGTCTTGGGAACTACAGCTTTAATCAAGTGAAACAAACATGTTATATTATTATTTCACTGTGTATTATTTTTTGGGCCACACTCTGTGGTGCTCAGAGGTTGCTCCTGCTTTGTGCTCAGGAATCACTCTTGGCAATGATCGGGAGACCCTCTTCAGTACCCAGAGTGAGGACTAGTTTTGGCTGCATGCAAGGCAAGGGAGAACAGGCTTAGAAAACAGCAAAGGATTTTTTTCATTTGCATCATTTTTCTTGGAACAGAATTATGGATGTCTCTCTGTAAATTCCGGAAAATGGGAGACCTTGAAATTATTAGCGAGCAAGTCTGGAAAGTGAAAATTATTGTGCAATCTCTGTTCTGCTTAATTAAAATGTGTGTGAGATGGTTTTTTTTTTTAATGGTTTCTGGGTCACACCCAGCGGTGCTAAGGTGTTACTCCTGGCTGTCTGCTCAGAAATAGCTCCTGGCAGGCACGGGGGACCATATGGGACACTGGGATTGGAACCAATCACCTTTGGTCCTGGATCGGCTGCTTGCAAAGCAAACACTGCTGTACTATCTCTCCGGGCCTGTGTGAGATGGTTTTTAAGGAGCAGTAGAAGAGTTTGAGAGGTCACCAAAACCATGTTCTGATCTCCTAGAGGGCTGATAGGCTGAAGAAAGAAGCCTTCTAAGACTTCTAAGATGCTTAAGTCCTAAGCCCCACAAACTATGACTGCCATCCTACAAGACAAGTGGGACTGTCTTGTGACAAAGACTTGTGAGAGGGGGAAGTTAGCCTGATCATCTAGTAAGCTTGACTCAGTTACAAGAGTCTGTCTAAGAGGGACATTGGCAGAAATGCAGAAGAAAGTAGCAAAGGGAGGCAAGAGAGATAGTACAGCAATTAGGGCATTTACCTCGCATGTGGCTGACTTCAGTTCAATCTCCAGCATCTATATGGTTCCCAGAGTCTGCCAAGAGTAATCTCTGAGTTCAGTGTTGTGTGGTCAAAAACAAATAAGCTAACAAAACAGTAAAGAGTGTGTGTGGGTGAGAAGGACAGGGAGATGGCTCAGAGAACTGAGCACAGACTTTGCCTCAGGAATCCTGGCTTTGATCCCTGGATCTCCATATTGAGACACACTAGGAGTGACAATCAAGCACTGAGCTGGGAATCTTAGAGTGTAGTTCAGAAAGAAGGAGAGAAAGAAAGAAAGAAAGAAAGAAAGAAAGAAAGAAAGAAAGAAAGAAAGAAAGAAAGAAAGAAAGAAAGAAAGAAAGAAAGAAAGAAAGAAAGAAAGAGAGAAAAAAGAAAGGAAGGAAGGAAGGGAGGGAGGAAAAAAAGAAAGAAAGAAGAGAAAGAAAAAAGGAAGGTAGAAAGGAAGAAGAAAGAAGAAAGAAAGAGGGGGTGAAAAAAAGAAAGAAGGGAAGGAAGAAAGGAAGAAGGAAAGAAAGAAAGAAAGAAGAGAAAAAGAAAGAGAAAAAAGAAAGAAAAAGAAAAAATAAAAAGAAAGGAAGGAAGAAAGAAGGAAGAAAGGAAAGAAAGGAAGGAAGAAAGGAAGACAGGAAGAAAGGGAGGAAGAAAGGAGGACAGGAAGAAGAAAGGAAGGAAGAAAGTCAGGAAGGAAGAAAGAGAGGAAAGAAGAAGGAAGGAACGAAGGAAGGAAGGAAAAAAGGAAGGAAGAAAGGAAGGAAGGGACAGCAAGACTACAGAAGCAGAGTTTCAAGGGATGCATCCATAAGTCAAGGAATGTCTGCAGCCTTGGTCAGGTAGAAGAACAAGGAATAGATTCTCTGCAGGAATCTCCCAAAGAAGCAACCCCAATGCCCTCACTGCAACTTGCCTGCATTATCCCACATTAGCTGTGAACTATGGTGCTAAGTGTTGAATTAACATGTTAACCCAGACAGACAGACAGAGACTGGCCTTCTGTCTTGCAGAAATAGGAGCAAGTCCATTCCTATTATTGGGAGCCTTTTCCTGGGTGGAAATCTGGTGCCCATCAGAGCAGATGGTGAGAGAAGTACAGTCATGAGAAAAATCAGAGACCATGAGGAAGAGAAACTAACCATAGCAAAATGCTCTTCCTACTGGCCGGTTGGCCCCTCTCTTAGCCATGGTGATTGCAGAGCAAGCAGCTTCTATTTCCTGGCTCTGCAGGATTATAGTAGTGGCCTGAGGGCTGAGGGGTCCTAGACCTCTTCGCTATCCTTTGAAGGACAAGCTAAGGCCACCAAGGAGATGCTGGGATAACTGGACTGGATGAAACTTGCAAGTTGCACTTAGATTTATCTCATGAATTTTGGGGGAGGCGATTATTTCTAGGGGATTATATATATATATATATATATATATATATATATATATATATATATATATATATACACACATGAGGAATTGCCAAGGTCTCCACTTGTCTCTCTCCCACTCAGGTTAGCAATGCCCTGGGCTGAGCCCAGAGCTTGCCCGCAATGCAGCTCACAAGAACTCTGGGCTGGAGCTAGAGAGGGACACAGGGGGTTGGAACAGGCTGGGGTTCTGGGGTTCATCCTTGGTACTGAGTGCTTCCTGAAATACTACAGGAATGATTCCTAAATACCACCCAGAAGTAACATCCAAAACTGAATTAAAGGAGCTCTGGGATGGGGCTGAAGAGGGATAGAGGGGACTGGAGAATGCTGGGATCCCAGATTCATCTCTGACCATCCTGGAGCACTGCTGGAATTATCCCTGAATATGACTCAGGAGTAGCCTCCACCCAAAGCTGAACAAAAGAATCTCTAGACTGTGGACCATATCCTTCCCAGGTAATAAAAGGGGACAATAAGCAAGGTCAACATTCAGCCCACTTACTGCTGATGGTGGCATAGCCTGGTGCAATGAGGAACGGGGTGCACACAGCACTATTGGGCTCTATTGGGGACACATTGAACTAGCCCCCGACCCTGGCTACTGCTATCAGGGCAGAGAATTAACTAGGGAATCCCCTGGCAGACATAGATAGGGACAGTCACCATCCAGGGGGCACCAGGGACAGAAACACAGAAAAGTTTCCTTTGTGACAGTTTAGACCTACTTCCAGGAAGCCAAGGAAATTTATGGAAGAAAGTTTTGTGTGAAGAGTGGTGGGGTGGAAGCAGGGTTTGTTGCAGGTCACTGGCAGCTTTGGCCAACCAGACTCAAGCCGAGTCCTCATGTAACCGATTTACCTAGGGGTTGGTGACACCAGGACTTTTTTCCCTACCAGTCCACTTGCTACTGACCTTAAATGAATTTGAGAGCAAAAATGGGTTGTAGAGATTGTGTGTGTGTGTGTGTGTGTGTGTGTGTGTGTGTGTGTGAGTGGCCAAGGCATCTGGTTTATAAGCATGAGATTTCAAGTTGGATACCTGGCATTTCCCACATATGCCTCACTTAGGCAGCTCTACTGTGTGTATTCCAAGGCAGTGTGCAGTCTCTGGCATTTCTCAGCTGGGTGTGTGGGAGACTTACAAGGGAAGTGTGCCATCCCCTTCGAGCATGACAGGTCGTGTATCCCTCACATTTGTGTGTGTGCTACAACTGAGTGAGCAGTACAACCGTGTGTGTGTGTGTGTGTGTGTGTGTGTGTGTAGTTTCCTCACCATCTCCCAAGCAACAGCACTAACAGCAAACATGAATAAGGAAAGGGAATTTCAACACAGAATAAGGCTACAGTGCTCAGAGCTTCTTGACTCAGATGCTCCAGAGCCAACTGAAAGCACAGACATGTGGGGTGTGGGAAGAACTGAACTCAACTGGGTGCTGCTTTCACCCATCAAAAGATGGCTGGAGGCAGAACCTTTTCCTGTTGTTGCGTTGTGTTTTTGCAAGGCACCCTGGGAATGTTCCTGTTGTCCAAGTGAGCCAAGTGAGTGTGTGCACTGGCTGAATTGAAGTTGTGCTTTTGCTTTTAGTTTTCTTTTGTTTGTATTTTTTTTGGGGGGGAGGGTCTCACCTGCCAGTGCTCAGGGCTTACTCATTGGCTCTGTACTCAGGAATGACTCCCAGTGGGCTCAGGAGACCATATGGGATGTTGGGGATCAAATTTGGGTCATGCAAGGGTGTGTGCCATGCAAGTGTGCCAAGCAAGGCAAGTGCCCTCTTTGCTGAACTAGAGCTCTGACCCCAGTCTGGGAATGTTTCTATCATCCAAATGAGTCTGTGTGCTGGCTAAGTCAGAGTGTTTCTGGTTTGATTTGGTTTGTTTGGTTTAGGGCAGAACAAGTACCTAAACCCCTGTACTACGTGTCTGGCCCCTAGAGATACATATGATGCTCATATATCACTTCATCTTTTTCTCCCTGGAGCTTTCTTTTCTTTTTTTCTTTGGTTTTTGGGCCACACCCGGTGTCGGCAAGCAGAGGTTCTTTGCTCAGAAATTGCTCCTGGCAGGCTCAGGGCACCATATGGGATGCTGGGAACCCAGGCCCTACTGCTGTGCTATTGCTCCAGCTCCCCCCCCCCCCAATGCAGTTTTGAAGAATATAATCTGATGGAATACTAAGCAAAGGCCTCTGGTTTGGAGGGGACATTTCATTGTTTGACCCAGCTCTGAAAGGCCCATTGTGACCCATCATGAGATTTTTTTGTCTCGAGCAGAGGGCAAGACACTTGAGCCCATAAACTCTACTTGGCATGTCCAGTCAAGTCTCCTAATCCACCCCCTAACCCAGGAGCCTATGAGCTTGTTCCTTGTTTCTCGTTGTCTTGGCACTTTCTTGTGATCTGATGAAGACACACACAGAGCAAAACACAGATGAAAGGGGAACATTGAGCCACAAGGACCCCTACAGCCCTGTCTTTCCACTGCCATCCAGTGAACTTCCACAGACACTGCCCAAGACCCTTTGGGGGACTTTGGGGGGACTTTGGGGGGATTTGAAACAGCTCTGCGGCAAACTTCCCTACAGCCTCACAGCTAAGTCTCCAGTTTTGTAAATCTTTACTGGGCCAGTATTATGTGAACATGAGATTGCCAAGGAAAATGAGTCAGATTTTTAATCCCTCTGCTAGAAGAGAAACAAAAAAAGAAAAAGAAAGAAAGAAGAAAAAAGGAGGCTGGCAGACCATTACACTTTTCATTACTGAACCTTTACTCTTTTCATGACCAGTTTTCAGAACAGTAAACCCGCCCACGGCAGAGCTTTCACTCCAGGTTATTCATTATTACTCCCTCTATAAAGTCTCTTGGGCTAGTTCCTTGATCATTCCCCTTTCATCTGCTTTCAATGATCCCAATGCTTCAATTTCAGGAAAGCAAGGGTCAAGTTTTCCCACAGTTGTCCTAGTTACAAATATTGGCATCAAAAGTAACTGCAACTTCGCTTTCTCTTGAAAGTTCTTTACTGGTTGGGAAGTGCCTTCTGGGGAATGAGAACTGTAGGAAGTGTGAGGTTAGCAACTGGTGCAGCCATTCTGGAAAAAAAAAAACAGTAGGGCATTTCCTCACCAACTAAAAATAGACCTTGCAAAGACACAGCAAATGCACAACTGAGTATCTATTTGAAGATGATGAGATCACTTGAGGAACTTGAGGCACCCAGATGTTTATTGAATTTCTGAGTATCTCTGACAGCTAAGAGATGGAAACAGTTGATGAGCCCCTCGAGAAAGGATCAGGTTAGTATTTACGCATAATAGAACTCTACTGGCTGCCAAGGAGAGATGCCAGATGCCATTTACCATCCGAAACAAGATGGAAGCAGTCATGTGGAAGAAATCCAAATGGGAAAGAGAAAGAAGGAACTTGCCGAGCTATAATTTTACAATAAAATGTTTTCAACACAACAACAAATAAACTAATCAATGAATTGGTTCAGAGTGATAGCACCACAGGTAGGGCATTTGCCTTGCAATCTTCCCACTTGGGTTCAATCCCTGGCATCCCATATGGTCCCATGATCCTGTCAGGAGGGATTTCTTTTCCTTCCTTCCTTCCTTCCTTCCTTCCTTCCTTCCTTCCTTCCTTCCTTCCTTCCTTCCTTCCTTCCTTCCATTCCTTCCTTCCTTCCTTCTTCCCTCCCTCCCTCCCTCCCTCCCTCCCTCCCTCCCTTCCTTCCTTCCTTCCTTCCTTCCTTCCTTCCTTCCTTCCTTCCTTCCTTCCTTCCTTCCTTCCTTCCTTCCTTCTTCCCTCCCTCCCTCCCTCCCTTCCTTCCTTCCTTCCTTCCTTCCTTCCTTCCTTCCTTCCTTCCTTCCTTCCTTCCTTCCTTCTTCCCTCCCTCCCTCCCTCCCTCCCTTTCCTTCCTTCCTTCCTTCCTTCCTTCCTTCCTTCCTTCCTTCCTTCCTTCCTTTCCTTCCTTCCTTCCTTCTTCCTTCCTTCCCTTCCTTCCTCTCCTTCCTCCCTTCCTCCCTCCCTCCCTCCCTTCCCTCCCTCCCTCCCTCCCTCCCTCCTCCCTTCCCTTCCTCCTTCCCTTCCTTCCCTTCCTTCCTTCCTTCCTTCCTTCCTTCCTTCCTTCCTTCCTTCCTTCCTTCCTTCCTTCCTTCCTTCCTTCCTTTTGCTCAGAGATTACTCCTGGCTCTGCACTCAGAACTTGCTCCTAGTAGGCTCAGGGGACTATCTGGGATGCTGGAGATCGAACTCAGATAGGCTTTATGATAGGTAAGTGCCCTACCCCATGAGTGATTTCTGAGTATAGAGCTAGGAATAACTCCTGTGTGCCATATGCTGTGCTCTCCACCCCCCATCAAAGAGTAAGTGCTTCCTTTGGATGAGAACCAAAGGCATGATAAGGCCTTGAGGGGTGTGAAAAAGAGAAAGGATATTGGGGTTGACCCAAGAAAATGTAAGGAAAAATATAATCCTCATTAGTAACAGACCAATATTGCTTCTCTATGACAAGCATACCAGACTTATGTAGACTGTTAGTAATATGGCATTTGATCACGGAGTGGATGGGAGCTTCTGGGGTCTGGATCAGGGTTGAGTGCATGCAAGGATTTTTTTTAATTATGAGAACAATGATGCAAAGAAAGAGGACAAGGCAAAGTTACAGTGGAAGGACAATCACCCATAAACAGAGTTCTCAGAAGAAATCACTTTGCTGATGCCTAAATTTTGAACTTACAGTCAAAGAACATTAAGAAAAATAAAACAGAACCCATGTACAATTACTCTGTCCACAAGTCCCCAGATTGTAGTACATTATAACTTTTCTTGGCAGTACACCAAGCAATATAAGGCCATGAAATTTATGTGACTCCTTAAACATTGGAGGCATAGTATTTTTATTTTTTTTAACATTTTTTACATTTTCATGCACATGCATATTAGTTTAAGTTAACATCAAAAGTTTAAGTGTTGGGGCCGGGCAGTGGCACAAGAGGTAAGGTGCCTGCCTTGCCTGCGCTAGCCTTGGACGGACCACAGTTCGATCCCCCGGCGTCCCATATGGTCCCCCAAGCCAGGAGCAACTTCTGAGCGCATAGCCAGGAGTAACCCCTGAGCGTTACCAGGTGTGGCCCAAAAACCAAAAAAAAAAAAAAAAAAAAAAGTTTAAGTGTTTTTTTTTTTTAAGGTTTAGAGTCAAAGGAGCACAGTAAAAATGGTGTTAGAGTGGCAAATATTGTTTGCATAGGCCCACCAAAATATGGGGGACATGGAAAGGAAAAGCCTTGGCCTAAATACAAGAAGACCCTACCCCTGAAGTTTCCTGGCATAAGACTAACACTAGGCTCCAGGCAAACTAGTTTGTTCAATCCAAGTCATTGTCTGTAGTGCCAATACAGTTTTATTTTTCACACAGTCTCTATTCTTGGTATCAGGTTTCTGTACATGCAAGGATTTTTTTGGGGGGTTGGACCCCTGATTTCTTAATGTAGAACCTCTGAACATTGACAGGAGTGGCCAAAACAAAGCAGAACAAAAAACAAGTACCCTACTTACTGTCACTGTGTCCCTTGACTGAGATTTGAAACTATACTTTTGTTGTTGTTGTTGTTTTTTGGGGCCACACCCAGTGATGCTCAGGGTTTACTTCTGGCTATGTGCTCAGAAATTACTCCTGGCTTGGGGACCATATGGGAAGCTGGGGGACTGAATCGCGATTCATCCTAGGCTAGCGCCTGCAAGGCAAATGCCTTACTGCTCTGTGCCACTGCCCCGGCCCCTACTTTTTTTTTTAAAGTCTATTTAAAAACCTTGATTACAAAGTGGTTCATGACTGGGTTTCAGTATTAAAATGTACATCACTCTTCACCCATGAACATTTTCAGTCACCAATGTTCCCAGTTTCTCTCCCACCCTCCTCCCCACCTGCTTCTTGATAGACATTTAACTTTCTTCTCTTTCTTTCTCATCCTTTTTTTCTCTTTTTTTTTTTTAATTTAAACACCTTGATTACATACATGATTATGTTTGGGTTTCAGTCATGTAAAGAACACCACCCATCACCAGTGCAACATTCCCATCACTAATGTCCCAAGTCTCCCTCCTCCCCACCCGACCCCCGCCTGTACTCTAGACAGGCTCTCCATTTCCCTCATACATTCTCATTATTAGGACAGTTCAAAATGTAGTTATTTCTCTAACTAAACTCATCCCTCTTTGTGGTGAGCTTCCTGAGGTGAGCTGGAACTTCCAGCTCTTTTCTCTTTTGTGTCTGAAAATTATTATCTTTTTTTCCTCTTTAAGTCACTGAGTTTGCACTATTGTTTCTGAAGGGGTACCATGTATATAATTTTATCTTTATTCAACACCCAATTATTGTCCAGAGTGATCAGTTCCAATTAGCATTGTCATAGTGATCCCTTCTCCACCCTAACTGCACTGCCCCACTATTTGTGACAAGCTTCCTATCATGGACTGGTCCTCCTGCCTCTCTTGTCTATTATCTTTGGATATTATTATCATACTATATTTTTATATCCCATAAATGAGTGAGATTATTCTATGTCTATCCTCCCTCTGACTCATTTCAATAAGCATAATATTCTTCAGATCCATCCATGTATAAGCAAATTTCATGACTTCATTTTTCCTAATAACTACATAGTATTTCATTGTGTAGATGTACCACAATTTCTTCAATCACTCATCTGTTCTCAGGCACCTGGGTTGTTTCCAGATTCTGTCTATTGTAAATACTGCTGTGATGAACATAGGAGTACAGAGGGCTTTTTTTGTCTTTTGTTTTTATGTTCCTAGGTATATCCCAGGAGTGGTATATGGTTGGATCATATGAAAGCTCAATTTCTAGTTTTCTTAAAAATACACATATTGTTTTTCAAAGTTGGACTAGATGGCATTCCCACCAGTAGTGAATAAAAGTCCTTTTCTCTCTGCATCTGACTATACTCTTTTTATTGTTTAAAAATAACATCACCTATTAATTATTGGGCCAGAGACTCAGAGAGACTGAGAGAGAAAAAAATAGAGGAGATAGAAACAGACAGAGAAAAAGAGAGAGAGAGAATACATGAGAGGTGGTGCTTTCAGTGGCTAAGAGCCTGGTTTGATCCCTGTACCATATATGGTCTCCTGAGCACTAGTAGGGGTCACTCTTGACATTCATAGCGTGGCCCCAAGCCCAAAACAAACATAGAATGAAAATAATAATATATATCTTGGGCCAGATATAATACTCAGAATACTTTGTATGTTCTATATCATTTAATTTCAAAGGTAGCAATGATGCCATTTTCATACCAGGAAACAGAAACATGGGGAAGCTAAGTGACTACTGGCTCATGACCTCAAAAGAGCTAAATGGGAATTGAGACAGTTAGTGATACTGTGAGACTTGTGGTGGAAATGATGTTACTTCACTGATGGACCCATCTGATGTCCTCCACCTCCAATCCCATCACTCAACTCTGGCCTTCCACCTCTATGTAGTTCCCTACATGAAATCAACCTTGTTCTACTTTAAGCAAACACTTCAGAAACACAAGAAATGTTCGTAAAATTCATTGAAAGAGGATACCAGGACTAGAGAGATAGTACAGTGGGCAGAGCATTTGCCTTGCAAGTGGCCAAACTAGGTTTGATCTCCAGCATCCCATCTGGTCCCCCAAGAGTACACAAGAATGATCCCTGAGCTATCAGTAATTTCTGATCATTGCTGGGTATAGTTCCCAAACCAAAATAAAGTAAAATAAAATTAAAGATATTAATTAAGAGTTGCACAGATTTGGGGACTGAGACTATCTCAGCCAGGGAAGCTGAAGGGAAGGGAAGACTTGGTGTGTGGCTGGGTTAGGGAAGTCACTTCATTATAAAGCACCTGCATTGCATGAGTGATGTCCTGGTTTCCATTCCCTGCCCCACAAAGACACCATAAATACAAGTTCAGGATGCTGCTGTATTCTCCTATGTGACATGGGTCCTGGGAATGGATAATGGGCCAGAGATGTTCACCCCACTGGTCCCCCAAGCCTGCCAGGAGTTATTTCTGAGTGCAGAGCCATGAGTAACCCCTGAGCACTGCTGGGGTAAAATAAAATAAAATAAATAAAAAAATGAAAATACAGAACATGCCATGTGTCTGAAACAAACCAACAGAAAAAACATTCTAATTAAATTTTTGATGCAATTGGATGTTTTCTACAAAATATTTTCTGCAATATTCTACAAAATATTTTTAGAAGTGAGTTGCTTTCATCAACTTCCTCAGAGTTCCCAGTGACCTTGTCCATGCCAATATTGATCTTGCTGAAAGCTGGCAGCCCACCTGCTTGGTGAGTCTGTGCCCTGGGACTGGTGGTCTGTCTCAGTAGTGAGACCACTATCTGAGCATAGTCCCAGAGAATCTCAATAACAGGTCATTCTGTATTTGGGGGGGGAGGGTGGGCCACACCCTGTAGCTCTCAGGGGTTACTCCTGGCTCTGTGCTCAGAAATTGCTCCTGGCAGGCTTTGGGGACTATATGGGATACCGGGAATCGAACCCAGATCTGTCCTGGGTCAGCTGTATGCAAGGCAAACTTCCTACCGCTGTGCTCTCTCCAGCCCCCCCCTTCTGTATTTTTAAAAGGTAACCCTCTCCCCCCAAAAAAATAAATCCCCAAAACTCACTTATTTACTAGAAAAGAATCCAGGCAAGTAAGTTCCAAGGTTTTTGGTAGTTTTTAAGGACTGGTTTTGTTCAGTCCTTTTAACAACTTTGTTGAAACATTTTCTTCCTTCAGTATACTACAAACACATTTACGACTTAAAAAAAAATGTCCCAACCTATGTTAACTATTAACAACAAGCTGTGCTGATACTGAATTTGACTAAACACTCCAATATCTTGATGTTTGGTATAGCATTTCTCATGGGTTTTGTTTGTTTTGCATAACGGGGCCAATTATTTTTTAAAAAAGTCAACAAACGGATGCGGGAAAAATAGTACAGCAGAATGGGCATTTGTCTTGCTTGCAGCTGAGCACCCAGGTTCAATCCCTGGTACCCCATATGGTCCCCAACAAACTTCGCTAGAAATGATCCCTGAACATAGAGCCAGAAGTAAGGCCTGAGCACTGCTGGGTGTGGCCCCCAAACAAACAAGAGTTAACTGACTGAATACTCATCCAAACTTCACTGCTTTTTTTTCTTCCCAGGCTTCCTAATGATAATTACAAATAAAAATAATAGCCAGTTTTTAAAAATGAGCCAAGAAACAAGTTCCATGTTTGGAGAGTTTTTACTCTACAATAACCATAAGGACAAGCAGCCGACAAGCGGCAGACTGCTTTTAGTTAATTGCTATTTAGACTTAAACACCAGCAGGAAAATATAACCAGATGTTTTCAAAGAGGAAAGAAGTCCCGAGTCCATGGAGATATCTGTTATATAATAATATCCTCACTGACTTATCTATTTAGGGACTCAGTCAGAAACCCATTTCGTTCTTTGCTCAATGCACTGAAAACACTTCCTTTTAAAGGCAAAAAAAAAAAAAAAAAAAAAAATCCTTTCAACCCCACAACAAACCCACGACAAAATCTCAACAATCCAGTAAGGCACAATCTACATGTCCGGGAAGCCTAAATAAGTATTAAAAGAGAAATTCATCCATCAAAGTTCATCCTGCCCAAGAAATGCGAATACTCCAAGGTCACTCACTCCCCACCCACCCCCCGAACAGGGGCCATCTAGAACTTTCTTTATGGGGTAGCAAAAAGAAATCCTGTGGCTTGAGGGTGAAACCTGTTGGGTCTCACTCAACTCGACCCCGATTTACAAAACAAAATAGAGAAAGAACTTACATCGTGGAGTCCCAGAGGTAAGGCTGGTTCCCTGGCCGGGCCCGCAGCCCACAGCCTGGCCACGAAGCCTTCCCTGCAGCTTTGACAGCTGGTTTAATGTGCAAGGCTGGATGGAATGTGTGGTCTTGCATTTGGCTGTGCTTTTCCGTTCGCAGAGGGCCGCTGGCCCCGGTCGTAGCCATGGCAACCAGGACGAAGCTGCCGGCCTGCCTGATTCATTAACTACACAGCAGGGAAGAGAACCTGGCTAGGAGGGCCACCGTGGGCCATGCTCTTTGGGGCAGGCAGGAGGTGTGTGTGTGTGTGTGTGTGTGTGTGTGTGTGTGTGTGTGTGTGTGTGTGTGTGTGTGTGTGTGTGTGTTGTGTGTGTGTGTGTGTGTGTGTGTGTGTGTGTGTGTGTGTGTGTGTGTGGCAGGGAGCTGGCTTACTTACCAAAATGCAAAGCTTCTGAAAGGATCTCAGGAGAGCAGGCTGCATGCTGACCCCGAAGGACAATGGAAAAAAGTCTCTATTCATGGGAAAGGAGATGGATTGAGGAGACAGAGCGAGTGCAAGATGCTGGGATGCGGCTAACTTCTCAGAGTTCTTCATTTCCTTCTTCTTGGCCTGATGAATTGTTGCGCAGAGCAGCGACAGAAGAGTTTTAAAACTGCCCTTTGCGAATGGTTCCAAAGAGAAAATGAACTGGCTTCCTCCTTACCCAAATGGGGTCCTGTTCTTATTGGCTTCTTTCCTTCTTTCGTTCTTTTTTTTATTTTTAGTTCATTTTATTTTTAAAGATGTGGCCAGTCACCAAAGCAAATCAATATGCAGAAATGATTCTGGCCTTATTAACTGATGAGGCCCCACAAAATACTAGGAAAAACCCGAGGGTTGGAAAAAAGCCCTGCTAATTAGAAACAGCAGAAAACTAGAGTAATTGATGTGTCGAGAGCAAGCAAATTAGTCAATATTTGACAGAGAACCTGGTCAGGGAAGTGGATTCTTTTATTTATTATTTCTCCAGTTACTATTTTTCTGGCAAACCTTTCCCCCTCTGCACTCATATGCACCAGGCCAGGAAGTTTTAGGGGACAGCTGAGATGAAAGTCAAGGTTCCTGGCTTCCAGGAAATTCTACTATAGAAAGGGGATTATGTAAGTGAACTGGGTGTAAAGATAGGCCGGGTTCAAAGAAGGGAATTTGGAGCAGGCCTGGTAGCAAGGTACTGAACAATTGTCATAATCAAATCAATGTTGCACTCTTGGTTTTTTGTTTTTGTTTTTGCTGTTGGGGAGAATGGGTGGAAATTAGTTTTTTTGGACACACCCAGTAATGCTCAGGAGTGACCCCTGGTGGTGCTAATGACGAAAGTGGCTGCTTTCTTTATTTTTTCTTTTCTTTTTAGTTTTTGGGTCACATTTGGTGACGGTGCTTAGGGGTTACTCCTGGCTCAGTGCTCAGAAATCACTCCTGGCACACTCAGGGGACCAATTGGGATGCCAGGAATTGAACTCTGGTTCGTTCTGGATCGGCCGTGTGCAAGGCAAATGCCCTACCACTGTGCTATCATTCCAGCCTCCTGATTTATTTCTTGTTCTCTCTGCCTCATGCCTCCACCCTCATACCCAGAGTATTTTATTTTAGCCATGTTGCATATATATTTATTTATATATATTTTAAATAAAAAAAGCTTCAGATAAAACTGGAGCAATATTACAGTGGGTAGGATGTTTGTCTTGCACATGGCCAACACTAGATCAATTCCTGGCATTCCATTTGGGTCCTCTACTTCCAGGAGTGATTAATGAGTGCATAGCCAGGAGTAATCCTTGAGCACCACTAGTACGGCTCCAAGCCAAAACCAAAGACTAACCTGGGGCTGGAGCTATAGCACAGTGAGGAGGGCTCTTGCTTTGCACTTGGAAGACCCTGGTTCAATCCCCGACATCCCATAGGGTCCCCGAGCCTACCAATATTAATTTACGAGTGCAGAGATAGGATTAACCTTTGAGTATCACTGGATATGGTTCCAAAACAAAAGCCAAAAATACAAACAACACAATAAACTTTACATATGATTACACCCGTTGTTCTCCCCTAAAAAAACATTGTAGCATAATAACCATGATGATTATACAGTTAAATACAATAACACTTGATTGGGGTCTTCAAGGATGGCTAGTGTTTGAGCAACCAAGTCAGAGGGGAGAAGACAGCCACACCTCTAGAGAGGGGACACACACATATCATCTGCATTCTCTGCTGGTCTCCAGGATCAAGAACTCAGGCCATTTAAAAATAAAAACAAAGATAAAAAACAACAAAATAAAACATAAACTAACTGGAAAGAAGGCTTAGAGATGCAAGTGCACCAGGTCTATTCTGCAGTCTTGAATGCCAATGACTGGTAGAAGATAGAAAGGGAGACCCCCACATTCCACTGTTAATGGTGTTGCTTCAGCAGAGCAAGAACAGGAACCGTCAGATCAGAATTGTGCAGTATGGACTTGTGCCTGCATCTTGATCTAGTCCTTTTCTGGAAGGGATGGGGAGTAGTTGCCACAACTAGCAGTGCTCAGGGACTGAACCTGGCTCTGTGCTCAGGTGTCCCTGGACCATACATGATGCCAGGGCTTGAACCCAGATTATAGTAGCCACAGCCATGTGTAAGGCAAGTGTCTTCACATTTGTGCTACTTCTCCCACCACTCCACCCTTTCTTTTTATTTTATTTTATTTTTGCCACAACCAGTGGTGTTCAGGGCTTACTCCTGGCTCTGGAATTACTCCTGGTGGGGTCTGGAGAACCATATGTGGGACTGGTATCAGCAGCTTTTTCACTGTCCCGTCGCTCTTGCCCCTGACCCCTTCCATTCTTGAACATTATCATTCAAATACTCAGGGCTTCTGTTCCCTTTATTATCAGTAAAGTGAGGATAGCCCCAGAGAGAGGGGAGAGAGAGAGAGAGAGAGAGAGAGAGAGAGAGAGAGAGAGAGAGAGAGAGAGAGAGAGAGAGAGAGAGATAGAGATAGAATTTCATTGGCCAGTGGTGGCTGGGAGAAGCCTGGGTTCAAGAGAGAAAGAGGGATACAAAGCAGGCAGCATCTCTCTGATGTTTTATCTCCTACCCCCCATAGACTGACAGGTACTGCTCTGCGCCTCCACCCTAAGGACAAAATTTTTTCCTTTTATACCCGGCATAACAAGGGGCATGCCCAGGGGACATGACCAAGTTCAACTGTTATTACAGAGGACATATCCAAAGGGAGTGTCCATATCTAGTGAGAGTATCCAAGGGAAATGTCAAAGTCCAACTGCAATTACATCAACAAAGGATAAAGGAAGTGATGTCATTGGAAGGACACATGAGGACAGAAGAGGGACAGGGCAACCATGGTCCTTTTCTTTCCAATTTCCTGAACAATGGCGGCGAGCATGGATTTAGCCTCTTTCCACACTTTTCTCTCTTATCTACCTCTAATGTAGAGATGGGCTCACTCGACTCCACCACTGACAAGATCCTCAAGGACCATGGCTGTGGGATCCAGAGAGGATTTTACTTTTCTGGATGACCTCTCCTGAACGTGGAGTTGAGTTGCCATGAAGGACAGTTGAGGCCACTGGGAGCAATAGGACAGTTGTGGGTTTGTCTTGCTGGTATGAAACTTGGCAGAAGTGGCCCAGTCTGGGATCGGGCAGTGTAGACAGGGCCTCTTTGGGTGCTTGTGCTTGTGGCAGATATAACTTATCAAGTGACTGTTGACTGGGGCACTAACTTACCACTGGGGAAGACCTCTCTCTCTCTCTCTCTCTCTCTCTCTCTCTCTCTCTCTCTCTCTCTCTCTCTAATTGCCTTCCATTTTGAATGGGATTTTGTTCCACCTCTGGAGTGCTCAGGGGTTACTCCTGGCTCTGTACTCAGAAATCACTCTTGGCAGGCTCGGGACTATATGGAATGCTGGGGATCAAACCCTGCTAGCTGCAAGCAAGGCAAACCTACCCTCTATGCTATCACACTGGCCCCTCATTACTCTTACTTTAAAAATACACAAATTTGATTGATTTACTATTGGTAAATTTAGGAGTAGGACTGCATGCCTGGAGATATGTATAACCTCACCACATCTTTGCCAACAGTCTAACACTATCCCACTATCTAATTTTTCCCTCACCCATTCTTCTCCCCATCTGCCTTCCCTTGGATAACTCACATATTTTTGGAGGTATCTAGGAGATGTCTTTGTGGTGTTTTGCCAGTTTGTTGGCTTTTACCTGATTATTCATCTTCCACATAGGCCTGGAGCAATCTTTTTTCCCTTCACTTCTTTTTCACTCAGCAGTGTCACCTTGATTCCCACTAAAGGTGGTTACAAAAACACCCATTTTTGTGGGACCCACAAGATAGCACAAGGGTTACAGAGCTTGCCTTGCCTGTAGCTAACCATGGTTCCATTCCTAGTTCAATCCTCAAGACTGAATATAATCCCCTTTCTACTGTCAGGGGGAGATCCCTGAGCACAGAGCTAGGAGTAAGCTCTGGTTGAGATCAGGTGTGGTCCCAAATCTTAAAACAAAACAAAATCCAATTTTGTGTGATTTTCAATATTGTAATAGTCTTCCAGTGCCTACAGTTTATCCATCTTTATTTAGCCATCTGCCAATGGTTGGGTAGGTGATTCCATGTCTAACTACTAGAATGATGCTGATGGGATTTAGAGAAATTAGTGTATTGCTGGATCATAAGCTAGATCTATTTTGGAGGTTG
This sequence comes from Suncus etruscus, assembly GCF_024139225.1. Taxonomy (NCBI): domain Eukaryota; kingdom Metazoa; phylum Chordata; class Mammalia; order Eulipotyphla; family Soricidae; genus Suncus; species Suncus etruscus. The sequence continues at coordinate 43,686,397 of NC_064860.1, read as the reverse complement.
TTATCCATTCTTTTTCTTTTTTGTTTTTTGGGCCATGAGCTCTCTGTATGTCTTCTGGACCTGCCTTCTTGGTCTTGAGACATGGTCTAGGCTAGGGGATAAGGCACTTGGCTGGTGAGTGGCGGCCTTTTCCTATCCAAGAAGAATCCACAGGGGTTAACTTCATGCTTACAAAAGAATTCCAGTGAAATACATCAGCCAGGTCCTGCAACAAGCAGTTTAATGGGCACTTTTTATTTATGAAAGGAAAACAGAGTTTCCTCCCAGGTATGTGCAAGACTCAGAGTGAAGAGTTAGGATGTTGTTACTTTCCTGGCCCAGAGTGTTAATGTTTGGCTGGTCCTATCTCCTAAGGAAGCTTCCCTTCCTTAAGAATCACACCAAAAGGGACATTCCAGCAGAGGGCAATCTTCTGGTGCCAAAGCTAATACCAAACCCAACACAATTTTGTGTCATTTTTTGTATTTTCATTAATAACCTTCTCTTGACATCTGAAGCCAATGCTCCTTAAATTTCTGAAGCAGAAAACTTTGCCCCTCTCTGGCAATACTATTGACCCATGGAGCTGCTATGTTAGGTCATGTTTTCTGCTTATTGTCCAAATCAGAGACCCTACATTTATTTGACCTACTGTGAGGTAGAGGCCTTTGAAATAGTTCCCATTTGTACCAGTGATTTCTCTGCCTTTCATCTGGCTTTTCCCCTCCCCCTAGAGGGAGGGACTTTGGAGCATAATAAAGGGGAGGCAGGATAGCTGATCAGAGAGCTATCACCTAAGCTTGTGCTTCCACTTGGTGGAACGTCTAGCTTGTGAATGAACAGCTTGCAGTGCGAGTTTTCTTGCCTGCTAAAACATATCTGTGTGGATTATTTATTGTGGGGAATTACAGCTAACTAGCTTCTCCTATCCTCCCTGAAGAGGGGTATGGGTTTCCCTTTTCCTTCCTTGGGAACGGTGGAACATTCAACCTGTCCAGCTACAACCTACTGTGTCCTTTTCAGAAAAAAAGAAACCACTCAGTGCTGCCCTATTTTTTTAAACAAAGAAGTAGAAACACCCCTCACAGGACCCAACTCTTCTCAATTGCACCTGAAGCTACTTTTATTCGCCCTCCCCATTTTTTCAGTTCACTTTGGGAAGAGATTATAGTTTACTTTGGGAGACAGGTATAGACCAAGATTCTTTTACTTCAATTCAGAACCTATTGTAGTTGTTTTGGTTTCTTTTCTTTTTTTTTTTTTTTTTTTTTGCTTTTTAGCCACAAATGGCAGTGCTCAGGGCTTACTCCTGGCTCTCTGCTCTGGGAATATCTCCTGGTTGGGCTTAGGGGCTGATGTGTGGTGTTGGGAATTGAACCCAGGTCAGCTAGGTTCATAGCCTTACCTGCTGTGCTGTCTTTTGGCCTGTCTTTCGATGTCTTGACCTTGGGTAGCAGCAAACATATGTTTTGTTTCTTTCAAGTCTACTTGGCATCAAAAATTGTCTTAAAGCTAGAAACAAATTGGAAATGGTCCTTGTAATGATTTGTCCATGAAAATTATTTTGTCTATCTTTGATCTCTTACATATTAATATTCTGAGTTCCTGTTCCCACTTAGCTTGGACATAATCATAAACTGACAACTGACTGATCCCAAGCACAGTTGTTCCATCTCGTTATCAGAACGCAGAGATTCATTCATCCAGGTCAGCATCACCACCATCCCTTGCTGGAAGTACTTGGAGCTTGCAGAGTAGAAGGACATCCTCATCTAGTGGAAGGACACCCTTCACCTACATGGAGGCATATTTTAGAGAAGACATGAGAACATGGGAGGTCATTTGGGTGATCATGATTCAGGTCCCAATCTAACTAGAAGCTCAATTTGTTCAGAGAACTTGAACCTAATCTTGTTCGAGGAACTGTCTTATGGCCCTTCATCCCAGCTGTGAATCTCAGGAGGCCTTAATTTCGTGGGCATTGGTAGCTTGCTCCTTCTGTGCCAAGAGCCCTGTTTGCAAAATCTGTGTCCGAGAAGAAGGAGGAGTAAAAGACTTGGCAAACCAGTTAACCCAGGCATTTAAACAGCGAGTGAAGGGCCAGAGAGGTAATATAGCAGGGAAGTTGCTTACATTACATGAAACTAATCTGGATTTCATCCCTGGCATCCCATATAATACCTTGAGCACTGCCAGGAGTTTTATTTTCTGAGTGCAGAGCCAAAAGCGAGTCCTGCCAGGTGAAGGTCTAAGCTTCCTCCATAAACCAAAAACAATGAGTGAATGGAAAGAGCAGATGTATATCTTTGTGCAGATCTAAGAATTAGAAATTGTTTGGGCCACTGCCTGAATTTCTACCAAACCCAGGCCTTCACTAAACTGGGAATCTTCTCTCAGCTTTTGAGAGGCAAATGGTTGTAATTCCCAGACAGCGCCATAGCTTGATGCATTCTGGGAAATCAGTCAACACAACTCATATTAAACTAGATTTAGGTGACTTGTTTCAGATCTTTTCTTCATTTTGGGCTCACAGCTGGTTATGCTCAGAGATTATTCCTGGCTCTACCCTCAGGAATTACTCCTGGAAAGCTCAGGGAACCCTATGGAATGCTGGGGATTGAACCTGGGTAGGCCATGTGCAAGGCAAGCACTCTACCCACTGTATTAGGTCTCCAACCCCCATCCCAGTTTTATCAGACTCAGGGAATCATACTCATTTTGAGTTGTAAAGAAATGCTACTCTTTGTTAAGCCAGAGTGAAAGGTAGACTCAAGATAAAAAGGATTTGAAAAGAATCCATGGGGAGCGGAAGGGTGTTGGGCCATAGCAAATGCCTTACCCGCTGTAGTATCTCTGCAGTCTTTGATTTTCTGTAACTTCTCATGCCCTAAACGATGTTGTCAAACCACAGCCTAACTCCCCAAAACCTCTGATATTCATAATCTAGTTCCTGTATTGATCAGCTCTCTGTTTTTTTTTAAATGTATCTTTTTTGTATTCCACATATCAGGGTGGTGAAGATGCTTGTGTTGGTCTAGCTTAGCCTAATGCCCTCAAGGATTGCTGTCACTAATAATGAGCTCTGCTTTTTCCTTATGACTCAATGACTTTCAGTTGTGTGTATAGCAATATAATTCAACCATGTATAATAAAATATCAAACAAAATATGATGCCAATAAGAAAATGTAAATGAAGGTTATTAAATCATACAATGTGGATATATATTAACAGGTTATCTATGTTGTACATAATAGTGGGAGGTGCTAATTGTGTGTTAAGTTGGGTGCAAGTTGGTATTTTAATTTTATTTTCTTTACATAGTTAACTAGAAGTGCCACTGCTAATTCATATGGTGATTATGTTCATTTTTTTTGAGGGGCATACTGGAAGTTTTCAGGGGCAATCTGACTTGATATTTGGGGGGCTCACAATTGAAAGTGCTTGATGGGGACAATATGGTATCAGGGCTTCATATGCAAATCCTGCACTTAGCCTATTGGGTTCCCTCCCTCCGGCCCCCCTCCCTAACCCCCTCACCCCCGCTACTTATTTTCCTTTATGTGGTGCTGGGGATAAAACCCAGGGTTGAATACATGCAAGACAGAAGTTCTACTATAGATCTATAGGCAAGTTGGTTCTGACCTAAAGATACCAGTGCTCGCTCTCCATTCTCTTTCCTGCCTCACTCAGATATTCTTGTCATTTTTCTTTCTTTTTTTTTTGGTTTTTGGGCCACACCCTGCAGTGCTCAGGGGTTACTCCTGGCTGTCTGCTCAGAAATAGCTCCTGGGAGACCATATGGGACACCGGGATTTGAACCAACCATCTTTGGTCCTGGATCGGCTGCTTGCAAGGCAAACGCCGCTGTGCTCTCTCTCTGAGCCCATTCTTGTCATTTTCAAAGCCAAAGCAACTCCCAACTAGAAAGTTGGTTAAAATTGTTCCTAGGGAAGAAGCTAAACTGTGATGTACTTTTGTCTCCCAATTCACAATACAGACCAGGCAAAGGGCCTGGGTTGAGGTGTATATGGGGTGCATTTACTGTACCTTCTCTTTCTATAGAGTCAGTGTAAAGAACACAGCCTGTGGTAAGCATTGGGAGGCCTTAACTTTTCTTTTTTTTTTGTTTTTATATATATATATATATATATATATATATATATATATATATAAAATCTTCACCAGAGCAACATTCCTATCACCAATATCCCTATATTAAACTGAGAAGCTTCTGCACCTCAAAGGAAATAGTGCCCAGAATACAAGAGCCACCCACTGAGTGGGAGAAACTATTCACCCAATACCCATCAGATAAGGGGTTAATATCCAAAATATACAAGGCACTGACACAACTTTACAAGAAAAAATTATCTAACCTCATCAAAAAATGGGGGGGGGGGAAGAAATGAACAGACACTTTGATAAAAAAGAAATACAAATGGCTAAAAGGCACATGAAAAATGCTCCACATCACTAATCATCAGGGAGATGCAAATCAAAACAACTATGAGGTACCATCTCACACCACAGAGATTGGCACACATCAGAAAGAATGAGAACAAGAAATGCTGGCAGGGATGTGGAGAGAAAGGAACTCTTATTCACTGCTGGTGGGAATGCCATCTACTCCAACCTCTGGGGAAAGCGATATGGAGATGTCTCCAAAAGCTGGAAATTGAGCTCCCATACGATCCAGCTATACCACTCCTAGGGATATATCCTAGGAATACAAAAATACAATACAAAAATCCTTTTCTCACACCTATATTCATTGCAGCATTGTTTACAATAGCCAGACTTTGGAAACAGCCTAGATGCCCCTCAATAGATGAATGGTTAAAGAAACTATGGTACATATACACAATGGAATATTATGCAGCCATCAGACGAGATGGTCATGAAATTTTCCTATATATGGATGTATATGGAATCTATTATGCTGAGTGAAATAAGTCAGAGGGAGAGAGATAAACACAGAATGGTCTATGGGTTTTGAGAAAAATGAAAAAAAATTGTGTAATGATTCTCAGAGACAAAATAGAGGAGGACTGGAGGGTCCAACTCCTAACATAAAGCTCACCACAGGGATCGTTTAGTGCAGTTACAGAAATAATTACACTGAGAACTATCATAACAAAATGGACTGAATGAGGGAAGTAGAAAGCCTGTCTAGAGTACGTAGATGGTAGATGGCGCTGTTTCTCCGCAGACCAGACACACTTTCCGGGCTCGCCGACAGCACATCCTATGTCCTGTAGGGGGCACCAGAGCGCTTCCAGCTTCTTCCCAGACCCAAGACAGAACACTTAAGATAATAATTGGATGGATGCTGAGACTAAGAAAAAGGAAGAGAGAGTGCAAGAAAAGAGACCATGCCTGTAATCACAGCAGGCACCAGGGAAAACACAATTGCCTGTCTGAGGACGCATTTTGGGAGCAAACTTTGGATTTGAGTACTTTGGTTTGCTTTCCTTCTCCTTGGCATCCCAAGTCCACCAACATGTTTCCTCTCACTGGGCTTAGAAAGAATCAGAATGCCAGTGAGGGCTACTCTCAGACTGTCAATACCTAGGACACATTCTCTCTACTGTCATTGTGTTTCTTTTTAATATTTTAAACTTGTATTTTATGTTAAAATTTAATGCATTTTATTTTTAAATTGTATTAACTTTTTATTATAGCACCATGAAATACCAAATTGTTTCATAATACAGCTGTTTCAAGCATTAATATTTTCTAACACCAGTTCCACCACCATTGTGACCTTCCCTTCACCAGTATCACCAATTTTCCACTCACTACTAACAAATTGAATGCATATTGTTTGCTACAACACAAAGGCAAATGGAATTATCAAACCTTAGATCAACAAGAATTAATTTGAAATGATAATTATATCTCTCCATGGTGTTACTACAGTCTGAGGATTTCCTGGGCTATGGTTGGTCTTAGCTGAGCTTTCTGTGTTACTATTTAGACTCACTGAGCTTGGTAGATTTCTGTGGAACTTGCCCATCAGATTTCCTGGGAAACTACTGGGATGACACTACTATAAAATTTTGAGGATTTATAAATTTGAAACAAATTTGGTGTCTTGAAAGTTTGGTAAGGTTAAGTCACTGAGCTAGGCCATTTCTGTGGAATGGTGTAAGGTGTGATGTTGGGTTGCTGTAGTTCATGCAGAAAGGGGAATCTGTCCCCACCATTTTGAGAATTACACAGAGGGATCAGCCTAAATGGGGCTACCTGGAAAGAGTTAGTGATCATTATTTTCTCTCCTTCCTTCCTTCCTTCCTTCCTTCCTTCCTTCCTTCCTTCTTTCTTTTTCTTCCTTCCTTCCTTCCTTCCTTCCTTCCTTCCTTCCTTCCTTCCTTCCTTCCTTCCTTCCTTCCTTCCTTCCTTCCTTCCTTCCTTCCTTCCTTCCTTCCTTCCTTCCTTTCTTCCTTTCTTTCTTTCTTTCTTTCTTTCTTTCTTTCTTTCTTTCTTTCTTTCTTTCTTTCTTTCTTCTTTCTTCCTTCCTTCCTTCCTTCCTTCCTTCCTTCCTTCCTTCCTTCCTTCCTTCCTTCCTTCCTTCCTTCCTTCCTTCCTTCCTTCCTTCCTTCTTCTTTCTTTCTTTCTTTCTTTCTTTCTTTCTTTCTTTCTTTCTTTCTTTCTTTCTTTCTTTCTTTCTTTCTTTCTTTCTTTCTTTCTTTCTTTCTTTCTTTCTTTCTTTCTTTCTTTCTTTCTTCCTTCCTTCCTTCCTTCCTTCCTTCCTTCCTTCCTTCCTTCCTTCCTTCCTTCCTTCCTTCCTTCCTTCCTTCCTTCCTTCCTTCCTTCCTTCCTTCCTTCCTTCCTTCCTTCCTTCCTTCCTTCTCTTGGTTTTGGGCCACACCTGGCAGTGCTAAGGAGTGATTCTTTTTTCATCTCCTTGGACCAGGCCTGTTTGATGCCATTGTGTATGAAGTGCCCTAGCCAGCCCCCCACCACCGTGGTATCTTAACGGGCCATTCCCATGATTGCCAAACCCTTAGAGTGAATGCTTGATGTGAGGGTGAGTTCAGTCCACCAGGGGATGGGCTCTGTGAACTGGAACTCCCCTAACAGTCAGTAACTGGGTTTTAATCCCCAGGTCTAAACTCTTCACATTGCCTGTTTCAAGGCCCAGAGCAGGAAGCCAAACCACATGACCCAGAGCTTTGAGACCAGGGTGCTGGGCCTTCCTCTAGCTGCATGCTCAGACTTTTCTGGGTGAGCAGAACCAACACACATTACTGTATGTGTAAGGGATAAGATTCCAGTTTCAGGAGCAGAAGGTATCTGACTACTAAAAATGCCCAAAAGGTATAAAATAAGCATAAATGTTGGCTCTACCAAGAGATGGGAATAAAGGATACCATGGATGAGAACAAGGTGAGAACATCCCAGAGACACAATTTTCCAGAGCCTACAGCAGAGGAACTAGGGGGAAGGTGGGCAAAACATGGCTCCTCTTGGAAGATGGGTGCTAAGGGCACCTGGCCAGGAAGCTCTAATGAACCTGGCAGAGCCAAGGCCTGGCACAGAGAGCACGGCCCTTCCCCAGGCTCTAAGATGTCCCTGAGGGTTGCCGAGCTCACCTGTATTTTATTTTTGTCCCCAGCATTCTGCTCCCATGCTATCAATATGGTTACAGGGAGCAAACAATTGCCAGTCAGAGCTCACACCCTCATGTTCCCTCAGAACTCTTTGTTCGTTCCATAAGCACCAAAGTGGACCAGTGAAATGGGAATATAAATTCAAAAGCATAAAGAATCCCCACCTTCTGGGTTCTTAGGCTGCAGGGCTGAAAAGATAGTACAGTAGGTAAGGATTTTGCCTTGCATATGGCCAACCTGGATACAATCTCCAGCACCCTATATGGAGCCCCTATCAAGAGTGGAACCTACAGGGGCCGAAGAGATAGCATGGAGGTAAGGTGTTTGCCTTGCATGCAGAAGGTCAGTGATTCGAATTCCGGCATCCCATATGGTCCCATGAACCTGCCAGGAGCGATTTCTAAGCATAGAGCCAGGAGTAACCTCTGAGTGCTGCTGGTGTGACCCAAAACCCAACCCCCCAAAAAATAAAGAGTGAACCTACCAAGAATGACCCCTGAGTGCAGAGCTGGGACTAAGCCTTGAATACGGCTGTGTGTGTTCCTCTGTCCCCCTCACCCCCAATAAAAAACCCACCTTCGCTTCATAAGATATTGTTATGATAATTGAAAGGTTGTTTTGAGAATAATGTGGTAATTGTTGGAATGATGACTAAAAAATGTCTATCGTATAAAAACTCACTTCTGAACAAATGGATAAGGTAGTCACATTTAAGATGAATTTATTATTTTTTGTTTGTTTGGGGTTACTTTTGGTTCTGTGCACAGACCTTTCTCCTGGCAGACTCAAGGGACCCTATGGGAATTGGGAATCAAATACGGTTTGGCCATATGCAAGGCAAGCACCCTCCCTCCTGTACTATCTCTCTGGCCCTGCAAGATGAATTCTTTTACATAAGGGCATGGGATAAAAGTGTTCAGATGTTAGTAGGCATCAAAGGTGGTGAGTGGGTAGAGAATTAGCCAACATGCTTGGATCCATCTAGGCAGGTGTCATTTATAGGCTTGGCAGGGACATTCAAGTATTTGATTGTGGTGCTCACTGGGGTCTGAGGGCAATGATCACTGCCGGAGTTGTGCTCATATGTGCTCCCCAAAGGCCCTTTTCCTGTCTGGAATGTTCACACATTCTTTTCAGTGCTGCTTTTCATCACTGCTTTTCAGTGATGCTTTTCATTGAGCTATGTTCTCAGGGCTCACACCTTTTGTTTTTGGATTTTTTTGGTGGGGTGGTAGTGGTGTTATTTTTGGGTCACAGCAGGCAATGCTCAAGGCTTACTATTGGCTTTATGCTCAGGAATCACTCCAAGTGGTGGTTGGGGAAACCATAGAAGATGCTGAGGATCAAACCCAGGTCAGTCTTGTTCAAGGCAATCACCCTCCCTGCAATGCTATGTCACAGTTTTATGCTTACAAGACTTTAGTAATTTTCCAATCCCTTAACCCACATGCTTTAAAAAAAAAACACTGTGTGATATCAAGGAGGACTTGGCAAAATGCTAATCTAGATGTTATCATCTGAAACCAGTTTCAGTGGAAATAGACTCAATCCTTTGAATTTAGAGTTTGGTTTCCCAAGCAGTACTCAGAAGACTAGTAACCTGGCATCCAACCCCAGCAATACTTGGTCAACAGGGCCAGTGATTCAATGCCAGGGACCACAAAGTTGCCCACTTTGTAGTGTTTGGAAACTTCTAGGGCTAGGAAACCAATCCCATTGGGTTGAATGCAAGGATGTATCCAAATCCCTAACTCTTTAGTTCCCAACCCATCCAAAAATCAAGGGGCAATTTTGGAGGGTTGTTTTTGGACCACACCTAGAAGTGCTCAAGGGTTGCTTCTGACTCTGTGCTCAGAAAAATTATTCCTGACAGGCACCAAGGAACCACATGGGATACCAAGGATCCAACCCAGGTCAGCTGTTAATAACACAAAAGTCTTCCCTGCTGTACTATCACTCCAGTCCCTCATTAGAAATTTTAATGAGGATTAGTTCATGGGCACAATAAGTCCACAAATTAATTTGTATACCCATACTATTTGAAAAAAATTAAAGGTCAATTCTAACACTTAATGATTAAATACTTGAAACTATTTATCCTTTAAGATAATATTGACCATTATGGTTGGCTATTATTTCATATAATTTAAAAAGTACTACTCAATGCTATTAGAAACAGACCCCCCCATAAAAAAGCTTAACTATAAATATAGGGAAAATTGTTTGCAGATGAAATTATGTATCTTTTATTTTTTTATTTAAATTTTCTTTTATTTCGGTCACACTTGGTGATGCTCAGAGGTTACTTTGGGCTCTGCACTTAGGAATTATGCCTGGTGGTGATTGGGGAACCATTTGGGATGCTGGGGATTGAACCTGGGTTAGTCGTGTATAAGGCAAACACCCTATCTGCTGTGCTATCATTCTGGCCTATATATCTCTAAATTTTATGAAAATCCATGATGGAGCTATTAAAAATAATATAAGTCAATGGCCTGGTTACAAAGTTAATTATACAACATTTAATAGGCTTTCTGTAAGTAAACAGTAGGAAGAAATCAGTCACTCCCAAGTCAGACAGGTGAGATGCCTTTTCTCCCCTGTAAACCAGGCTTTCTTCTGCCCTGAGTAATGGGCTGGGAGAGGAGATTTCTTTTGGGTAGGCTGAGGGGGTGGGTTGGACAATGAGGCTGTTCTTCATAAGGACACACTATGTTTTGTTGCTTCTCATTACCTGCTGGCAAGAGCTAAGTTTGTCTATTAAATAGGTGCCATTAACTTCGAATCAGAGGCTCTGAGATTTTGTGAATAAAGAGGATTAGTCATAGTTCCAGGGAGAGATAAAGACGAAGCCTAATGAAGCAGAGTTCATATGGCTTCATGCATATATCAACCATGCTTAAGCGCATTGCCTTGTAACGTGGGTATTTTATGCACTGTTTGCCTTGAAACAGTCACAGATTTATTCAGTTCTCCATCGTATTAGACTTCATGGAGCCACAAACAAAGAAGATACCCCGTACTTATTTTAATAGCACATCTAATCCAGAGAAGCAGCAAAATCCTATCAGAAAGTTAGTTCTTGGGGCCAGAGTGATAGTATGGTGGGGAGGGTGCTTGCCTTGTAAATGGTCAATCTGGGTTCAATCTCTGACATTCTATATGATCTCTCAGCACTGCCAGGCAGAATTCCTGAGTGCAGAAGTCCAGAAGTAACCCCCGTGCATCACCAGATCTGGCCTAAAAACTGAAACACAACAAAAGAGAAAGTTCTTGACTGAAGGGGAAGCCTCATGTCCTAATCCCGAGGGATTGGGAGTGTGAGTTCGAAAGCAAACAGCAAACGCTGATACAGGAAATAATCCACACAAGCATGAAGAGAATAAAAGAGATTCAGGAAACTTCCACCACAAGTTGTGAGCTCACTATCCAAAGATATCAGCAGGCAGATAAGGCAGATAAACTAGTTGTTGAGAATGAAACTGCAAGCAGCTTCGCTTTGTGACCTGAGATCTTTATTTCCCTTGAGTGGAAAACAGGTAGGGTAAGGGACCAATCCAGAGGTGCTTCCAGTCCATGATTGACAAGCACTAGCAAAGAAGAATTATCCTGAATAGAATGAAAGAAAACAGGTTAATCCAACACTTGACCATTAAATTTATAAATTCCAAACACCATATATGACTTTATGAGCTACTTCCTGGTTTTCTGATATAAAACTTTATTAACACTATTATTATAGTTTTTTTTTTCTTTTCTAAAATGTATATTAGGTCTGGAGCAGTGGCACAAGTGGTAGTGTGTTTGCCTTGCATAGGCTGACCTAGGACTGATTGTGGTTCGATCCCCCAGTGTCCCATATGGTCTCCCAAGCCAGGAGTGATTTCTGAGTGCATAGCCAGGAGTAAACCCTGAGTGTCACCAGGTGTGGCCCAAAAAACAAACAAAAAATGTATATTAAGGGTGGAAGTTCTTTTTTTTTTTTTTAACATGTTTGGAGCTATGTGATTCATTTCTTTTTATTCTCCATTGCAAGAATACCTGATTCAAATATGTTATAACATCCTCACCAGGGAACATAGAACTTGGTCTGTGGTGTAAAGCCACATTCCCATCAAACCCTGGTACCAAATCCTGCAGACCATATACCTTAGAGAGTCAGAGCAACATTATTTGGACTATCCATGCCAAAAAAAGACAGAGGTACTTGGATATGGTAATAGAGATATTGAATTTTTAAAAATGGCAATTATTCAGTAATGACCAAAGATTTATTTTAAAAATCTGCTAGGAGGCTATGGTTATTTAATGTTGTTTTTAGACTAAATACTTGATCATACATAAGAGGTAATAATAGTTACATACAACATAGTTCAATTTTATAGCACATATAGATGTCAGTGTTAGATGACACCCAGCTATTAACCCCCAACAAAGGCATTCCCCAACTTTCTCTTTCTTTTAAATCTATGCCTCTGATTTATAAAAGTCGACCTGTTTCTCACTCTACCCTCCCCTGCCTGGTGGAATTTGTAATAGAAGAATAAAGAAAAGTCAGTCTGGCTTTGGCATGCAGAGAGACCATGAGGAGAAAAGCAAATTGACTCCTTGTCTCTCTCCTGACTGGCTTGGTATATTAATTCTTCATGGCTACCCTATCTTCATCAGACCCATCTGCCTGGTGGTAGATCTCACAACTCTGGGGATATATTTTACATGCCAGCTCACAATTAAAGGAAAGTGACTTTACATTAAACAGTATTTTTCTTTCTTTCTTTCTTTCTTTCTTTCTTTCTTTCTTTCTTTCTTTCTTTCTTTCTTTCTTTCTTTCTTTCTTTCTTTCTTTCTTTCTTTCTTTCTTTCTTTCTTTCTTTCTTTCTTTCTTTCTTTCTTTCTTTCTTTCTTTCTTTCTTTCTTTCTTTCTTTCTTCTTTCTTTCTTTCTTTCTTTCTTTCTTTCTTTCTTTCTTTCTTTCTTTCTTTCTTTCTTTCTTCTTCTTTCTTTCTTTCTTTCTTTCTTTCTTTCTTTCTTTCTTTCTTTCTTTCTTTCTTTCTTCTTTCTTTCTTTCTTTCTTTCTTTCTTTCTTTCTTTCTTTCTTTCTTTCTTTCTTTCTTTCTTTCTTTCTTTCTTTCTTTCTTTCTTTCTTTCTTTCTTTCTTTCTTTCTTTCTTCTTTCTTTCTTTCTTTCTTTCTTTCTTTCTTTCTTTCTTTCTTTCTTTCTTTCTTTCTTTCTTTCTTTCTTTCTTTCTTTCTTTCTTTCTTTCTTTCTTTCTTTCTTTCTTTCTTTCTTTCTTTCTTTCTTTCTTTCTTTCTTTCTTTCTTTCTCTCTCTCTTTTTTAAAATTGGGCCATATGTAGCAATGCTCAGGGGTTACTCCTGGCTCTATACTGAAGAATTATTTCTGGCAGTGCTTGGGGACCAGTGCCAGGGATCAAATCTGGGCCATCTTCATGTAAGGCAAACACCCTATCTGCTTTACTATCATTCTGGTCCCTCAGTTCTTCTTCTTCTTCTTCTTCTTCTTCTTCTTCTTCTTCTTCTTCTTCTTCTTCTTCTTCTTCTTCTTCTTCTTCTTCTTCTTCTTCTTCTTCTTCTTCTTCTTCTTCTTCTTCTTCTTCGTTTTTGAGTGACACCTAGCAGAACTCAGGTATTACTCCTGGCTCTGTGCTCAGAAATCACTCCTGGCTGTCTTGAGGGACCATATGGGATGTGGAACTGAATCTGGTTCAGCCACATGCAAGGAAAATGCCTTCCCTATTGTATGCTCCAGCCCCCTTCAACCTTTTTTTTCGACTATTTTTGACTATTTCCTTCCTGAGTCCCCCTTGGAATATCCTGTGGAATCCGTGGGTGGGGAGCCTTAGAATTCTTTGGTTCAGAAATACGACTGTAAAATAATTCTTCCTAGGAATAAAATAGAACACAAGTCCTCACATTTGTCAGATAATTTCATTTGTGCTAATTAATTAAAAAATGTTCCTTGTCTCACAACAAAATCCAAACAATTACTTTAAGTAGTAAGTTTCTTGAATATGCCTCAAAGTATTTAATTCACAAAAAATTTAAAGAGCAAACACCTATTCAAGATGTTATCCAATAGATTTTTTTTTCTTAAACTTTTTTTTTTTTTAATTACACCCAGTGATGCTCAGGTCTTAATCCAGACTCTGTGCTCAGGAATTACTCCTGGTAGTGCTCAGAGGATCATATGGGATGCTGGGGATAGAAGGCAGTTGGCCTCATACAAGGCAATCCATGCTGCAGTGTAACTTTAGCCCTTCAGCTTAAACACTTTTCGACAGATACATCTTTGTTTATCTCAATTTCTGTCTCTTCCTCTTTGAGTCTGCAATCAACTTTGAAATACATGAAAATATATTTACAATACGATTATATACTTGAAATTCTATGGAACTTTAAGTTTTATTTGCTTGTTTATTCACTCACTTACATATTTATTCGTTCAGCAAATATGTACTCAAGACCATCTGTTGCAGTGGGTGTGACTCACTTCAGTTTCTCTTGGGCAGCAAGTAAGAATTTAATGCAAGAGCCAGAGCTCCAATCACACAGTGGGGAGGGCTTTTGCCTTGCGTACAGACAAACAGATGGGTTTGATCCTGACATCTCATATAATCCCTGTAGCCCTCCAGGAGGGATTCCTGAGTGCAGAGCCATGAGTAACTCCTAAGCATAGCTGAATGTGGTCCACAAACAAAAATAAACAGAAAGGACTAGCACATAGACCAGCAGATGTGAGATGTGATCTTCATTTATCATTTTGCCATGTATGTAGGAACCCCCACCCCACATACACCAGGCTGGCCATTTATTTATTTTTTTTTTGGGGGGGTCACAACCAGCAGTGCTCAGGGGTTACTCCTGGCTCTACACTCAGAAATCACTCCTGGTAGGCTCTGAGGACCACATGGGTTGTTGGGGTTCCAACCACCATCCTTCTTTATGCAAGGCAAATGCCCTACCTCCATGCTATCTCTCTGGCCCCACAGACTATCCCTTTAAAAAGAATCAGCAGCAGCAATAATCCTAGTAGTCTGACAACACGGACTAGAATTACATCCTCAACTACCGCCCCCATACACAGTGACCTACAAACTTTATAGATTATCATTGTATCCCACCCTTTAGCCCTATCTGCTATATTATAAGAAAATAAGGTCTTGTGGAACTGACCAACCAGATTGTTTCTGTAAATGAGGGAGCCAATCAGAAGTCTTAATAATGTGGCTCCTCCTTCCTCCTTCCTCACTACCTCCCTAATTCTACCAATTGCCAAGAACAGGCTTGCAGGTTTTGCTTAAACAGTGGAAGAAGTTCTTGTCTTTATAGCGTTTCTGTTCTGACTTGGGGGGTTCTGGGGGCTGACACAGGGGTGGTGCGTCGAATTCAATCGATTGATGCTGAATTTGTTCTAATCAAATCAGACGATCTCATTTATCCAGTGCCTTTTGGTAGTTGGCAGGGCATTAATTCTGCAACTATCTATCATGGGGTATTTCTTATGATTGTAGTAGTTTTCTAAAACAAATCCTTTCCCGACTTCTGCTCCATCTGATGAGTGTTGGGCACTAAAAAGATGCTCTGAGTAGAAGCATTGGACCCAGAAGTCCCATTCCTCATTCAAACAGTAACTTGATTGGTGGTCCAAATCAGTGCTTTGGCGTCACTCCTAGTGGTGTTGATGGGACCAGGTGATATTGGAGATAGGACCTTGAGCCTCCTGTCTGCAAAGCATGTGCTCCAGACCATAGAGCCATTTCTCTATTCCCCCAATGCTCTGATTTCTATAACTGATTTCTCACCTACTAAATTTAGTCATGAAGGGAGAAGTAGTTTTGTAACTATGTACAATAATGGGTTGTTAATTAGACTTACTGTGCTGAATTTTTCTCAGTTGATACAAAGATGAGATGATTATGTCACAGTACCCCTGGAACGAGTCTATTGTTATATGTCAACTATCCCCCAATTTAAAAAAGGATTATCGTGCAGGTGAATAAAATCATCGGGGGAAAGTACTTGACAGATGGAGTAACCTTATCCAAGTTCCCCTGAGAGACAGAGCATGGATAAACTATAGCCTCTCTGTAATCAGTCTGTCTTATGCCAAGTTAGCACCTAATTACCTCTGAATATTTTATCCATAGGCCAGAACAGTCAGTGGGTCCCACAATGGCATTTCAGTCTATAAGACAAAAGTCCTCTATAGCTCAGGTGCATGGTAAACACCCTACCTATAGGTTTTTAAAGGGAGGGGTTTGAGTCATAAACAGCATTGCTTGGGAGCTACTTGAGGCTCTAAGGTGCTACTGGGGATCAAAAAGTTTACTGGGGCTACAGTGAAAGCATAGTGGATAGGAAGTTTGCTTTGCACACAGCTGACCTGGGTTTGATTCCCAGCATCTGATATAGCCCCCTGAAACTGCCAGGCGTAATTTCTGAGTGTAGAGCCAGGAGTAACCCCTGAGCCCCACTGGGTATGACAAAAACAAAAACAAAACAAAAAAATGGGTTAAGTGCATCTGCAAAAAGCACCTTAAACCCTATACTATCTTGCCAACCTTCAACTAGATTTCTTGTTTTGTTGGTTTTGGGACCACATCCAGTGGTGTTCCAGGCTTACTCCTGACAATATGCTCAGGGGACTATACACAGTGCCAGGGATTGAATTTAGACTGGCTGCATGCAAAACAAGTGCCTTGGCTCCAGGGCATCTCTCCAGCCTGCTTTTAGGTTGATGTCTGCACATCAGTGATATTTGTGTTCCTATGAAATCACCCAGTAGTATATTTCCCAGGATAAAGCCCCATCATCAGGTAACATGTGCCAGTGTTCAAGAGGTTAAGAACACCTTGGGTCCAGTGCTGCCCTGTCTAAGGAATCGTTTAGTCCTCAGTGTCCATGAATGGAAGAGGAATGAATTGGGCGAGCTAATGTTTAAAAACTCATTTGATATTTTTTTTGGTTTGCCTGTTTTGTGGTCACACCTGGTCATGTTCCGGATTTACTCTTGATTCTGTCTCAGGGATTTCTCCTGGCAAGCTCAGGGGACCATATGGGATGCTGAGGATTGAAACCGGATGTGCCGCATGCAAGGCCAACATCCAACTTGCTGTGCTATCTCTCCAGCCTTATTTTTGGGATCTCTTTCAACCATGCACATTGATAACTTTTGATCTGGTGTTCTACCCTACTGGGAAACCTGGGACCAAGAGGTTTCCTGTGCCCTGCTAGAACCAGGAAAGTCCTGGCAAACTGGGGCCCCCTGACATAAGGTTTCCTCCAGCTCAGTTTCTTCCTATCTGATTCTGCCCAGTGGAGTTCAACTGAGTTCGAGATCAGATTAGCAAACCAGTCAAGAAACACTCTGGTTTCTCCCTCATCACTTCTCCCTTATCCTTTCCTCTCTGTTGGCACTTCTCTCTCTCTCTCTCTCTCTCTCTCTCTCTCTCTCTCTCTAAATATATATATATATTATAGAAACTTTCTGCAAACCTGTTTTAATTGTCTACTGATGTGGTTTTAGTTTTGGGAGCTAGTTATACAGCAGGATAAAACAGATGGAATGTGTCTTTCTATCCATCCACCCCAGGAATGGAATTCTAGTTCCATTGTCTCTACATTTTCACCTTTTAAAAATAGGGGACTCTCCATCAGTACACAGGGCTCACTAAGAGGTCAAGGTGGGGACTGGTAACTCAGGGATCAACCTCTTTTTTTTGGGGGGGGGTGTCACACCTGGCTGCATTCAGGGGTTACTCCTGGCTCTGCACTCAAAAGTCACTCCTTGCAGGCTCGGGGGACCATATAGGATGCCTGGATTCCAACCACTGTCCATCCATCCTGGGTCAGCTGCATGCAATGCAAATGCCCTATCATTGTACTATCTCTCTGGCCGGGGATAAATCTCTTGAACTAACATATACCAATGAGATATCTTTTTTTTTTTTTGTGGTTTTTGGGTCACACCCAGCAGTGCTCAGGGGTTATTTCTGGCTCCAGGCTCAGAAATTGCTCCTGGCAGGCACGGGGGACCATATGGGATGCTGGGATTTGAACCAATGACCTCCTGCATGAAAGACAAACACCTTACCTCCATGCTATCTCTCCAGCCCCCAATGAGTTATCTTTTTAAGTCTTCTTCCCAGTCCTCATTTATTTGAAAAAGATGCAGTGCCAGAGGGATTGTACAGAGTTTAAGGCTGTTGCCATATATGCTGCCAACTCAGATTGATCTCTGGCACCACATATGGTCTCTTAAGCTCTGCCAGAAATGATACCTAAGCACAGAGTCAGGATTAAACCCTGAGTACCACCAGGAGTGGCCCCCAAACCAAATGGAAAATGAAAAGATGCATCTGAGCCAGAATTATGGTACAAGGAACTGGAGAGCATGATAGAGATATGGCAGCTGTAGGTTTGATCACTGGCACCACATGTTCCACAGAGCTCCAGGGGAGAAGATGACCTCAGAACACCAGGAGATATGGGCACCCCAAAAAGAGACAAAAATGACAACATGGATAGACCTAAAGGGTGTTTATTATATATACCATTACATTATTATGTAATTATAACAGAGACCACTATAGCAGAACCACTGATGAACACAGGTGCGGTAAGACCACACTGCATCATGTTTTCTACTCCTGTGTGGATTGAAAGAACTAATGCCAAGGAAATAAACAAAGCACAAACAGATTCTCAGATACAGAGAATCAATCGGTGTTTAGCAGAGAGGCAATGTTGAGCAGGTAAATGAGTCACTGGGGTTCAGGAATGAATGGGTTCAGGAAGGCATGATAATGATGATAATGGAGAAAAATGTCTGACTAAAATGTCAGATCAAAAATGTTGACCCGGGGGCCAGAGACTAGCCACAGTGAGGAGGGCATTTGCTATGCACATGGATGGCCCAGGTTTGATCCCTAGAATCCCATTTAGTTTTTTTGAGCCTGCCAGAAGTGATTTCTGATCACAGAGCTAGGAATAATGCCTGGGTGTGGCCCAAAATCTGGGTGTGCCTCCCAAAAGACTACTATGTTGGCCAAATGACTAGAGAGAGTAAAGACTCCAAGTAGGAAGCCAGCCTTGCATGCATCTGACCTGGGTTTTTTGCTCACCAGCACCCCATAAAG
Organism: Suncus etruscus; assembly: GCF_024139225.1. Classification (NCBI taxonomy): domain Eukaryota; kingdom Metazoa; phylum Chordata; class Mammalia; order Eulipotyphla; family Soricidae; genus Suncus; species Suncus etruscus. Next base: position 43,667,647 of record NC_064860.1, on the reverse strand, counting down.
TCCCTGAGTTCTACCATAAGTAAAACTTGAACACAGAGCTGGAAGTAAGCCCTGACCATTGCCAAGTGCTCTTCCCACCACTCAAAAAACATTCTAGCTGTTTGGAATAGTTAATGTGGGGTCAGAGGGATAGTACAGCAGGTAAGGTACTTGACTTGTATGTGACAGACCTGGGTTCAATATCTGGCATCCCTTATAGTCCCCCAAGCACTGTTAGGAGTGATTCCTGAGTGCAGAACTAGGAGTAACCCCTGAGTACTACCAGGTGTGGACCAAAATCAGAAACAACACAAAAACCTAACATTATAAGACTTAATGGCATAAAATTTTAGGAGTGCCACAAAGAGTACTTGAAAGTTTAAGAACCACTTCTAGTGATAATTAGCCAAGTCTATCAGACAGTTGAATGATCAGGCTGCCACTGTAGTGGCCTCTTGTCCAGAGGTGCTAATGTCACCAGCCTCCCACCCCAGCAACTGCTCTGAAAATCTGTGGCGTTGGGGATCAAACTCTGTGCCTTGTTCCCTAAAGAGTGTGCTCCAGTCCTGAGCTCCCCCTTGACCTCTTAAACATCTTATTGTAAGCAGCTAATCAGCTCTCCTGGTCTTTGATGGGACAGCCACAGACCAGACCCCCATCTTCTCTGCCAAGCCTGCTGGTTTGGCTGACCTGGGGTGCTTATGTAGAAACCAATCTTTGCAGCACTGGCCTGGTCAGAAACTCTCCAGGGAATGTCAGTGTGGACCTGCTCCTCCCACTCCTCCTCCTGCCTTTATTTTTATTCTCCTTCTCATTAGGGCTCTGGCCGCTACCAAAAGACAGTCTCTTCTATGGGAACAGCAACAGAGGGGAGGTCTCGGAGCACGATGTTTTGATGCTGAGCGGAGGCGGAACACCTTTCACTGCTCCCAGGAGGGCTAGTAAGCGCTGCCAGCCCCAGCTGAGATATCACTTAACCGCATGGGCCCTTCAGGGGCACTGGTCCTGTGCAACATGTTTACAAGATGGGTAGCTATTAGCAACATCTTCCAGCCCTGGCTAATTAATGGGGAGCCCGGCTTGTGCAGCCCAGCTCCAAAGAGGGCCAAATTGCATCAATGTTTGGGCTTTAAATAGATTACCCCCCCCCCAAATTAGATACCGTCACCCAAATCAAACCAAAAAACTCAGCACTGGCATGCTGGGCTTGTTTGCTAAACTTCAGCTCCAGCACCAGGTGAGGCAGTGATTATAGGTATTTCAACGGGTTGAGCTTTTCCCATTTTATTTGCTGAATAGTGGCAGGCACTAGAGTCTTGGACTAGCACTATTTGTTCTGGATGGCCGGTCCTGCCAGATTCAGATCAGTGGGTATTCGAGGGTTGCTCTCGGTGGTGAACAGGGAACTGAAGGTTGAACCTGGGGCTTCCTTTTGCAAACATTGTGCTCCAGACCATAGAATTGGTCAGGCCAAGTATAGCTGGTGAGCCCAGGCCGGGCATTCTGTCTTCAAATCATTCTGTCTTCAAACCAGATGTCTTCAGAGCATCTTGGGCTTAGCTGCATTTGAACAGTGATTTCTCTAACGTCTATTTGTTTGAAGTAAAGATGTTGGCTCAGAAAAGTAAACTAATTTGAAATTGGGGTGCTATTAATTAACATCAGGAATCTCTTAAATTTCAGTTTCTTCATTATTTATTGCTTTTGGCCTCTGAGGAAGGTTTTAGTGTAGTCTATTTTATAAAGGGTCAACTAGCACCCTCAAGATACTGTAGAATACTACTAGATTAACACCCCCCCCCACACACACAAATTGGGATAAAAAGTGGCATGAAGGGGCCGGAGAGATAGTATAGTAAGGCACTTGTCTTGCATCTGGATGACCTTGGTTTTATCCTTGGCATCCCATGTAGTCTTCTGAGCACAGCCAGGTATGGTCCCCCCAAAACAACAAACAGAAACAAAAAAAATGGATTGGGAGCCAGAGTGATAGTACAGTGGGTAGGCACTTGCCTTGCATGCAGCCTACATAGGTGCAATCCTCAGAACTCCATATGATCCCCCAAGTGCTGCCAGGATTCATTCCTAAGTACAGAGACAGGAGTAACCCCTGGGCATCACTGGGTGCGACCACTAAACAAAACAAAACAAAAATTGTGCCTTCCAGCACCCTGGTGAATGTTTTCAGGCCTGAGGAACACATTGATAAGGTTGTCACTTGACATCTCATCTCTGTTAAAGTTTAAAAGCCAAACCACACCTAATAGTAGTAGTTTGCTTTTCAGTAATAACCCCCCAAAATCTATTTTATTTCTTTTCAGATTGGGATTTAGAGAGTCCCTAACCTTTGGGTTATGTTTATCCCTGAGTAGACAGAGGAGTTTATGGCAGAATTTGGGGAGCCAGCAACTGAACCACCAGAATTGGCTAAAGTTTGCATCTAAGACAGGTTTGGTGGGAGATGAAAGCAGCCTTGGCAATCAACTAAAACCCAGGTGGTCAACTTCTCTTAAATCTTTGGGGGGTACATTGAGGGGAGAATGGGAGAGTTACCTTGGGGAAGGAGGAAACCATCAGTGCCTTGGAGCTCACAGCAGGGACGCCCTGCGGATTGTTCTTGGCTAATTGCAGGTTCCTGAGCTTTGGCTCCTTGGAGGAAAAGGCCAGTCACATCAATGCAAAATAACAACCAAGTCTTGTTCTAAATGCTGCCCAATGACTCTTCTCTGGAAATTCAGGCTGAAGCTGATTTCATCTTCCAAAGACCATTATTATTCTCCAAATTTATGTCAGGATGCAGCTACAAAATGCTGCCTTCCATCTCTCCCCAAAAGAGAAAATGCTCCTTTACTTTAATTTTTATTTTTGATTCACATCCAGTAGTGTTTATGCCTGGATTACTCCTGGCAGATCTCGGAGGAAAGCGTATGGGATACTGGGGATCCAACGCTGATTGACTGTGTGCAAGGCACATACATTATATTCACTATATTGTCTCATTGGCCCCTCAGTATAACCTTTTAACCATGCATAGTTATTGCTGCTCTAATGACTACCCCAGTGTGCTTTACTTAAGAGACAGTGAAAAATAAAAGATTCCGGTTGGCTCAGCACCCATCCACACGCAGAGGTGAGACCAGGTACCTTATGACTGGGTGGAGAGGAGGAAAAAGACAATGGACTGCTCATCCCTGTCTCTCTTCTTTCCTTCCTATCTCACCTCCCAGCCTGGCTTCCCATAGCAGCAAGCCAGTTTATTAGAAGCAACCACTTTTATGACATTGTTTGGCCCAAACAAATAACCCTCAATCTTTTGCATTGGAAGATTTGGGGTGGGGGAGCTTGTTCAATGCCACACTAACTACTTTTGAAAGGGGACCATATGTTGCCTTTATAATGTCCCTTTGGTATTTAATTTGATGAAACAATGGGCCATGGTCAGCCCTGAGGATGGGGTGGTGATGGAGTGAGCTCACATGCTTTAAAGCTGACTCAGTCTCTCCCTGTTAATCTCATTACTCGCCTGACTTGACATGTTTCAGGCTATGTTCAAAAAAGTTATTTCTCTAATGGTTAGGCTGCTTTAAGGCCTGAATGATTTAATGTATCATAAAACCCATTATATAACTCATCTTAGTCCCCAACCCTCACCTATGAGTACTGTTCTGGTATTGTGCTATGTGTGTGTCAGGGGGAATCCTAGCAGAAGACTGGAGGATTTATTTAAACTTCACCCAGAGTCTCAAGGGAATTCAGTCCTCAGACTTTAATGAGCATGTGACTATGTGGAGTTTGCAGAATGAACTGTGTTTTATGGAAACAATTTGATTCTGATGTTGTGCCATGCTGATGAGGTGATATATTGATCTTGCTTGTCCTTGGATTGCACTTGAAGTCATTGGAGGATTCTGAGACTATCCATAGCCCCACTTTAGAGATTAAGCCAGTGCATAGTTTAATACACTAATACTGGTTCTGTAATGTGTGTTATTTAAGCCATATCTAAGCCTGAGCCATTGGTAGTACACACTGGTGTCAACCAGTTACAAACATTTTATTTATTGTATTTTTTAAAATTTGGAACAATAATTGGAACAATAAACACACACAAATAGCTAGAGAAACCTTTGGGAAAAGAAATATGGGAGGCATTACTTTCCCCATTTTTAAATTTTATTACAAAGAAATAGTCCTTCAAACAGCATGGTATTGGAATAAAGACAGACCCTTAGATCAGTGGAATAGACTTGAGTATTCAGAAAATGTTCCCCAGACATACAATCTTTGATAAAGGGGCAAGAAATCCAAAATGAGCAAGGAAAGTCTCTTCATCAAGTGGTATTGGGACAACTGGTCAGCTATATGCAAAAAAACCAAAGTCAGACCTCCAAATAACACCATACACAAGGTCAAATCTAAATGGATTAAAGACCTTGATATCATACCTGAAACCATAAGGCACATAGAACAATATGCAGGTAAAACACTCCATGACATTGAGACTAAAGGCATTTCCAAGAAGAAAAAATTACTTCCCAAACAAATGGAAGCGAAGAAAACAGATGGGACTATATTAAGCTGAGAAGCTTCTGCACCTCTAAGGAAATAGTGACAAAAGCCACTCACAGAATGGGAGAAACTATTCACCCAATACCCATCAGATAAGGGGATAATATCTAAGATATACAAGTAACTGACAGAACTTAACAAGAAAAAAACACCTAATTCCATCAAAAAATGGGGAAAAGAAATGAACAGTACTTTAAAAAAAATACAAATGGCCAAAAGGCACATGAAAAAATGATCCACATCACTAATCATCAGGGAGATGCAAATCAAAACAATAATTTGCATCTCCCTGATGATGGCATGAGCCATCATGATGATGTGGCATGAACCACAGAGACTGGCACACATTACAAAAAACAAGAACAATTAGGCTGGGATGTGGAGAGAAAGGAACTCTCATTCACTGCTGGTGGGAATGTTGTCTAGTCCAGTCTTTAAGGAAAACAATATGAAGATTCCTCAAAAGACTGGAAATTGAGCTTCCAAAAGACTGGAAATTGAGCTTCCATATGATCCAATGGGATAAACCACCCCTAGGGATATACCCTGGAAACACAAAATCACAATACAAAAATACCTTTCTTATACTTATATTCATTGGAGCACTATTTACAATAGCCAGACTCTGGAAACAACCAAAATGCTCTTCAACAGATGAATGGCTAAAGAAACTGTGGTACATATACACAATGGATTAATATGCAGTCACCAGGAGAAATAATTTCATCATGAAATTTTTCTATACATGGTTGAACATGGAAACCTTTATGCTGAGTGAAATAAGTCAGAAAGAGAGAGATAGACATAAAATAGTCTCACTCATCTATAGATTTAAAAAAAAATAAAAGACATTATTGTAATAATGCCCAGAGACAACAGAGACAAGTGCTGGAAGGACCAGCTCATGATGTGAAGCACACTACAAAGAGTGGTCAGTGCAATTAGAGAGATGACTACTATCTTGACAATGTTAGTGAGTGAGAGAAGTAGAATGCCTGTCTCAAATACAGGCAAGGGGGTGTGGGTGGAGGGATATGGGGTGCATTGGTGGTGGGAATGTTGCACTGGTGAAGGGGGGTGTTCTTTTTATTTCATTTTATATTTCTTTTTTGGTTTTTATATAAACCTTTATTTAAGCACTACGATTACAAACATGTTTGTAGTTGGGTTTCAGTCATAAACAGAATATCGCCCCTTCACCACCAGTATTTCCCTAACAGCGTCCACTACTCTTTGTGGTGAGCTTCAAATTGTGAGTAGGTCCTTCCAGCGCTTCTAGTCCTTAACTCTATTGTCTCTGGGTCTTATTACAGTAATGTCTTTAATTTTTCGTAAAACCCATAGATGAGTGAGATTATTATGTGTCTATTTCTCTCCTTCTGACTTATTTCACTCAGCTTAATAGATTTCATTTACATCCATGTATAGGAAAATTTCATGACTTCATCTATCCTGATGGCTGCATAATATTCCATTGTGTATAGGTACCACAGTTTCTTTAGCCATTCATCTGTTGAAGGGCATCTTGGTTGTTTCCAGACTCTGACTATTGTAAATAGTGCTGCAATAAATATAGGTGTGAGGAAGGAATTTTGGTATTGTATTTTTGTGTTCCTAGGGTATATCCCTAGGAGTGGAATAGCTGGATCAAATGGGAGCTTAATTTTCAGTTTTTTTTAGGAATCTCCATATTGTTTTCCATAAAACTAGACTAATCAGCATTCCCACCAGCAGTGAATGAGAGTTCCTTTCTCTCCACATCCCTACCAGCACTGATTGTTCTTGTTCTTTGTGATGTGTGCCAGTCTCTGTGGTGTGGGATGGTACCTCATTGTAGTTTTGATTTGCATCTCTCTGATGACTATTTATGTAGAGTATTTTTTCATGTGTCTTTTGGCCATTTGTATTTCTTCTTTGAGGAAATGTCTGTTCATTTCTTCTCCCCATTCTTTTGTTTTTGTTTTTGGGCCACACTCGGTGATGCTCAGGGTTTACTCCTGGCTATGCGCTCAGAAATCACTTCTGGCTTGGGGGAACTATATGGGATGCTGGGGGATCAAATCGAGGTCCATCCTAGGCTAGTGTGGGCAGAAGCAGAAGCCTTACTTCTGGCCCCTTTTCCCCATTTTTTGATGGGGTTATATGTTTTTTTCTTACTAAGTTCTGTCAGCACTATGTATATTTTTGATATTAGTCCCTTGTCTGATGAGTATTGGGCGAATAGTTTCTCCCATTCTGTGAGTGGCTTTTTTTTATCTTAGGCACTATTTCCTTTGAGGTGCAGAAGCTTCTCAGTTTAATATAGTCCGTTTAATATAATTTGTTTATCTCTGCTTTCACTTGTTTGGAGAGTGCTGTTTTCTCCTTGAAGATGACTTTAGTCTCAATGTCATGGAGTGTTTTACCTACATGTTGTTCTATATACCTATGGTTTCAGACCTGATATCAAGGTCTTTAATCCATTTGGATTTGACCTTTATGCATGTTGTTAGATGGGGGTCTGAGTTCCCTTTTTTGCAAGTGGCTAACCAATTGTGCCAACACCACTTGTTGAAGAGGCTATCCTTGCTCCATTTTGGATTTCTTGCCCCTTTATCAAAGATTAGTTGACTGTATGCTTGGGGAACATTCTCTGAATACTCAAGTCTATTCCACTGATCTGACGGTCTGTCTTTATTCCAATATTATGTTTTAATGGCTTGCTTTGTAACACAATTTAAAGATAAAAAAGTGATGCCTCCTATCTTCTTTTTCTAAGGATTCTTTTTCTTTCTTCCTTCCTTCCTTTCTTCCTTTCTTCCTTTCTTCCTTTCTTTCTTTCTTCCTTCCTTCCTTCCTTCCTTCCTTCCTTCCTTCCTTCCTTCCTTCCTTCCTTCCTTCCTTCCTTCCTTCCTTCCTTTCTTTCTTTCTTTCTTTCTTTCTTTCTTTCTTTCTTTCTTTCTTTCTTTCTTTCTTTCTTTCTTTCTTTCTTTCTTTCTTTCTTTCTTTCTTTCTTTCTTTCTTTCTTTCTTTCTTTCTTTCTTTCTTTCTTTCTTTCTTCCTTCCTTTATTTCTCTTCATCCTTCTTTTTATTTCTCTTTTCCTTTTCTCTCTTCCCCTTCCTTTCTCTTCTTCCTTCCTTCCTTCCTTTCTTCCTATTTTTTCTCTTCTTCCTTCTCTTTCTCATTTCCTTTCTTTCCTCTTTTTCTTCCTCTCTTCCCCTTCCTTTCTCTTCTTTTCTCTCTCCCTTCCTTTCTTTTTTCTATCCCTTCCTTCCTTCCTTCCTTCCTTCCTTCCTTCCTTCCTTCCTTCCTTCCTTCCTTCCTTCCTTCCTTCCTTCCTTCCTTCCTTCCTTCCTTCCTTCCTTCCTTCCTTCCTTCCTTCCTTCCTTCCTTCCTTCCTTCCTTCCTTCCTTCCTTCCTTCCTTCCTTCCTTCCTTCCTTCTTTCTTTTTTTTTTTCATGTTCCCTTGCAGGAGCTGGGAGGGGAGGGGGAAGGGCCTAAAACAAACTAATTTTTGGCCATTTTATTCTTTTCGCAAACAGTTTGAAGACTAACCAATTTGTACTTCCAAATCAGGGGCGGGGACCCTAAATCCACGGGCAGTAACTGTTTGTATGCCAAGCTGTTTGGGAGTCTGATTTGCCCGGGAGAGGCCTATTCATTCCTTTGTCAGTGTGGATGGAAAAAACGCGAACCTGCCCTGCTCTGGGCTATGGGAGCGCAATAGCTCTCGGCCCACCACTGTATAATGAACAGACTGTTTCATTAGGGGGACAATTCACTCGACAGATCCAGCCCAAACAACTTATTTCACAATTTGTGAGCAGAATTAAATTTCGGGGGAGTGGTGTGAAGGGGGGACTCAAGGGGTGAGACGGGGAGGAAGGAGGGGGAGTAGGTGAAGGTGGTGTCCAGAGGACTCGGGTATAGACAATTCGGCCTGCAGTTGTGGGGCTGGGCCTGGGAGGTCTCAGCATGTAGATGAGCGGATTAGGGGATCCCCCCCCCTCTGCAGCATTAGGTCAAGTGTCTCGAGGGGGGCTGATAAACACCCCAAACCTGACAACAGATTTTCCTTTCTTCCCGCACCACTTGTGGAGTGTCAGAGTAAATCTTTTGAATGGCAGGGGGGTTTACTTAGAGACCTTTCTCCAGGAAGACTCTCTCTAGCCCATTGCCGGCCTCCCCGGGAATAAATTCGCCCGCCGTCTCGCACACAAAAACCAAGTCTCTTGCCTCCACATCTTGACTAAGAGCCATTGTCTGTAGGTGTGTGAACCGGAGCAGGAATCCGCCTGCACAACAGGCCTCAGGTCTTCCTGCTTCTGGATTTAGCTTTCATACAAATGAGACACTGAGATTTCACAAATTCCTTTTCTTTTCTTTTTTTTAGAGGGGGTGGTTCTCTCTCTTTCTCTTTCTCTCTCTCATATATATATATACACTCACTTTCTACACTTTGCAACATGTGGATTCTGTTGAATGGGGGAAATTTTCAGTAGTGCACGGTCCTAGAATAAATAACTTGCCAAGAATATCCTCTCGCTGCCTCCCAGTTCATTCCAACCCATTCAGCGTGGAGCAGGCACCTTCCTGAATGAACTCATTGAGCTAGGTGGGAGCTTCAACCTTGACTCAATTAGGTTTGAGCAGAGAACCTGGCTTTTCACTATGAGCTGTTCTAAAAATGTTTATATTTGTTCAAAAATTTGAGGATTATTTTCTTGATTTTGGAATTACACCTGGTGGTACTCAGGGGTATACTTCTGGCTCTGACTCTTAAAAATGGCTCCTGGCAGGCATGAGTACCACATGGGACGCTGGAGATCAAATGTGGATCAGCCATGTATGTGCAAGGCAAATACCATCCCTGCTGTGCTATCACTCCGGACCTGATTTGAGGATTCTTTATAGTTGCTTGTTTTTGCTGAATGGTTTTACTGACTCTCCTGATACACTGGACAACAACTATATAGGAAACCTTCTGATTCATTCTCATACATTCATGATTTTGTTTTATTGAGAGTGTTTGGGGCATACATGATGGTGCTCCGGAGCCATTCCTGGCTCTTTGCTGAGGTGGGGGGCGGGGGTGGGTTCCAGAGATGTTCTGGAATCATGTGGTGTCAGAGACAGAACTGGGCCTGCCTTGTGTGGTGTATGTGCTCAGCCCTTTGAGCTAACTCCCCACCTACCCCTGACTTTTACATTGCAATTTCTAGATCAGACTTTGGAGATATTTTTTGAGTTATTATTTATTATTATTGAGTTATTATTTATATAGTATTATTTATTTTTCTGATATTTTTCTCTTTTTTGTTTGTTTTTTTTTTTGGGGGGGGGTTTGGGGTCATACCTGGCAGTGCTCAGGGGTTAGTCCTGGCTCCATGCTCAGAAATTGTTCCTGGTAGGCACAGGGGACCATATGGGACGCCGGGATTTGAACCGATGATCTTCTGCATGAAAGGCAAACACCTTACCTCCATGCTATTGCTCCGGACCCATATTTTTCTTATAATGAGTAATTTAGTCCTCTTTTTATACCTTAAAATGTATATTCAGAGGGCTGAAGAGATAATACAGCAGGTAGTGTGCTTGCCTTACACAGTGTTAACTCAGGTTTAATCCCCAGTCTTTTTTGGAGGGGCACACCAAGTGGTGCTCAAGGATTACTCTTGGCTGTGCTCAGGGGGACCATGTGGGATGACAGAGGATTAAACTCAGGTTGGTTGAGTGCAAGACAATTGCCCTACCCATTGTACTATTGTTCCATCCCTAATTACCAGTCTTTATATGACTCCCTGAACACCTCCAGGAGTGATGCCTGAGACCTCCAGGAGTGATGCCCAAGTGACGTGCTAGAACTAAGCTTTGAGCACTGTTGAGTGTGGCCTCCAGACAAGAATATGTAAAAACATATTTTATGGCAGTATTTTATTGAAACTGTCAAATTAGGTTATTGAGAATTCTTGAAAAAGTATATACTTTTTGGGGCCGGAGAGATAACATGGACGTCGGATGGATGTTTGCCTTTCATGAAGAAGGATGGTGGTTCAAATCCCGGCATCCCATATGATCCCGAGTCTGCCAGGAGTGATTTCTGAGCATAGAGCCAGGAGTAACCCCTGAACACTGCAGGGTGTGATCCAAAAACAAAAAAAGACAAAAAAAAAAAAAAAAAAAAAAAAAAGAAAGAAAGAAAGAAAGAAAAAATATATACTTTTGAATTTAAATAATTTTTATTTGTCTCATTCATCTACCTGGAAAATTTGTGCCCTAAGAAGAAGTGCACTTTTTAATAGATAACAACTTGGGTTTATAACAATTTCAAATAAAAATATAATTTTAGTGCCAGACAGGTAGCACAGTGGTAGGGTATTTGTCTTATATGCGGCCAACCCAGGATGGACCTGGATTTGATTCCCGGCTTCCTATATGGTCCCCTGAGCCTGCCAGGAGCAACTTTTGAGTGTAGAACCAGAAGTAGAACCCTGAATGCTGCCAGAACCAAAAAAACAAAACCAAAAAATAAAATTAAAAAATATTTTTAAACACAGGGAAAGTCTAGCCAGGCCACTGAATAATTGTACTCTGAAGAACTGCCGTCTTGTATGTTTTTTACCAGCCCTTTTTAAGAGAGAAAAAATGTTTAACATCTCAGAGCTGAACATAACTGCCAGTCTGGAACATTTTTTTTTATCTACTGAGCAACTTGGATTGAAGTGGAAGCCTCATGCTTTCAGGGTGTGGGCCTGGAAGCAAATGCCGGAATTAATCCACAGGAATTATTTCACATAGTTTAAAGAGAGCAAAATAGGATCAAGAAACTCCCACCACATGCTTCTGCCAGCAAGCAAAGATACCAGCAGGCAGACAACCTAGTTGTGGAAAAGAAACCTCAAGCAGTTTCTCCCTGAGTCTGAAGTCTTTATTGGGAAGAGAAGGACCACCCCTATGGGTGGAGAACATGTAGGGGTAAGGGACCAATTCAGAGATACTTCCAGACCTTGAGTGAGTGCAAGCACAAGCATAGGTGAAGAAGAATTATCCTGAATATAATAAAAAAAAAACCCAGTTACTCCAAAATTGAATGATTAGATAGGCTTGATGGAATATCACCTCCAAAGATGCTGATTTTTTCCAGTGCCTAAGGCATATAGTCCCAGTAGCTGGGGGACTAGGGCTGCTGGGGATTGAACTGAGGCTCCTATTTGCAAAACCTGTGCTCTGACCCTCTGAGCAATTTTTTAGTCCTGATGGGGAAATTTCTTTTTATTTTTTAAATTGATTTATTTAAACATCTTGGTTACAAGGTTGCTCAGTTGGTTTTTTTTTCAGTTACAAAGTTGTTCACGATTGTCAGTCATACAATGACCAACACCCTTCCTCAGTGCACATTTCCCACCACCAATGTGGAGGGGGATATTTCTTGAGAAAGTTAGCTTGCTATTTGCATCTCAGCCAGGCTTATATCTGACAACAATGAAATCATCATCATCATCATCATCATCATAATCATCATCATCATCATCATCATCATCACTACCACCACCACCACCATCCCATTGAAACTGGCTGCTCCAATGGCTGAAATTCTATGAACAATAATAGCGAGGTGCCACCATTCACAGAATTCAGATCAATGACTGGGAAATTCTGCTTCATCATGATCCTCCCTCTAGTCCTTCCTTGCTTGTTTTCCTTCTTTGCTGTCCCATCTTTAACCCTTTCTGTCTATCTTTAAACCCATCTCTGGTGTGGTTTTAGAAAAGCTCAGGAGTAACAGACTTGATGGACACAAAAACAGCAGAAGGTGGGAAGGGTCAGAACCAGCAGGGACTGGAGAAGTTTTAGTGAGAGGGAATGAACTCTGAGATATAAAGCCAAGTAGAGGTGCCAAAGCAATAGCACAGCATCAGACCTGGGTTTGACCCCAGGCATCCTACATGGTCCCCTGAACCTGCCAGGAGTATTTTCTTAGTGCAGAGCCAGGAGTAACCCCCCGAGAGTCGCTGGGTGTGACAGAATGAGGTCCTTTCTGACACATCTTCTAGTTTTCTTCAACAACCTCATACATACTCACGAGGGAGACCCAGGAGCATGCACACTCGAGGAACATGCAATAAACCTACATCCCGTATCCTGAAAATGGCAGGGAAATGTTATGGTAGGGTATGTGTCATACTAGGATGGGGACCATGACATTGGAGGTAAAAATGGTGTCATTGCCTAGTTTTCACTGGCTGGTATAGAATAGTCAGAGGTTTGGGGGCCCTTATTGATGTCAAAGTTATGTCTTGTGGGCCAGGAAGATAGCACAGTAGGGAAGGAGCTTGCCTTGCATGCTGCCAACTAGGGTTCAATCCCTGGAGCTCCATATTGTCTCCTGAGTCCACCAGGAAAAATTTCTGTGTGCAGAACCAGGAATAACCTGATCATTACCCAGCTTGTTCTCCAAACAGAAGAATCACAAAAAAGCGTTTTGTGTTGGTTCCATAAGAACCAAGAGGATGCGTGGGTCAGTCTGTTTTAGCCTTTCAGAACTTGAATCCTAACTGTTTTGGTGGGGAGTAAAGGACCAAGTGGCAAAATCTTTGACAAGGGCCCCCTAAGGTTTCCCAGGATTTCTAACAGGTTCTGCAGATTAATACTAAAGAGTTCCTTGCACTTGTCTTGCCAGAGCAGAAACTACATCCTACAGCTCCCTAGGAACAGGTAAGGAACAAAGGACACGTTTTCCTAAATCCCCATCCTGAGAGACCAAGGTCGACAGCCAGAGACCTGCATTCAGGGTGTTGAAAATGACAAGGCATGTTGTTGAGCATTTCTGCAAAGTCAATGCTTTAAAAAAAGAATTCTTTTCTATTGTTTGTTTCTGTTTTGGGGCCACCTACATCTGGTACTACTCCTAGCTCTGTGCTCAGAGATCATTTCTGGCAATGCTCGGGGATCATATGGGATGCCGGAGTTCGAACATGGGTCTGCTATGTGCAAAGCAAACAAGTCCCTACCCGCTGTGCTATCACTCCAGCCTATCTATCCATATGATTTTAAGCTGGTTTTCCTCAAAAGAAGATCATGGTAGTTCATGCATTTCACAGCAGATGCTTTATTTGAACCATGTCTCTCCTCCCTCTGCTGATGCCACAGTACCCACGCCCAGTTGGGTTCTGGTGCTCACTGGGGTTCCACACTTTAGTTCTGGGAGTCACATGAGCTGATGGAAGAGCTTCCTCTGGCTTTGCCTCCTTCCTTCATTGGGTGTGAAAGAAACTGCCCACCTCACACCTTTCTCTCTAGCCATCAAGGATGGATTATTTCACTGATCTAGTAGTCAATATCGACTGAAGTCATCAAACAATGAACACGGTCCAATTCCATTAAGATTGCAAAGTAGCAAAAAACCGATCATCTTTTCTCTAAGCGGCCCAGGTTCTTCACAATCCCTTTCCAGAAAGTGTTGCCCTTTGGCAAATCCTCCCCTTAGTGAATACGCTCCCTGGTGGCTGGAATGTGGGATTGCATTTTTACATCAGGATTTAGGAACTTGGGAGATTTTTGTAGATGTTGATGTTTTTGTTTTGGGGCCACACTCAACGGTGCTCAGGGGTTATTCCTGGACCTGTGCTCAGAAATTACTCCTAGTAGACTCGGGGGTGGGGGGGAACCATATGGGATGCTGGGGATCAAACCCAGGTAGGCCGTGTGCAAGGTAAACACCCTCTATCTCTCTGGCCCCAAGATAGGAGTAATTTTTACCTTTCAATTTTTTTCTACTGTACAGGGAATAGGAGGTTTAAATTTTAAAAAGTAAACAGAGGGAACAAAAAATAGGACTTATGAGACCTAAAGGACTGGAGCAGAATCTTACAAGATGGAGCTCTAATTTGGAGTTCTGAGATTGCATCTTTCTCTGAGCACCCCAGGTTGTGCCCCCTCAAAAAGGAACACTACCTGTGTGATTTCATGATGGCAAGTTGATTTTTGTTTTGGTTTTTGGGCCACACCCAGTGGCACTCAGGGTTACTCCTGGCCCTGCACTCAGAAATCACTCCTGGCAGGCTCAGGGGACCATATGAGATGCTGAGGATCGAACCCGGGTCCATCTCAGTCGGCTGTGTGCAAGGCAAATACCCTACCGCTGTGGAATCACTCTAGCCAATTGATAACAACTTTTATGTGTGGTCCAGCCTCTTTCTTTGGGGGTCTGTCTTTTAGCCACCCCCTCCTACTTATTTATTCCCAGGTGCAACACAAACACCCTTCCTGCTGTGCTATCACTCTGGCCTCAGGTCTGTTCTCTTGTGGGCATCACACCTGGTTCTGACTGACCTTCAAGTCCTGAGGTTCGCTCACCTTGTGATGCTTTCTCAATGTGCTTCCTTTGTAAGCCTCTTGAACCAGCAAGACGGCCATATTACAGGAGATCATAGTCCCTCCCATTGGTCCAGGGACATTTTCATCCCTGGACCAACAGGGAACTCATTTTCACATCGGACCCTGCTCTTGAAATTGGTGCCCAAATCTTTTTTACCTCCCTACTTTCAATTCTCCTAGCTAGATCAGCCAACCTGGAAGGGTTCAACTTGATTTTGTGCTCTTGGAAGGAGGAAATGGGTATTAAAGAGAATCGTTGCAGGGTCTGTTAGGTTAGATACCTGGGAGTCTTTCTGCCCTCAGTGCACCATATCTAGTTACATTGGGGAGATGGTTTGATAGTGAGTGATTTGATTTTGTTCATGTGCCAGACCAGCAACTGCATGGGAAAGTTTGGACTGTTCTTCAGTGTATCCTGTTTCTCCACTGCCAGTTGACAAACCAGACCCACATCTTCTAGTACTTTCTTCAGACATTTCTTCTTTCCTACCCTCAGGGCTTCATAACTCATTACTTGTTTACAGAGACTTGGTGTTGGATGCTGTGGCCAAAAATAGTCCCTCAACATTTCCTTTTGACAGTTTTAATGACCTGAAGGAACTCAAAAAGCAAACTAAGGGGGTGACCTATAATAATAATAAACCCTATTATTATTATTATTATTAGTAGTAGTAGTAGTAGTTATTTTTGGGGCCATGCCCAGTGATGTTCAGGGGGTTACTCCTGACTCTGCACTTTGAAACTATTTCTGGCAATGCTCTGGAATCATATGGGATGCCAGGGATTGAACCTGGCCTGCTGCGTGTAAAGCTCATTTCTTGCCTGTAATAAATATCTCTTTAGGTCCCAAACTTGAGGAGAATTAGTTTCATACAGCCCCAAAGTAATCAAACAAACAAACAAACAACAAAAAAGAAGCAGATTTCAGTTTTGGGTTGAGACTGAAAAGCCACATGAAAACCCAAGGATGTGAAAAGAATCACTAAGTGAGTGACAAATAGGCTTAAGTGATTGAAACTGGCACCGTCGCGCCCAGCTTAAAGAGCATGCTTTGCATCAGCTAAATTTCTAAATACCTGGAGTATATTTGTAAACATGGCAATCCAACTGGTTATTGAACAGCACATTCGTGTGCAAATTAGCATAAATGAGGATTTAACAGCTGATTGCACAGCATGAATGATAGGAACTAATTGTCAGGACGAGAAGTTGTACAGATGACAGTTCTAATTCCATCAGCACGTGCAGCCCCTGTGCTGGACAGCAGCAAATCCAGCATATTATATGGGATTTCCAAGTTATGGGACTCTTAGTTGAGATCTCAGGTAGAGATGAGAGAGGATAGGCAGGAGGAAGAGGAGGAGGAAGAGGAAGTGGAGATGTAAGAAGAGAAGGGGGAGAGTGATGAGGAGGAGGTGGAGGAGAGGAAAAAGAGGAGGAAGAGAGAGGAGGAGGAGGTGAAGGAGAAAGAAGTGAAGGAGGAGGGAGAGGAGGAGAAGAATAAGAAGTATGAGGAAGGGAAAAAATGAGAAAAGGAGGAGAAAAATGAGGAAGAGGAGGAGAAAGAGAAGGAAGAGGAGATGGAGAAGGAGGGGGCAGGAGACTGAGAACTGATCAGTAGCCACAGGCGATTATCTCTGCAGCCCTATAATTCTTACTTTTTAAATTTTCTTTTGTTTGATTTTTGGGTCACATGCTCAGAAGTTGCTCTTGGAAGGCTCCAGGACTATATAGAATGCCGGGAATTGAACCACCATTCATCCTGGATTCACCTCATGCAAATGCCCTACTTCTGTGCTATCTCTCCGGCCTCTGCCCATGATTCTTGAGACATCAAAAAGCCTAAACTTTAAATAAAACACATTTTTGCTAATGCTTTTTGAGCCAACTCTGCAATGCTCAAGGGTTACACCTGGATCTGCACCCAGGAATTACTCCTGACAGTGCTTGGGAACCACAAGGGGTGTCAGCCTCCTGCAAGGCAAGACTTGCTGTACTATTGCTCTGGTCCTCTAAAAAAATTTTGTTTATTGATTGTGAAGTTCTGTGATTTATTTACAAATATTGTTATTGGTGGTTCCTCGGGCTCATAATTTCAATAGCATACCTGTCACCATTGTGCCCATCTCCCTCTCTCAAGGAAGACCCCCACCAGACATACAAGAAAGTGCTCATCATAACTTCTAATTAGGGAAATGTAAATCAAAATCATTGAGACATCATGTCATGCCAGCGAGAATGCCACATATTGTTAGTGTTGCTGTGGTTGTGGTGAGAAAGAAACCCTCAATCACTATTGGTAGGAATGTCATCAGGCTCAGTTTCTATGTAAAGCAATATGGAAATCTTCAAAAATAAGAACAGTTGTGGATAGAGATATAGTACAGCAGGGAGGGCATTTACCTTTCATGCAACTGAGCTGTGTTCAATAACCAGCATCCCATATGGTCTCCCTGAGCACTGCCAGGAGTGATTTCTGACTGCAGAGCTAGGAGTAACTCCTGAGCATTCATGGTGTGACCCAAAAACAAACAAACAAACAAAACAAACAAAGCAAAACAAAATTTAGAAATAGAACTCCCATATATCCCCAAACCCAAACTTTTAAAATCTTGTTTAAAAATTTTATTATTGCATTAAAAAAATTAAATTCTGGACTAGAGAGATACCACAGCAGTTCTGGACTAGAGAGATACCACAGCAGTAGGTCATTTGCCTTGCACATGGCTAACTTGGGATAGACCCAGATTTGATTCCTGGCATCCTATATGGTCCCCCAGCCTTCAAGGAGTGGTTTCTGAGCAAAGAACCAGGAGTAAGCCCTGAGCGCCACTGGGTGTGACCCCAAAACCAAAACCAAACAAACACAAAACATTAAAATATTAAATTATTTAATTGAATCATTGTGTGATACCATTACTAAGTTGTTCATGATTGAATTTCAGTCATGCAATATCCAGCACCTTTTACCAAAACACATTTTCCACATTAAGTTTCCCTTCCCAGTTTCTTTTCTCCTCTCTTCTTTCTTTTTCTTTCTTTCTTTCTTTCTTTCTTTCTTTCTTTCTTTCTTTCTTTCTTTCTTTCTTTCTTTCTTTCTTTCTTTCTTTCTTTCTTTCTTTCTTTCTTTCTTTCTTTCTTTCTTTCTTTCTTTCTTTCTTTCTTTCTTTCTTTCTTTCTTTCTTTCCTTTCTTTCTTTCCTTTCTTTCTTTCTTTCTTTCTTTCTTTCTTTCTTTCTTTCTTTCTTTCTTTCTTTCTTTCTTTCTTTCTTCTTTCTTTGTTTCTTTCTTTCTTTCTTTCTTTCTTTCTTTCTTTCTTTCTTTCTTTCTTTCTTTCTTTCTTTCTCTCTCTCTTTCTTTGTTTCTTTCTTTGTTTCTTTGTTTCTTTGTTTCTTTGTTTCTTTGTTTCTTTCTTTCTTTCTTTCTTTCTTTCTTTCTTTCTTTCTTTCTTTCTTTCTTCCTTTCTTCTTCTTCTTCTTCTTCTTCCTTCCTTCCTTCCTTCCTTCCTTCCTTCCTTCCTTCCTTCCTTCCTTCCTTCCTTCCTTCCTTCCTTCCTTCCTTCCTTCCTTCCTTCCTTCCTTCCTTCCTTCCTTCCTTCCTTCCTTCCTTCCTTCCTTCCTTCCTTCCTTCCTTCCTTCCTTTCTTTCTTTCGTTTTTGGGCCACACCCGGTGACGCTCAGGGGTTACTCCTGGCTATGCGCTCAGAAGTCACTCCTGGCTTGGGGAACCATATGGGACGCTGGGGGATTGAACCAAGGTCTGTCCTAGGTTAGTGCTCACAAGGCAGACACCTTACCTCTAGCGCCACCACTCCGGCCTTTTCTCCCCTTTCTATGGCAGATATTTTTCTTCTTTCTGTCTTTCTCTTTCTGTCTCTTTCTCTCTGTCTATCTGTCTGTCTGTCTGTCTCTCTTTTCCCTTTTTTCCCCTTTTAGACACTATGGCCCCAAACCAAACTTTTTATAGAAAAATCAGATGTTTTAAAAACTACTTTAATTTTTTGGGGGGGTCACACCCGATGATGCTCAGGGGTTACTCCTGGCTATATGTTCAGAAATTGCTCCTGGCTCTGGGGACCATATGGGACACCAGGGGTCAAACTGGGTGAGCCACAGGCAAGGCAAACACCCTATGGTTGTGCCATTGCTCCGGCCCAAAAACTGCTCTAATTTTTTTCTAATTTGATTTTTTTAAATTGTCTTCTTTCATTTTCAACTTTATGCTTCTTCACTCCTCTCCTCTTTTTACATTCTTCATTTCTGATTATTTCCCTCACTAACTTTCCATTGTCACCCTTTATCACCCTGTTTTTAGCCTTTCAATGGACTGCTCTCAGGGCCACCCTGAAACTCTGGCCTTCCTCTAAGTCCCCCTCACCCCATCTAGTTTCTCTCTGTTGATCAGGATCCCCAAGCGTGAACCCCAGAAACCCATATCCTGGGTCATGTCTGGCTCTTTCTTCATAGATCTCAAGACTAAGAATCATGGCTGCCATCTTCACTGTGCAGAGGACTCCTTGAACATTTTATCTCTGTGCCTGGAAGAGTCTGTAGAGTGATGTTCTGGGATAGGTAGGGTATAGGCCTAGCTACCTGTTCTACTTACATGAAATTAAGGATCCTGATACCTGGTTACCTACTTGACCTACCTCTGCACTTACTTAGCATCTGTACCCAGAGTCAACTTACTCTTCTCTCTTGTGTTTGGTTCCACTGATTGGGCAATAGGGAGAAACTGAATGAGTGGAAGTCAATGGCTTAGCTCAATAACTAGACTGTGATTTTGGCAAGCAATTCCCAAGATGGGTAAGCATGAAATCATAATATTATAGGTCTGACATGAATGTTATATGTTGATAATGTCTCAATAAACAGGCACTTTGATTTCTCATGAATGGGGGCATGGGAGTAAGCCTGTTTTCATTCACTGATGGGTCTTTGACACCTAATATTCTAAGGAATTTTTAATCATATATGTCATATATAAAGAAGAACCCAGGTAGCATTGTCAGTAACAGTATGTGAACACTGAAGCTGGTGATCTTGTTGGTCTTTTCATCCATGTGGGGTTGGAGCAAGTTGCTGGTTACCACTAAGCCTCTCTTTATTCTGCTGAAGAAAGATCAGGTCTAGGACTTTGTTCCAGTTCCTCTGGGAACACTGGATTCCTGTTGTCATGCTCCTGGGCCTTGGGACAACCCCCACTAGCCCCCAGTCGAATTTGTCTCAGGTATTATTAGTAAGAATTTTAATGTCATAACTTGGGACACGTACAATGCTTATTTATAAAAACTGAGTGTGTTCATATGTCAGCTTTCATCGAATCAATCAAGATGCAATTCTCACTAAAATACCATCAGGAATTCAATGTTTACTCTAATTCTACAATGCGTATGCAAAGGGCTCCAGTAGCCCTTTTCATGCAAAAGAGCAAAGTTGGAGGAGTCAGGCAAGTTGATTTCAAGACTTAATAAAAAAATGATTGTGACCATTGTAATATTGGTAATATTTTATAGGATAAAAGATTGATAGAGCAGGATAATTATTTTAGAATGAGATCTACCACAAGAGCAGGATAAAATGTAGACCCAGAACCAATGATTTTTTGAATAAAAATACCGAGGAATTCAATATGGAAAGTAAAACAATGCCAGTAAATGGCAGGGTAATGGTAGAAAAAGTAAATACTGGCATAGAAAAAAAAATCAACCTTGACTTCTCACTCATCTCATATAAAGTAATTTGCAGCTGAAAATTTAAAAACAGAAGAGAATATCTTTACTAGTTGAAAGGAAATTTCCCTGATAGCTACAATAGGTACCAACAATAAAATCCAGAACATTCATGTCTTTTATATTTCATCAAAAATTTAAAATTCTCATCTAAATAAATCTGAGAAAAACAAAAATTGAGCTACCTATTGGGAAAAAGGGAGTAAGAAACCTGTATCTTCAAATCACTTCAGCGAGAGAACATTGAAAACTTCCCATAGATCTATATAAAAATCCATTAAATATACAAAAATAAATTTAATGAGCACTTTGCAAAGAGTATAGTCAAATAGTCAAGAAATACATGTTGGAGCTGGAGTGATAGCACAGTGGGTGGGGCTCTTGCCTTGCATGCAGCTGACTTGGGTTTGTATCTAGCATCTCCTATGGTTCCCCAGCACTTCTAGGAGAAATTATGAGTGCAGAGCCAGGAATATACTCTGAGCTATATTTGGGTTTGGCCCCAAACAAACAATAAAAAATATGCATGTAAAATTTCTCAACATTATGAGGAATCAGAGAAATAAAAAGTAAAACTACAATGAATTACTACACACATTCACTAGAACATTTAATGTTATCTAAATTATGAGCCTAACCATACTAAGTGCTGATAATACTATATTTTTAAATTCATATCCATTATATAAACCAGAAAAATCCCCTTCTAGGTATGTAATAAGGAAAAATGAACATAGATACTCAAAAAATGTGTCTAAGAATATTCATGTTGGCTTCATATCTATAGCTGGAAACTTAACAAAATAGTAAGCAATGTTATAAAAGTAGGATATTGCTTACCAATCAAGAGAAAAAAGCTATCAGACAATATAATATATAAATATGAAAAATAATACTGAGCACAAGAAATCAGAATTAAAATAATGCATATTTATGATTATATTAATATGAAGTTCAAGAACAGACAAACTTCTGGAGATAGAAATGAAAATATTGGGCCTGGAGAGAGAATACAGCTTTTTTTTTTTTTATTATTGAGAATACAGCTTTTAAGGCCCTTATCTTCCATGCTTATGACCATGGATGGTCCCCTTAGTACTGCAAAGAGTGACCCTTGAATACAGAGCCAGGAGTAAGCTCTGAGCATTTCTGGGTATGACCCCCACCCCCCAAAAACCCATAACAATGGAAATAGTACTAATTGACTAGTTAAGAGCATATGCAATTTCCTGGGATGATGGAAAGGTTGTATAGCTTAAATTCACTAATAGTTCTCATTTGTCAAAGTTCAAAGATTTAAGATGTAGACATATTGTTTATTTTTGAGCCACACCTGCTAGTGCTCAGGGCTTACTTTTTGTCTGTGCTCAGAAATTACCCCTGGTGGATTTGGGGGAACTATGGGGTATCAGAGATTGAACCTGGGTATTCTGCGTGCAGGCAATCATCCTATCCACTGTACTATCTTTCCAGTCCCAAGCTGTGAACACTTTATATTCTAAAGATATATTGTTGGCATGGAGATTTGGAGTAAGAGAGACAGAATAAGAGTCAGAGACCAAGAGGCAGAAATGCATAAAATTTTATTCTAGGAGGTTCATCTCTGTCATTAAAAAGTAATAGTAAATAAAAACTATTTCCCTCAGATTAAGTATTAAAAAATGCTCCGTTAAGTTTCTGTCCTATGACAGTTCCTAGATGGTTGAAACTTTCTAATTTTCTTTTAAAAAGTAAACTGGGGAATAAAGATTCTCATTGGGGTAACAACATCAAGTCGAACTTGATTCTAAATTCAAGTCAACGCAAGAGTTTCCAGCCGTGGGGACCGCCTCCCCATGCTCTGGGTCCCTGGAGCTTCTCTAATAAATTGGCGGTTCTGCAAGGGAGATACTTGTTACAATCAGCTTCCTTAACTTGAAAGCCCCAAAGGCTGGCAGCTAATTGAGGCTGTATCCCCTCCCCCCAACCCCATTTTCTCTTGACCTCTCTGTCTTGGATGAGTTTTTCTTCTGTCAGCTGTACTACAAGAGGCATATGGCTAGGACCCTCCCAGAAATACAATCACAAACAAATATACATCCTTTTGTGTTGTGTTGTGTGTGTGTGTGTGTGTGTGTGTGTGTGTTTATGGGAGGAATATTTTTACTGGACCCAACAATAACCAAGGCTATTACATTGTAATTGAATCAAATGAATTGAGTCATCTCTTCTGAGAAATAAAACTAAGTTTTATTTGAGTTTTGAGAACTCAAACCCCCAATTTGAGTTAACATGAAGTGAGAGTAAGAGTTTCAATGGGGGGGCTTTAAAAAAAAAAGAGTTTCAATGAACATTTCTCATGAACTTCAGAAAGTGTTCTGGGGACTATATGGGATGTTGGAGATGATGCAAAGCAAAAACTATGGTTCCAGTCCTTGAATCTCCTTTTAATATGGCATTGTTGGTTGCCTGGATTTGTTTTTTTTTTATCCCAGTGAAAATCCTAATATATCCCTCCTGAACCATCATCAAGGTCTTTGTGATTCTTGGTCCATCCTTATGGGAAAAATAATATTTTGGGAAAGTTGAATCTAAAGGAAAATATTACTTATTACTCTTAAAAACTGTATCAAAGATGGAAGATGGAAATCTTTTTATTTTGGGAAGGACACACCCAGAACTGCTCAGGGGTGATTCCTGGCTCTGCAATAAGGAATCACTCCTGATGGAGCTCAGGGAACACACAGGGTGCCAGGGATTGAATCTGTGTGCAAGGCCAGTGCTCTACTCACTGTGCTATCTCTCTGGCCCCTGGAAGATGGCAGTCTTGCTTCTAATATATGACCCATTCTTAGGCCATGTGACTTGGCCACATGCCTCATTGTTGGCATCATCAAGTGTTCTTTCTTGACTTATTGAGGTGAGGTTTGGCTGTGGACTTACTCTAGCTGGTTGAGGAAAACAAATTAAGTCTTTGGTGTGGTTTTATAGTGAGGATGTGTACTCTGTAACCACTGCTCTAGGGGAAAAAAGAGACCAGGGAATAAACCCAAATCCACCCCATGGTGTAAGACTTACTCAAACCTGATAAGCTCCCAGAAAAGTCAAACTGCAAGTGACCTGAACACCAAGTACATAAGAGCAACTATTTGAGACAAAACCCTGAGTGGAAAATGTACAGTAACTTCATGATCCTTCCCATCAAGTTATTCATGATTCTATAATTCTGTGGACTAACCTTTCAGTCAACTACATATTAGAACTATAAACATGCACCTACAACTCAAATTTTAAAACTTGTATAAAATTCAAGATAGACTTGACTATCCCAATTTCTCTTTAGTTCCAATTCAAGTCAAGACAAACATTTGGGTTCATTAGGCTTTGATGCCTCAGTCATGCATCATTTTGTATCTATCTGAATTCTCTGCCATTTCTGCTCTCAGCCAAGTCACCTGATCCAGCCTGGACTTCCAAGCCCAAGTCCACTTTTTCAGCAAAACAAGAACCAATCCCTAAAGAATAGGTTCAAAACTTTATTTCTGTCAAAGTGAGAGAGCCAACATCTTAGCCATGGCAAACCATTTGTTCTGTCACCAGGATTCAACTCTCATTTTAGTTTGTTAACATTTATGGGACATATTTGTAAAACACTAAGTCAAGCACTGTTCCAATAAATCTTTATTTACACAAACAGTTGGTCGGGGGATCCTGCCTATGTTTCTGATGGTGATGAAAAAAATAAGGAAATTGATTCCTCAACTTAACCTTATCAAACTGCCAAACCACAAAATTGGTTTCAGATCTATAGATTCTGGACACCTAAAATTTCACAGTAGTGTCAGCCCAGTAGGATCACAGGAAATCTGATGGCTAAGTTTCATATTAATCTACCAAGTTCAGTGAGCCTAAACAGTGACACAGAAGGCTCAGCTAGCACCAACCACTGCCCAGGAAATCCTCAAACATTGACTTTAGTATCAGCATGGAAAGATAGAACAATTATTTTAAATTGACCTGTGTTGATCTATGGTTTTTGTTTGTTTCTGTTTTGGGTCACACCCAGCGGTGCTCAGGGGTTACTCCTGACTCTGTGCTCAGAAATTGCTCCTAGTAGGCTCGGGGGTACCATGTGGGATGCCAGGGATCAAATCCGGAATGTTCCAGATCAGCAGCATGCAAGGCAAACACCCTACAGCTCTGCTATCACTCCGGTCCCTGATCTATGTTTTGATAATTCCATTTGCCTTTGTGTTGTAACAAATGATATGAGTTTCATTTGTTTGTACATGCATGGTGGCTGTCTAGGTTAGTGAGTGGGAAATTGGGGATACTGGTGAAGGGAAGGTTACACTGGTAGAAGAATTGGTGTTTGAACATTTAAGGCATGATATGACTCTATCGTGCACATCTTTGTAAATTATGGTATTATGATAAAGATTAAAATAATAAAGGCCAACAAGATGACTTGGCCTGGCATATATAGGATCCTCAGTTTTATGCTTGGTATCCCAGTGGCTTTCAGAACACTGCCCTGGTGGCCCCTAGAGCAACCAAGTATGCCCTAAGAACAAAACAAAACAAAATGGATGTGAAGTGCCACCACTGTGTAAAATAACTTGGTAGTTTCTTATCCAATTAAACATGCAATTCCCATATGGTCCAGCAACTGTACCCTTGGGCATTTACCATCCCAAATGAAAAGTTAGGTTCACACAGCAGCTTTATTTACAATAATCAGAGACTGGAAACAGCCCAGATGTGCTCCAACAGGTGAATGGGTAAACAAACGGTGACAGGTCCAGACAATTTAATGCTGTTCACCAAGAGAAAGACAAGAACCATTAAGACACACAATCATATAGATATATGTGCAGGGAATGAGCTGAGTGGGGAAAGGAAAGTGAATTCCCAAAGGTTGCATAGTTTTAAATGCTGTTTACAGAATCTTCTTGCAATATCAGCATGACAGAAACAAAGCACAGATCAATTCTTGTTGGGGCAGGGGTGGGCAAGAGGGTGGTGCCAATGGTTTATTAGTCCATTAATTTTCCCTCATTGGGCAACCCAGTGTTCTCTCAGCTCTGCTGCCATGAAGATCCTTTTGGGTTTCTGGAAAAGTTCTATGTTCTCTGAATTAAACCTTTAAAGTACAAGTCCCCAGAAGTGACACTTCTTGGTTTTGGGTCACACCAGGCAGTGCTCAGGGGTTACTTCTGGCTCCATGCTCAGAAATCGCTCCTGGCAGGCTCAGGGGACCATATGGAGATGCCGGGATTTGAACCAATGACCTCTGCATGAAAGGCAAACGCCTTACCTCCGTGCTATCTCTCTGGCCCCCAGAAGTGGATTTCTATGCCAGACTATAAGAACATTTTAAGGTATATGAAGCATATTTCCTTGTTACACTTATAAAAGATCGAAGCAACTCATATTTCTACCAGCTAGGAAGGTGAGCCTATTATTTTCCAGCTTATAAGATGACTGGGCGTATAAGACGACCCCCTAATTTTGCAGTTAAAACATAGGTGTAGGTCTATATTCGCTGTATCAGACAGAACGTTCTTGTGCTGCAACTGTATGTACCACAGTGAGCCAATCACAACAAGCAAAGGTTCAAAGGTTCTATTGTAATAGACTTCGTCTCTGACTCTGGCCAATCTGAGCAGGCTTTTTACAGTGTAGATTTGGTACAGAACATTGTCTAATTTGCATGCATAAAAAGCCTGCTTGGATTGGCTGAGTTAGAGAGGCGGTCCAAGCAGCATTGCAGTGATTGGTACAGGATGGAGTTGGAAAATTCGTTTTGTGGCAATATTCAGACAATTTTCTTTTAGTGGCATATTGAAACATTTTTCGGGATATACTCGGCGTATAAGACGACCCCCGATTTTCGGTTGACTTTTTTTTTGTTTCAAAAGTTGTCTTATACACCGGAAAATATGGTATTTCTAAATCTTCGCAGCACTAGAAATGGTCAAGCTTATTTTTGATATTTAAGTCTTGGTATTTTAGTGATAGCAAATAATTGTTAGTGTCTTATGTCTTTTATTTTGTTTGGCTTTGGTTTTGGGACCACAGTGAGTAGTGCTCAGGGCTTGGTCCTGGCATTATTAGTGCAATTAAAATGAATAAAAATTAAAAAATTGAATCACCATGAATTCAAAGTTACTAAGATATTTATGATTGAGTTTCAGGTGTATATCGTTCCAACGCAACACAAAACCCTTCACCAGTATCCACTACCCTTCATCAATGTCCCCATGTTTCTCCCCCACAAGTCTGCCTATGTGACAGGCATATTCCCCTCTCTGTTGTCCTAGTGTATCCTTTCCTAACTTGTGCCAGCAACCTTCAAATCAATGGCAACTTTCTACTGAAGAACAGTTCTCTTGCTCTTTGTTTCTATTACCAAAGGCACTTGATATTTTCTATGAGGTTTCTTTATATCCCACACATGAGTGAAATAATTCTGAGTCTATTCCCCCCCCTCTCTCTCTGACTGATTTCACAAGATACTTTCCAGATCCATTCACATTGCAGAAAAATGCATGACTTTATCTTTTCTTATGATTGAGTGTGTGCATATGTATGATAGTTTCTTTATCCAGTCATCTGTTCATGGGCATCTGAATTGTTTCCATATTTTGGCTATTGTATATGGTGCTACAATAAACATAGGAGTGTGGATGTTTTTTTCTGAATTGTGCTTTTGAACCCTTGGGGGTATATTCCCAGGAGTGGAATTGTTGGGTTATATAAAAGCTTACTTCCTGTTTTTTTGAGGAATGTCCATATCCAAGAAAGCTGGACTAATAGACATTTCTGCCAGCAATGAATGAGGGTTCTTTTCCCCCACATCTACCCCAACAACAGTTGTTATTTTTCTGATGAGTATCAGTCTTTGTGGTGTGAGATGATATCTCATTGTTGTATTTCCCTGTTTATAAATTATGTAGGGCATTTTCCCATATGCTTTTTGGCCACTTGAATTTCTTCTCTGAGGATGCTTCTGTTCATTCCTTCTTACCATGTTTTTGATAAAGTTAGGAGATTTTTTCCTTGTAGAGTTCTTTCTGTGATTTATATATCTGGGATATCAATCTTTTGTTAGATGAGAGGTGAGTAAATAATTTCTCCCAAACGGTGGGCCGACTTTGTATTGTTGTCATAGTTTCCTTTTTTGGGGTTATGGGGGGTTTGGGTCACACCTGGCAGTGCTCAGGGGTTACTCCTGGCTCTGCACTCTGAATTGCTTGGGGGACCATATGGGAAACCAGGAATTGAACCACTGTCTGTCCTGGGTTGGCTGTGTGCAATGCAAAAACCTACCACTATGCTATCTTTACAACCCCCAAAGTTTCCTTTGAGGTACAGAATCTTCTTCATTTAATGGAGTCCCATTTGTTTATCTTTACATCTTATTTTTCCCAAGAATTGCTTTGGCTACTTGTGTGTGTGTGTGTGTGTGTGTGTGTGTGTGTGAGAGAGAGAGAGAGAGAGAGAGAGAGAGAGAGAGAGAGAGAGAGAGAGAGAGAGAGAGAGACTGTTTCTATAAATTTCAAAAGCATTTGATCTATTTCTTTGAAAAATGTCATGGCACTTGCAAAAAATTAAACTTAGACCCCCAGCTAACATCATGTACAAAGGTAAAATCCAAATGGATTAAAGACCTCGATATCAGCCCCAAAACCATAAGATATATAGAACAGCACATAGGCAAAACACTACAGGACATTACAGGCATCTTCAAGGAGGAAACTGCACTCTCCAAGCAAGTGAAAGCAGAGATTAACAGATGGGAATATATTAAGCTGAGAAGCTTCTGCACCTCAAAGGAAATAGTGCCCAGGATACAAAAGCCACCCACTGAGTGGGAGAAACTATTCACCCAATACCCATCAGATAAGGGGCTAATCTCCAAAATATACAAGGCACTGACAGAACTTTACAAGAAAAAAACATCTAACCCCATCAAAAAATGGGGAGAAGAAATGAACAGACACTTTGACAAAGAAGAAATACACATGGCCAAAAGACACATGAAAAAATGTTCCACATCACTAATCATCAGGGAGATGCAAATCAAAACAACGATGAGATACCACCTCACACCCCAGAGAATGGCACACATCACAAAGAATGAGAATAAACAGTGTTGGCGGGGATGTGGAGAGAAAGGAACTCTTATCCACTGCTGGTGGGAATGCTGTCTAGTTCAACCTTTATGGAAAGCGATATGGAGATTCCTCCAAAAACTGGAAATCGAGCTCCCATACGATCCAGCTATACCACTCCTAGGAATATACCCTAGGAACACAAAAATACAATACAAAAACCCCTTCCTTACACCTATATTCATTGCAGCTCTATTTACCATAGCAAGACTCTGGAAACAACCAAGATGCCCTTCAACAGACGAATGGCTAAAGAAACTGTGGTACATATACACAATGGAATATTATGCAGCTGTCAGGAGAGATGAAGTCATGAAATTTTCCTATGCATGGATGTACATGGAATCTATTATGCTGAGTGAAATAAGTCAGAGAGAGAGAGAAAAACGCAGAATGGTCTCACTCATCTATGGGTTTTAAGAAAAATGAAAGACACCCTTGTAATAATAATTTTCAGACACAAAAGAGAAAAGAGCTGGAAGTTCCAGCTCACCTCAGGAAGCTCACCACAAAGAGTGATGAGTTTAGTTAGAGAAATAACTACATTTTGAACTGTCCTAATATTGAGAATGTATGAGGGAAATGTAGAGCCTGTTTAGGGTACAGGCGGGGGTTGGGTGGGGAGGAGGGAGATTTGGGACTTGGGTGATGGGAATGTTGCACTGGTGATGGGTGGTGTTCCTTTTATGACTGAAACCCAAACACAATCATGTATGTAATCAAGGTGTTTAAATAAAAAAAATTATGCATTAAAAAAAAAAAAAAGAAAAAGAAAAATGTCATGGGTATCCTTATAGGGACTGCATTAAATCTGTATAATGTTTGGGAAATATTGCCATTTTAAGATGTTAATCCTCCCAAACCATAAGCAGAGATGTGTTTTTATTTTCTTTTATTTCTTTTTTTTTTTTTTGGTTTTTGGGTCACACCCGGCAGTGCTCAGAGGTTATTCCTGGCTCCAGGCTCAGAAATTGCTCCTGGCAGGCACGGGGGACCATATGGGACGCCGGGATTCGAACCGATGACCTCCTGCATGAAAGGTAAACGCCTTACCTCCATGCTATCTCTCCGGCCCCTTTCTTTTATTTCTTTAAGAAGTATTTTTAATTTTCTTTTTATAGGTATTAAATTCTAACTATTATTTTCTATTGTTAGTGATGTATTCCTGCAAGTCTGTTAGCAGTTGCTTTATTATTTTGTTGGTCTTTCATTGATGCACATATGTTTGGGAATGAGTTACTCCTGGTATACATATCTCTTGATCATCTGTATCTCTTATAACTTTATTTTATTTTATTTTTTTTGGTTTTTGGGTCACACCCAGCAGTGCTCAGGGGTTACTCCTGGCTGTCTGCTCAGAAATCACTCCTGGCAGGCTCGGGGAACCACATGGGATGCCGGGATTCAAACCATCAACCTTCTGCATGAAAGGCAAACGCCTTACCTCCATGCTATCTCTCCGGCCCCTCTTATAACTTTTTAATCCTGAAGCTGATGTTTTCTTATACCAGTATGGTCAAACCAGCCTTTTAGTGGAGGTTGTCTCCTTGAAATATTGTTTTTCACCCTTTGACTTTGAATCTGTGTTTTCCCTTACTTTCTAAATGTGTTTCTTGAAAGCATCAGAAAGTTGGATTCAATTTTCCAATCAATCCCTTTACTTTGTGTCTCTTGATGCATATAGGTCACTGACACTGAGTGAGGTTATTATGAGTTTAATGCTATCTTCCTTTGTGTGTGTGTTGTTTTTGGTTTTGTTGTTGTTATTTGAACCCACCTGATGATGGCTCTGAATTCAGGAGTTATTAGTAGTACTTGGAGATACAATTAGGTATTTGATAGTGTCTGGTGATACTTGGAAGACCATTGGAATATCAGAGATTAAACCCAGGTTGGTCATATGCATGCAAATATTCTACTGCCTGTACTACTGGTTAAGCCCCATTGTGCCATTTTTCTGTCGAAATTTGATGTTTGTAAGATTTGTCTGGTTCCAAAGCAGTTTTTCTGGTTTCAAGTTTATGAAGTCACTGAGCTGCTGTTAATCCTGAAAGTTCTGTGTGCTTGCTTCCTTTAAATCTGAATGAAAGTCTAGGCTGAGTATAGAAGTTAGTGAAGTTTTCATTTCATTGAGTTTTTAAAAAACTATATCCCATCATTATCTTTGAGCCCATAGGTCTCTAATGATAAAATTGCTGTAAATCTTATTGAAAGTCTATTTAAAAATATTACTTTATTTAAACACTTTAATTTATAAGTCACTTATAACACAGTTGTTTCTATATATGTTATAAATGTTAGAAACATGCTGGAAACATGTTCCAAAACAAATCCTACTAACAGTATAATATTTACCAGTCACCTGTATAACAATCCCAATCCTCAGTGTAACATAACAGTGTAATACCATTATCCCTAGTTTCCCACCCATATCCAAGTCTGCCCTTTAGCTGCCACAAAATAATTTGCTTCATATTGTTTGTTACAACTAAGTAGTAATGCAATTATCAAACAAACCTTCAGTAGAAGAAAATTAGTAAAAAAAATCATTATGTCATACAATGGGGGTCATTACATCATTGTCTGAAGATTTACTGAGCTGTTTGTTGTTAGTTCATCTTTCTGTGTTATTGGTTTTGTTTATTGATCTTAGTTGGATTCTATACTACTTTGAAACTAATTTGGTAAATTCCTACTGGATTGTCAAGTCAGTATTGAAACATTTAGAGGTGTTGCGTGGCTACGTATGTGGCTGTGCTCCCCAGGAATTCCAAAATCTCCAGTTGATATGATGATGGCTGTGGGTTATGTCTGTGGCTGCTTGGGTTTCTAGAAGAACAGAGGAGAGTGTGTGTTGGCATGAGGCTTCCTTCTCTAACTATGAGAAGACACCATTATTATCAGCCCCCAAAATGACATACTTGGAATTTTGGTTATTTAGGTGTCTCTGCAGAGATCAGTGATAAAGTGGTGATTGTTAGCCCATTGGCATGGCATGGCATTGATTGTGGTATCTGAAGGCAACTTCCAAGGTTTTGTCAGGATAGAGAACTTGGCCTACCTCTCTGCCCTAGATTGCCCCAGGTTCCAGCTGCAAAACTGATGTACCCATGAATTTTTACAACTTGGCTTACATCCCTTTTGAGAATAAAATGGTCTGTGGAGCTGGCCAATGAGCATACATGTGGGGCCTACTTTGTAACTTCTTTTTTATTTTTCTTTATTTATTTTTAATAATGACTTTTATTTAAACACAATGATTATAAAATTGTTCATTGTTGAGTTTCAGTCATATAATGAACATCACCCTTCACAAATGCACATTTCCCACCACCAATGTCTCCAGTTTCTCCCACCCTTCCCCACGCCTGCCTCTGGAACAGACATTTTACTTCTCTCTTTCTCTCTCTGTTTCTTACTCTTTCTTTCCCCCTTTTGACACTATGATTTGCACTATTGCTAACTTTATCCCCTTTCAGCACCCAGTTCTTGTCCAGAGTGATTAGTTCTATCATTGTCATAGTGGACCCTTTTCTACCCTAAGTGCACTCCCTTGTCTTTGTGGCAAGCTTCCTTCTTGATTTAATTTAATTTAATTTCCTTATTTAATTCCTATTTAATTTAATTTAATATTTAATTTCCTTCTGGATCTTGCTGCTTTCAGTATTTTATCTCTCTATGGATTTCAACACTCTGATTAGGGTGTGTTGGAGGATTTTTATTTGACTCTCTTAACTACTACCCTTTAGGCCTCTTGGATCAGGGTGCATGTCTTTTCTCTAGTTCTGGGAACTTCTCAATGCTGTTTTTGACTGTTGCTTCTTTATCAGGGTTGCTTCCTGTTCCTCTGGGATCCTGATGATTCTGACTTTGTTCTCTTGAGTTCATCCCGCTCTTGTCTGCTGTTGATTTGAGTCTTTTTTCCCCATCTTTTGCTGTTGTCTGGAGGTTTTCTGCAGCTCACTGATTTTGACTTCAGCTACTGTTTCTCTGCTGATGAGTCCTTCCAGTGAGTTTTTCATTCCACCTACTATGTTCTTTAGTTCTGTCATTTCTGCTTATATTTTCCTCACTCCTGCTCACACATCCCCTGTGTCTTAATGGCTGTCTGTTCCAAGGTTTCTTTGAACTAATTAACATTGCCTCTCTAAAGTCTTTGCCAGATAGACCATATACCTGATTATTACTGATTGAGTCTTTAGGGCCACCTATCAAGCCACAAAAACAGGGAGTACAGTTAGGGTAGAGAAGGGTCCACTATGACAATGATAGTATGAAACTGATCACTCTGGACAAGAACTGGGTGCTGAAAGGGGATAAAGTAATTCACTTTATTTATTTATTTATTTATTTATTTATTTATTTATTCATTCACTAAATATAGTAGGACTTTGTGTTACTTTCCCATTGCCACTCTTGCATCCTGGAGGTGTTTGTGGTGTGCTATTGTGAGAATAGGTGACTAGATTTAGAATATTAGTGGGCAGCTCCAAAGCAAAGGGAAGGCAGCCCGTGGGTCTGCAGCGGGTGTGGGGGATGCCACGTGCCCTGTCAAGGTGCCAACTGCCGGGAGCAATGAGTCCTGAGCCGTTCGGGGGGCCTCCTGAGAGCTGAGCCGGAGCCCTAGCTCGCCGAGGTTGGGGCTGGATGGGTGCTGCGGGCTGGGGCTCAGAGCGCCGAGTGGCCTTGAGTACAGGTTGTAATGTTGCTGTCCCATCCCTGCTGAGTGGAAAGATGCTCCTGTCTGGCTGTGTGGAGGAGGACGCCCTCGCTCGCACCCACTAAGTGCACAGGCCGCACACGCCTTCCGGCAACAGTGGCTTTCGTGTGCGTCCAGTGTTGCTTTGTCTGGCCTACACCCAGAATGGTGGGCTGAGTGTGGAGGGTCCCCGCCGAGATTATGAAGTTGACCAGATCCAAAACTTTCCAAACTTATCTGCCAAACTGCCACCGTACATACAGCTGTGTCCACTGCAGAGCCCACCTGGCCAACCACGACGAGCTGATCTCCAAGTGCTTTCAAGGAATCCAGGGACAAGCCTACCTCTTCAACTCTGTGGTAAACGTGGTCTGCGGCCCTGCAGAGGAGCGTTTTCTCCTGACCGGCCTGCATGTGGTAGCAGACATCTACTGTGAGAACTGCAAGACTGCACTCGGGTTGAAATACAAACATGCATTTGAAAGCAGTCAGAAATTCAAAGAAGGAAAATTTATTATCAATCTTACACACTTGATCAAAGACAACAGTTGGGAGTAACGCAGAACTGTTCCCTTGAATATTATTTTGTAAAAGAGATTTAAAATGTAATAAAATCTTAGAACATGTAAAAAATATCAGTGTATCTTTTCTGTAAAATGTGATAAAGTAAAGAAATGTACAGCCACATTAGTGGCCTCATGCTTCAGGGAGATTCTGACCTGGGGCCCAAGTAGAATAAACCATTTTAAGGAAAAAGGAGGTATGAAGTAATAGTACAGCAGATATGGAATTTGCCTGGCATGTGGCCAACCCAAATTAAATCACTGGAACTCCTATAATCTTCTGAGAATGGCTAGGAGTAACCCCTAAGTGCAGAGCCAGGAATTACCCTTATGCATCACCAGGTGTGGTCCCAAAATAAAAATCAAAAAAGAAAAATAAAATAAAAAGGGAAAGTAGGGCTGGAGAGACAGTATAGAGTGGGGTTAGGTGTTTGCATTGCCTCCGCATGGCATGTGTTTGATTCCCCTGCATCACAGATTGTTCCTTGAGCACCACCTGGGCTAACTCCTGAGCACAGAGCCAGGAAGAGCCCCTGAGCACTGCCAGGCATGGCCCAACCCCTCCACCATCCTCTACGAAGAGGAAGAGTTTCATGCTGGAAAGACTGGCCCCAAGACCAGCAGTTAGTTGCTAGTTCTTCCTACTCAGAAGAGGCCAATGAGGAATATTAAGCATCACAAATGTTCCAGAAACCAGGCAACCCAAACTTAAACAAGAGTGTCATGCCTGCTTCTTAGAAATGCTTTCTTGGCGTCCTTAATCCCAGTTTTAATATCTAGCCTGATTAAAGACTTAAGGCTTTGTCTGCCTCCCACACTCCCTCCAGAAAGCCAGATGCGCGCCATGAACTCGATTTCTATCATTTTCCCAGCGGTCACAGTGTCCATGTGCCTAATCTTTTTTATTTCCACGTGGATTAATGAACAC
Source organism: Suncus etruscus (assembly GCF_024139225.1). Classification (NCBI taxonomy): domain Eukaryota; kingdom Metazoa; phylum Chordata; class Mammalia; order Eulipotyphla; family Soricidae; genus Suncus; species Suncus etruscus. The sequence goes on along the minus strand of NC_064860.1, from coordinate 43,632,665 downwards.
TGGGTGGCTGCATGTGTGTGCCCTGATGAGCCTTGGCTGCGGATCCACCAGAGTCTCTCAGAGCTGAGTTTTCACCAGGTGGACAATTACTGCTTGGTAAGATGGGGCAGCAAATACTGGGGCTCAGCTCTGCTTTCCTGGTTCAAACTGAATATCTGCTCAGTGAGTCAGATGAGGATGGAGGAGAGAGAAAGTGCTTTATTAACATTAAACTGGCAGGTTAAGGATGGAAAGATGAAGTTCTAGAGCAGCATTTTTCTTCCCAGGATATTCCAAGGGGCCATTGGTGAAAATTGCATTCATTAGGGAAGGGTCACAGAAAGAGACTACAAGGACAATTGGTAGTATGGGGCATAGGAAGGGAACAAGATCAGAAGGGGGCTACGGTTGGAATAAGGTTGAGCATCATTGGTCTAATAATGCATTGAATTAGGCAATGGTATATCCCAGTGGGCTATTAAGCCTTAGAAGAAAATCCTGACACATTCAACCTGGATGAACCTAGAAAGCTTGCACAGGCAAGAAGGCAGTCACAAAGGAACAAGTGTACTATGCTGTTAGGCAGATACACCAGACAAAAAACAGATGAATTATGTTGGAGATGCAGAGGTGGGACTTGGGAGTTTTGTTTACTTGGATAAACTCACTTGGGGGCAAACAAGCTCTATCACTGGATGTTAGTGATGAAGGCAAATCAACCTAGACTGAACTAGGCATTTAAAACCATGAAACCAAGCAGTTGTAACTATACCCACAAATGTAGTCATCATGTTCAAACTGGGCCAGCTCTGTAGAATCACTCTTTTCTCAAATGAGATGTAATATGAGGCACAAAAGATTATGACTACACTACTATGCAGCAGAAAGCTGGTCATCTCAAGAGGAGAAGGTGGGCCAAGCCTCCAGCCTGCCAAAGACACACTTGCTGACTCCATCACCCAGAATCACCATTTTCTCGATAGCCCCATCTCATCACTGACCCTCTATAATTCTCTTTGGGGGGACATTAATCTGACCACACTTCAATTATGCTGGGGTTTTTTTTGGGGGGGTGATATCACCATGGCTGTATGGAATGAGTGTGGGCATCCTCCCCCTCATATCTTCCTTCTTCCAAGAGGCCTGGCAGCTCTGTATGTGTCCCTAAAAGTCACAGTATTTGTAACAGTGCTTTGAACTTCTGGACAACTTCATTTGTTTGATGCTGTTATCCCTATAGGAACACACCAATTTAACAGAATGGACAACTAACAGCAAGAGTTTACTAAATCTTCTGCCATTATATTAATGGCTTCATTGGATATACAATAATTTTTCACAAATATGGGGCCAGACAGATAGCACAGCGACGTTTTCCTTGCAAGCAACCAATCCAGGACCTAAGGTGATTGGTTTGAATCCCGGTGTCCCATATGGTCCCCCATGCCTGTCAGGAGCTATTTTTGAGCAGATAGCCAGGGGGTAACCCCTGAGCACCGATGGGTATGGCCCAAAAACCAAAAAAAAAAAAATCACAAATATACTTGTTATTGTACTTTTTCTTTTTCTTTCTTTCTTTCTTTCTTTCTTTCTTTCTTTCTTTCTTTCTTTCTTTCTTTCTTTCTTTCTTTCTTTCTTTCTTTCTTTCTTTCTTTCTTTCTTTCTTTCTTTCTTTCTTTCTTTCTTTCTTTCTTTCTCTCTCTCTCTCTCTCTCTCTTTCTTTCTTTCTTTCTTTATTTCTTTCTTTCTTTCTTTCTTTCTTTCTTTCTTTCTCTCTCTCTCTCTCTCTCTCTCTTTCTTTCTTTCTTTCTTTCTTTCTTTCTTTCTTTCTTTCTTTCTTTCTTTCTTTCTTTCTTTCTTTCTTTCTTTCTTTCTTTCTTTCTTTCTTTCTTTCTTTCTTTCTTTCCCTTGTCCCTCCCATTTTATTTTTTCTTTCTATTTTTTTCAATAATTGCTTTCACTTATCTGGAAACATTTATTATGATCAACTACGTCAATTATGTGATTCATTTTCTTTAAATAAATAAATTTTAAAAAAATCATGAAAATTATCACTTTTATATTCAAGGTATCTGACCACATTCTTTAGTCCTTTATTGTTAAATTTTTAAATTTTGACACCATGATTTACAGTACAATAGGGCTTCAGGTATGCAGAGTTCTTACCACTGTGTGACATCATCCTTCTACCAGGAACCCCAGGCTTCCTCCTATCCCCTACCCTGACTTTTTGACAGATACATTTTTTTGGTGGTGCTCAGGGTTTGATCCTAACTGTGCTCAGAGATCACTCCCGGCAGGGCACTATATGTGGTGGACCATATGCAAGGTAAGTGCCCTGCCTATTGTACCATCATTATTTTTTTTGTTTTTTTTTGGGGGGGGGGGTTTGGGGCCACACCTGGCAGAGCTCAGAAAGTACTCCTGGGTTTGCACTTAAGACTCACTCTTGATGTGCTCAGAAGCCCATATGAGGTGCTGGAAATGGAACCTGAGTTGGCTGCATGTAAGGCAAGCACCTTTCCAGTTGTAATATCTCTCTGGCCCCAGCAACTATACTATCATTCCAACATGACAGAAGCATTTTTAAGCATTAGTATAGTTTGGGACCCAGTCTTTAGTTCTACTGAGTTTAGTGATTTAGTGATTTCCCATAGTGGGGGCTCAAGGCTCCTATCCCTTATGCCTATATTACTTCTTTTTTTTTTTTTTTTGTGGTTTTTGGGTCACACCCAGCAGTGCTCAGGGGTTATTTCTGGCTCCAGGCTCAGAAATTGCTCCTGGCAGGCACGGGGGACCATATGGGACGCCGGGATTCAAACCGATGACCTCCTGCATGAAAGGCAAATGCCTTACCTCCATGCTATCTCTCTGGCCCCTATATTACTTCTTTACCTCCTCTTTCTTACTTCTCCCTCTAAGTCTTCCCTCCCTTGAGAGTCCTATTTCTGTTATCTAGTGCCATGATTTGTCCACCTTCGATAACTTCTGTTTCTTAGAAGGTTATTCTTTAAATCACAGATGAATGAGATCATTCAGTATTTGTCTCTTTTCTTCTGACTTTCCTCACCTATAAGAGAGGGGGCTGGGAGAGGAGAGAATTACTTCAATGACAATCTACTTTCCAGGATGTTGGTTCTGGACTGGAATTTTGATCATAAAAATTGACAACACTCCAGCTGTTTGAGGAAGACAGACAGCTGACTGCACATGAGGGCTGGTCCTGACTATTGCTGTAAGGGCCAAGCCCTAAGCACAGTTCATACAAGGTTTAGATACATAGCATGTCATGCCCTACAGTGAACACATAGTGTAGGAGGTACATTCTGCTACATGTTTTCATTTTGTTTTTTGATTTTTGGGCCACACTTGGTAATGCTCAGTGCTTACTCATGGCTCTGTACTCAGAAGTTACTTTTGACAGGCTTGAGGGACCATATCGGATGCTGAAGATTGAACCTAGGTCCACCCCATGCAAGGCAAGCTCCCTGCCCTCTGTGATATTGCTCCAGCCCCTCTGTTACATGTTTTAAACATTCTTATTTTTTAAATAATTTTATAGTAATATCTTTATTTAAGTAATATGGTTACAAATATGTTCGTAGTTAGGTTTTAGCCATAAAATGTACACCTCTCCTTCATCAGTGCAATTTTCCACCACCAATACCACACATCTCCCTTCTTCCCTACCTCCTGCTTGTCTTCGAGACAGGCATTTTATTTCTTTGATTATCATTATCTTGATAATTGTTAGTGTAGTTATTTCTCTCACTGCACTTACCACTCTTTGTGGTAAGCTTCATATCATGGGTTGGTCCTTCCAGTCCTTATCTCTATTGTCTCTGGGTATTATTATTATACTGTCTCTTATCCTTCTTAAATTCCACAGATGAGTGGGACTATTCTGTGTCTATTTCTCTCCCTCTGACTCATTTCACTCAGCATGATAGTTTCCATGCCCATCCATTTATAGGCAAATTTTATGACTTTATTTTTCCTAACAGCTGTATAATATTCCATTGTGTATACATACCACAGTTTCTTTAGCCACTTATCTGTTTTTGGGCATCTGGGTTCTGGCTGTTGCTGGTAGGAATGACATTTAGTCCAGCGTTTCTGGAAAACAATATGAAAATTCCTCAAAAAAATGGAAATTGAGCTCCCATATGATCCATTAATACCACTCCTAGAGATATACCCTAGAAAACAAAAACACAATACAAAAATGCCCTCTGCAAAAAAAAAAAAATGCCCTCTGCATGTCTACACTCATTGCAGCTATATTTACAATAAAAAGACATTCTTGTGTCTTCTCTGCTCCTATTCTTACAGCCTGGTCAGCCCTGTTCTGTCTTTTTGGGGATTTATAACCCATTCATAACCTGTTCAGTTTCTGGAATGGTTTCCTCTGGGACCATACTGTGGATTTTGAATGTTTCAGTTAGTAGACTAAAAATATTCATCATACTGCCTGAGAGGATCGAAGTGGTGGGTAAAATCTCATTTAGTATTACTCACTCTTTCCTCCCCTACATAGAGGGCAGTTAACAATAGTTATAAGATAGCTGATAATGGGTTTGGAGCAATAATACAGCAGGGAGGATGTTTGCCTTTCATGCGGTGGACCTGAGTTCAGTCCCTAACATCTCATTCATTCCTCTGAGCCTGCAGGGAGTGATTCCTGAGTGCAGAGTTGGAAGGAAGCCCTCAAAACATGGACTACATTTTTCTGTGGTTCCAACTCAAGGTCCCGAGGGCACCCAGGTCCACAGGAGGCAATAAGTGCTTGAAGACAAATGCATGACCATAGCCCTTGCCCTGAGTGCAGTCAGGGGTACATCCTGAGCACCATCAGGTGTGATACCCAAACAAAAGCTAACTAAATAAAAAGAAAATAGTATGTTGGGAGCCAGAAAGATAGTAGAGCTGCCTGTAGAGAAAAATGGTCTATGTCAGTTTTTCTGTCTCTTCTAGCTGGGCTTTTCCCTCCCTCAGGAATTCTGAGCTGTCATTGCTCACTGCATTTTACACCCCAGAAGTGTATGTATCTCTGTGTTGAGGGGCAAATGCTCACTGCTAGAGAGAAAAGTAATTTTTCCCTAGCTGCTAATAAGCAGTACATGTGCAAAAGGTTAGTTTCTGAATTTCTTTCAGAGTTTGTGTATCCAAGAAAGGATTTGGCCACTTGGAATGGGTAATTGTGAGAAATGGGGATTTAAAGAGGAATTGGTGGTGTGTGTGTGTGTGTGTGTGTGTGTGTTACATAGTTAAAAACATTGGGTCTCCACATCATTAAAACTAAGCTTCTGCTTGCTGCTTGCTTCCTTTCGTCTCCCAAGACTGTGATTTGCTTGAGCAGAGAAAAGGGAGTTGTGAGGCTTTTGACACTGTGAAAAGAGAGATACAATTTGGGACCCCAGTGTATTTAAGGGAGAATGATTCATCAGAGTGGTGATTTGGACTCAAATAGTATCCTAGATCTGAAAGGTGATAAGTTAGTCTTCATGCTCAGGACTTTGACATTGTAATGCTCCTTGGCAGGTGGGACTGGCCTGTCATGGTCTATCATTATCATTGTCTGTGTATTCTAAGTAGGGCCAGGGATGTGCGGTCACTAGTCACTGGTCTGTGTATTCTGAGTGATATAGACAGTCTGGAGTTTCTGGTCAGGTCTTCCTCATGGGTTCCCCTTCTTGCACCCAAACCATTTGTTCCTCGTGTCTGGATTCTCTGGACCATTCCCTCCAGGAGGGCTCCCACTTGTTTCCACCATCAAGTTATAGAGTCTCTTTCTCTCTTCTATTTCCTCAGAGCTCCTAATGCTAGTTCACCCTCAACTACTTCTATCTCACGTTTAGCTCTATGTTTCCGCCTAGATGATAAAACACTCATTATAAAGTATCTTCTCTATCTTTGTTTAGGGCTCAGTCCTTGGGACCTGAACTTGGAATTCACCAGTGTAGTTGAATCCTGCTTCTAACTAAAGCTTTGAGCACAAGTGCTGGCTTTTGGGGGGCTTTTTTGTTGTTTTGTTTGTTTGAGAGCCACATCCATAGGTGTTTGGGGGTTACTCCTAGCTCTGCACTCAGTAATTGTTCCTGGCAGGCTCAAAGGATGCCATGGATCAAACCTTGGTTAGCCTCATGGAAGGCCAGTGCTCTCCTCAATGTACTATCACTCTGGTCCTAAAATGAGTTCTTTTAGGAAATAAATATCCACTGACTTAGATGTTTTAAGTAATTATGAACATATGTGACAGAATTTAATTCTGACTTGAACTTCATGTTTGAAAACCTCATTGTTGGTCTTGCAATTTACTTCTCTTACTCTCTGGAAGTTTCTTTTTTTTTTTTTTTTTGGTTTTTCGGGCCACACCCGTTTGATGCTCAGGGGCTACTCCTGGCTAAGTGCTCAGAAATTGCCCCTGGCTTGGGGGGACCATAGGACGCCGGGGGAATCGAACCGCGGTCCTTCCTTGGCTAGTGCTTGCAAGGCAGACACTTTACCTTTAGCGCCACCTCGCCGGCCCCTCTGGCAGTTTCTTTAACAACATTCTTTCTATTCAATATTTAAAAAATTAATTCAATTGTTTCTGTTTTAAGAATATTTGGTTCTTTTTAAATAATATATTTATTTAAACACCATGATTACAAACATGACTATAGTGAATTTCAGTCACAAAAAGAACACCCCCCCTTCACCAGTGAAACAGTCCTACCACCAATGCCCCATCTCCCTCCTCCCATAACTCCTACCTGTATTTGAGACAGGCATTCTACTGCTCTCACTCATTAAGATTGTCGTGATAGTTGTTAGTGTAGTTATTTCCCTAACTCTTTGTGGTGAGTTTCATATTGTGAGCCAGTCCTTCTGGCCCTTATCTCTATTGTCTCTGGGGATTAATACAATAATGTCCTTAATTTCTCTTAAAACCCATAGTTCAGTGAGATTATTTTGTGTCTCTCTCCCTCTGACTTATTTCACTCAGCATAATAGATTCCATGTATATTCATGTATAGAAAAATTTCATGACTTCACCTATCCTGATGGTTGCATAATATTCCATTATGTATATGTACCATCTTGGTTGTTTCCAGACTCTGGCTATTGTAAATAGCACTGCAATGAATATAGGTGTGAGGAAGAAATTTTTGAATTGTATTTTTGTGTTCCTAGGGTATATCCCTAGGAATGGTATAGCTGGGTCATATGGGAACTTAATTTCCAGTTTTTTAAGGACTCTCCATATTGTTTTCCAAAAAGGCTTGTCTAGATGGTATTCCCACTAGCAGTAAATGAGAGTTTCTTTCTCTCCACATCCCCACCAGCATTGATTGTTCTTGGTCTTTGTGATGTGTGCCAGTCTCTGATGTGAGATGGTACCTCATAATTCTTTTTTTTTTTATTTTTTTTCTCTTTATTTGAATATCTTGATTACATAAATGATTGTGATAAGGTTTCAGTCATATCTCATAATTCTTAATACATATTACTGTATATATATTTGGGAAAAAGAGAACAAATAGATTTTATAAAGTAGATTCTCTCAAAAGACAGATACTCTCCAATTTCACCTATTTACTCACCAAAGAAATTCTTCCTAATTTATATTTATCTATAACATTATTATCTAACTTTTATTCAAAATCTGTTGATTGGGTTTTAGAATTCAGTGATGTGTCATTTTATCTTTAGAGCAGACTTTCAGGTCATAATATTTCTCTCTGATGGAGGTGGGGAAAATGGAAGCAGAAAATATTGATTAATTTCTGAGACAATGTTCCAATTGCACAAGTGAGGGACAGATGATGAGACTCTGAGAAGAGAAGAAAATTAAAACCAGAGGAAAAATTAATTTTGACTATGAGGAACAAGTTACAGAAATGTCATTTTCTCACTTGGATGGAGCAAAGCCCATTCTGCGCAGGTCTCTAAAATGCAGAAAGGCTTTGAATAGGGAAATTATGCTGTGTAAGTGTTTAGGGGGTGGAGAACTAGAAGATGAACTTGAGGCTCCAGGTCACCCCATGAGCCCTGTGTCCAGAGGAAGAAACCCCCATATTCAGAGCTCCCTGTAAAATTCACCTGTCAGATCCCTCTCACACAGGAATTCAGCTCTGCCTCAATTCTGACTTCTACATCATGTGCCAAGCATTATTGGCAAAACTTACTTTGCTTTGAGAATTCTTGCAGAAGAGAATAGGCAAAAAGAAGTTACTGAAAAGAAAAAAGAAGGTTCCTAGATGGGGATATAGAAAGGAGAATATGGCCAGGGTAATAGTCCAGGACAGGGGTCCAGTTCATAGCAACTTTACTCCAGGCAAGTGATTTAGGCAATGGCTTTGGTGTGTTAAAGTGGATTTCCTGAGAATGCCCAGGGTGTTCACTGTCTCCATAGCAACAAAAGGGTTCAGAGGATGGGAAGTTTTGTGGGTAGGCTCAGAAGAGGTCCCTCTCTTCTCAGTCTGCATACCATGAGAAAGAACTTGGTTTTGTTGTCACAGTGACCTTCAGGAGAAACTGTGGGGGTGGTGTATCTAGTTGGACAAAAATATCCCTCTACTAAAATGAAATAACAGAAACGTGGATTTAGGGAAAGCTGCAGTCTCTCAGAATGAGTGAAAATGGGGCCAGGTGTCCAACAGGTGACATTCAACTCATGGTAAACAGTCATGTCTCACCCATTTTCTTTTCTTTTGAGGGAAGCATACCTAATGAGGCTTAGGGCTTACTTCTGGGTTTGTGCTCAGGGATCACTGTTGGCAGGGCTTGAGTATCAACTCGGTCCTAAGGATGGAACCTAGGTTGGCTACATGCAAGGCAAGCACCTTATCTGCTATCCTATTTCTCTGATCCTCGACTATTTTCATTTTTATTATTTGTAGGTGTGACCTGGCATAAAGAGAATTCAGGGGGAGCTGCATAGCTCATTTAATAAACCTATGAATTTTTTTCATGACGGCTCTAAAAGTAAAATCTGGCCCTTCTGTAGAAATTATCCACTCTGCATGAGCCCTCCATTATCTTTAGTGGTTGTTGTGATGACGTAAACATTATTCTTATCTAGCTAAAAACTCCTGTGTTTACTCTGTTGCTTCACGTTTTGGGTTATAATTTCGTCTGTCCACTATATGGATATTTCTCTTCACCTTTCATAGGGTCTCTAACACACATGGGTGTACCATGATGCTTGATAAATACACACCACCCACCCACCCACCCACCCCCACACACACACAGAATTTTGCCTACAATTACCGTATTTGCCGGCATATAAGACGATCGGGCGTATAAGACGACCCCCTAATTTTGCAGTTAAAACATAGGTGTAAGCCTATATTCACTGTATCAGACAGAATGTTCCTGTGCTACAACTGTATGTACCACAGTGAGCCAATCACAACAAGCAAAGGTTCAAAGGTTCTACTGTAATAGACTTCCTCTCTGACTCTGGCCATTCTGAGCAGGCTTTTTACAGTGTAGATTCGGTACAGAACATTGTCTAATTTGCATGCATAAAAAGCCTGCTTGGATTGGCTGTTAGAGAGGCGGTCCGAGCAGCATTGCAGTGATTGGTGCAGGATGGAGTTGGAAAATTCGTTCTGTGGCAATATTCAGACAATTTTCGTTTAGCGGCATATTGAAACATTTTTCGGGATATACTCTGCGTATAAGACGACCCCTGATTTTTGGTTGACTTCTTTTTTGTTTCAAAAGTCATCTTATATGCCGGAAAATATGGTAGAGTTGTGGCCAATAGGTGGCTCTAACACCCCCTCAGCCCACCCCCTTCCTTACTCGGTTGTCATCTCTGTATGATCAACTTTTGATATAGTGTCTAGTTCTCTGTCATAGCTTTTAATCCCTCTCCTCCACTCTCAACCTGTTCTACTAGAAGCATGAGCAATACCTGACTACAATTAATTTGTACAAAGTTTTCCTGGTATCTAGCATGGTGCATCCAGCTCTCATTGTTGGGAAAGATTATCTTCTTTGTTCTCAGGCACTCATGATCATTCTACATAGTTAAATGTTATTTTGATCGAATTATTTTTATTCTTGGTTTTAGGTCCACACCCAGCAATGCAAGGGGTTACTTCTGGCTCTGAACTCAATCACCCCTGGTTGTGTTCAGGGAAACATGGGATGCTGAGACATCACACTTGAATTGGCCATGTGCAAGGCAAATGCTCTATTTACTGTACTATCACTCCCTATGTAGTGCCAGGGATCAAATTGGGGTTAGTTTTGCGCACAGCAAACACTTATACTCTTTCTCCCTCCCACTCTCTCTCTCTCTCTCTCTCTCTCTCTCTCTCTCTCTCTCTCTGGCTTCTGATCACTTTATTATAAAGTGTTCAAGTGGATGGATCCCTTTGCCCACAATTTATCAAGAATATATCTAAGTCATGTCCACTACAGTCTTTCCCAGTGTGAGAGTTTCAAACAATTTCCTTTAGAGAGAGCCTCAAAAGTTTAAATAGCCCCAAACTTTTGAAAGCATTCAAGGAGCAAGTGAGAAATTGAGCACCTAACTGATGGGATTGGAGCGGATTTTAGTTGAGGCACAGCTTATAGAGGTGGCTATTATATGGGGCCACCTGTTGTTGTGGTGCACTCAAATGTCAAGACCACCACCAGTATGAACATATAGACCAACTATGGGCTAGTCCAGGGAAGTGGGGAGACCTGATATCTAGGGAGGGGGCCTTGGCTTTCTTTTGGCTACTTGCTCATCTGTCCTCAAGAAATGATTTTTCCCAAGTGTCAGTTGGATTTACCCTTATGTGTCTATCATCAATCAACAATGCTGACTAGCCTGAGGTTCAACCTTTCCCCTATTAAAAAAAAAGTGAAGAGTAATCACGGTATTTAAATAAAGATAATTTAACAATAAAAAAAGTGAAGCAATGCAGATAAGTGCAGTGGAATTAAGGACACTCTATATGGAAAACCCTTGGTAGACCCAATGGTTAAAGCACTTTTTGGCATTTCTCTATTCTGCCTCTCAGACTACTGGACCCTTCCAGAAGCACAGCTCTCCAAAGTTGGAGATCCAAATCCAGCATAACCACCACTGTGATAGCAGCATCAGACATGGATTGTGGGCTGACTACATATGCCCAAGGCAATAGGAAGTGCTTTTATGATAAAGTTCTTATTTAAGCTTCATAATAACCCTGAGAAGCTCAATAGAGCTCACAGTTGATGAAAATAAGACTTAAAACATTAAGTTAGTTGGCTCAAATTCCCATCACTACCTAGTAGATGACTTGAGATATGAATTAAGCAGCCTGACTTGGCTCACACATTTTATAACAAGTCATCCTACCTCCCTAATTATAGCACTTTGTAAAACCAAGATAATGGCCAATCACCTACTTCCTGTAGGGAGATTTTTCACATAAAATATTGTAGGAAGAGAGACAGATGCATCATAAAGGTCCATCAAGACTGAGGCTTTGACTATAGAGATGAGGGCCAGGAGCACCAATCCACAGTAGAAAACTTGCCACAAATAGTGGAGCAGTGCAGTTAGGATAGAAAAGGGACTACTGTGACAATGATAGTTGGAACTGATCACTCTGGGAAAAAACGGAATGCCCAAAGGGGATAAAGTGATATACATAATACATACCCCTGCATTAGTAATAGTGCAAACTATAGTGTCAAAAATATATATATATATATAGAGAGAGAGAGACAGAGACAGAGAGATAGAGAGTAAAATGTCTGCCAAGAGGCAGGTGGGGGAGGGTAGTTGGGAAACTGAAACACTGGTGGTGAAAAATGTGCACTGGTGAAGGGTAGTGTACATTGTATGACTGAAACTCAGTCATGAACAATTTTATAACCACAGTGCTTACATAAGATTATTATATATTTAAAAAAAAGACCGAGGCTTACATGTGTATCAGAGCAAAGAATGAGATAATTTTTTAAAAATCGATTATTAAAATTTTTTAATCATCTTTAACTACAGAGTTAGAACCTCACCCAATAGTAAGTTTCAGGCATACAATGTTCCAACACCAGTTCCTTCACTAGTGTCCATTTCCCTCCACCAATGTCCCCAGTTTCCCAGTCCCCAGTTTCCTACTCTCCCTGTTCTCCCAGCTTGCTTCTCAAACACTTTCCCCATCCACCATGGACTCAGTGTTCCCTTCCCTAACTTTTCCTCTCCAACCACCCCAGTGGCAAGCTTCCTACTGAAGAACAATTTCTCTCTGTTTCATTTGATAGATTAAAAAAAACTGCTGTGCTGAGAGAGTGGAACAATAACACAGTGGGCAGAGCATTTGCTTTGCACACGGAAAACCTGGGTTTGATCTCCGGCATCCCATATGGTCCCCCAACCTGCCAGGCTCAAATTCTGAGCACATAGCCAGGAGTAACCACTGCTTATGGCCAGGTGCAGTCCAGAACAAAAAAAAAAAACCAAAAAAACAAAAAAAACCCACAAAAATCTTCTGTGCTCAAAATAAGAAACAACAACTTCTCCACAGTCCAGAAATATGACACTGAAAGGAGGATTGGAACCACTGGCCCTGGACCATGTGTTGGCATTTCCTTGGACTCAGTCTTGGGCAGCTCTTGCACTGGTTTGATATGAGTAGAAAGGAAATGGCAACACATTTGACTCTTGAGCAGACCAGACTCTTTCATATGGGTCCCACCTTCCTCTCAGGTGATCTGGTGGGGACCAGGGTCCCAAATCATTGTGTGCAGCTTTTAGTTATGACCCATTTACTGACACAACTTCCCTGATATCTTAAATCCTTTTCCTGGCTTTTTAGTTTTGGGGCCACACCCAGTTGTGCTCAGTGGTACTTGGGAGACCATATGGAGTACCAGAGATAAAACCTGGTTATCTGCATACAAGTCAAGCATCTCTCCAGCCCCTTAAACTTCTCCTGTATCATCGTATCTAGGCAGTTCCTGTAGGCAGGGATAGTGCTAAGAGAAGACAGTCAGGATAAAATGCTGGGGGACAGAAAGGAATGAATGTCCAACTCTCCACATGAGCACTGTGCCAGTTACCTAGATTCTCCCATGACATTTCCTACTTTAGGGTTTTCTTTTAGCCTCTGCAAGGGATCCTGGAGTAAAAGACTGGTAAACCCTAAAAGCACTTCCTGCTCTTTGCAGCAAGATTTCCACCATAGGTCATCCTTCCTGGCCCCTATCTCTATTGTCTTTAAATTATTATTACCATATTATTACCATAATATCTTTTTTAAAAATTTCATATATGAATGGAAAATTTTATGTCTATGCCTCTCCCTCTGACTCATTTCACTCAGCATAATACTCTCTATATCCATCTGCATATAAGCAAATTTCATGACTTTGTTTTTCTAACAGCTATTAGTATTCCATTCTGTAGATGTACCACAATTTCTTTACCCACTCATCTGTTTTGGACATATGGTAGAGAAGAAATCACTATGATACTGACAGTTGGAAATGATCATTCTAGAAAAGAATTGGGTGCTGAAAGAAGGTAAAGTGATACCTCTTCAGCAACAATATTGCAAACCACAGTGTCTAAAATAAGGAATAAAAAGGAAGAAAGAGAGAAAGAGGGAGAAGAAAATTGTTCACTGTAAAAGCAGACAGTGGGGAATCAGAGGGGAGGGCATGAGGGAAACTGGGGACATAGGTGGTAGGAAATGTGCATTGGTGAAGGGTATTGGATATTGAAAATTAATCATGAACAACTTTGTCATGTATTTCATGTATTTGTCATGTATTTCATGGCGAGTCAATGAAAAATTATTTAAAAAATAAAAAGAGGAGCAGGAACAATAGCACAGCAAGTAGGGCATTTGCCTTTTATGCAGCTGTCTCAAGTTTAATCCTCAGCATCCCATATCCCTGGGTCTGCTAGGAGTGATTTCTGAGCACAGAGCCAGGAGTAACCCCAGAGCACTGCCAGGTGTAGCCCATAAATTTAAAAAAACAACAACTGGTAAACCCAGAAGAAACACACAAAGCCACATTCTCCTTTAGTACCTGGCAGTACTCATACAAATTCAGGATTTGAAGCAGTGGTTTGGAGTGATGACTCACGTCTATCACTTGGCCCAGACTTGATAAACATCCCGTGGAGAGGCAAAGTCCCAAGGAAAGAATGTCATTCACAGAGGGGAAAACCATATGCATTAATTCCAGTCTTGTCTATTATTTGGTTACATGCTAACTGTTTATACATTCCTAATGGGATTTTCATGTTTTGTGGTTGTCTCTTACATGTTTGCAGTTGGACCACTGGAAAGCAATAATCAAATCAATTTTTGTAACCGCTTGAAGATGTGCTCGCTATTAGGAATCCTAAAGAATCTGTAAACATAATCAATATTGAAAATGATAATTGAAAAAAAATGATAATTGAAGTATTTTGATGCTGTTTAAGTAACTTTATAAGGTTTCTTTTAATCTTAGAATTGAATATTTATAAAAGTTAAATATTAATATGTGTTCCTTGAATAAGAATAGTTGAGGAAAATTTTAATGGAGGGTGTGAGTTAATGGATGCCTAATATGGCCCAATACCCTTGAAATAATGCTTTTGAACTCTCTTGAGCAAGGTTCCATGAAAGGGAAAAAACAGAATGATAACAACTGGGATAGCCCCGATGAGGGAGATTGGGTACTTGATTGGGGGAAGACTTTGAAAACTACAGGAAAGGAATTCAGAATGTAGACGTAGTAGATCCACCTCTCACCACTCTGGAGCACATGAGGAGGGAACTGGGAATGTCTGGGTTAATGATAAAGGGATGCGGTGTGTTGATTTGCCCTTTATGGTTAGATTGGCTGATCACATCCCTACCGTTGACATACAAGCTTCTGTCTATCACCTATTAACCACAACAATGGTTTTCTTTTTCTTGTATATTGTATCTAATATTGTCTGTGGCTAAGAAAGAAACTAATAAGCATTTTTATAAAGCATGGAACTCATTGGGACATGAATTTCAGAGAAATGGAAAAAAGCATTTTTTCTGTATCAGATTAAGGTCAAGTTTGTAGTAAACAGATAAATAAACACACTTGGCCAAGCATAAGCAGAGCCAGCTACAGGGTATATCTGTAGCTGTGGTCTCTCATCCCCGACTCCACACCTTCCACTTCAGGGCCCCATTGGTCTTCCCCTGCAACTGAGCTGGTGTCCACAAGTACCTAGCATAGTTTGGAGTTTGATCATTTATTTGAGCCCTCCCCTGGATTCCAGAGCTGCCAGTGAGTCCACAGTTGGGTTTACAACTTGGAGCTATCTTCATATTGGAACATTGCTGGATCCCTCTCAGACATAATTTGTGAAATAGAACATAATTGACAAAAGGTCAGAGAGCAGCCATGGAGGCACCAGCATGTGCCCCAAAGTCTTCACGCACATGGTCAATAAATTCTGAGAGTTGACTTGCAGAGTTTGCTTTGGACACTGCAGTCACAGTGCTCTTGTCACTTAACCTAATGAATAGGCCAAGAATGCTAGGAAGTCAGATGTGGTCAAAGTCAGAGGATCCAGTGAGCTTGGTTTCATCCCTACTTTACATTTAAAGTGGATGCTTTCATATTTGGGGGAGAGGGTATTTTGTTTTTGGGCCACTCCTGGTGATACTCAGGGATTACTCCTGGCTCTGTGCTCAAGGCTCAGGGCACCACCTGGAATGCCAGGGATTGAGTTTATGTCAGCTGAGTTCAAGGCAAATGGCATTTGAGTAATAAACACACACACAAAACCTTAAACATACATATAAATGCCTCACCTCACCTTTGTACCAAAAAATGTCAAAAATCTGTGACAATAAGTTGGTGTAATCAGTTTGGAAAATAGTTCAAAGAATCTAAAGATAGAAGAACAATCAGGAAATCCCGCCCTCTCGTTTCTGAATATATATCTGAGAACACAAAAAGCATAAACATCTAAGTTTCTAGCCATTCTCATGTTAATATTGCTGTGTTATTTGTAATAGTTAACGTATGGAAGCTGCTAGAATGCCCATGGATAGATAAAAATGTGATACACTTGCAGTTATAACACAGCAGGTTTGAGCCTGCCAAGAGTAATTTCTAAATGCAGAGCCAGGAGTAACCCCTAGGCACTCTGGGTGTGGCTCCAAAATCAACAAAACAAAACATGGCACATTTATACCAAGGAATAGTATTTAGCCCTAAAAAAGATGGAAAATTATTTCTAATAAAATGGAAGGTGGTTAAGGAGATGGGGAAAACAAACTCAGGAAAAAAAGGCATCTATTGAATGAGCCCATCTATTGTGAAATAATAAAAGGATATAAAATT
Organism: Suncus etruscus; assembly: GCF_024139225.1. Lineage (NCBI taxonomy): Eukaryota > Metazoa > Chordata > Mammalia > Eulipotyphla > Soricidae > Suncus > Suncus etruscus. The sequence goes on along the minus strand of NC_064860.1, from coordinate 43,616,375 downwards.
GCCGAGGAACCAGAACAAAATAAAAAAGACTCAGCTAGCAGCCGCTGATATGGAGGGAGGTAAAGTGGTGGGGAGGGATTTTACTTATCAAAGAACATCGCTGGTGGAGACAACAGACCACACAGGAGAACCCTGGAGGGCGGCACTTTTTACTGCCTTTCATTTGTTTAGCCACAGAAGGGAGGCAAGTCTAGTCACCAAACTTGCCTCAGTGCAGAGGGAGCAGAGCCCGGCCAGACTGGCCTTTTGAAGTAGCTTCCAACAATGATACTGTAATGGAAACAAAGCCTGCTCTTCTCGGGCCCGGCCCAGAACATGTTCTCCCAGCAAAAGACCCACATCAGGCTTGGGGTGGCAAGGAAAGACAACAAGTCTTTACACCTTTACTCCCTGCAAAGAATAAATATGCTTTCCTTGCCTGAGTTGAATCTCACCCCCACAACCACCATAGCAAGAGAGCCATAAACACAGAGACCCCAAAGGGTTAATTTGCATTTTTTTAAACCTCCATCCCCATGCCCGCTCTCATTCCAGCATAAAATCCTCATGTCCAGACATCAAATCAGTAAGCCCTGTTGCCTGTCAGTGAATACAATGTCAGACCATTAGTATGTTAATAAGTCCACAGGGCGACAGGTGGCCAAGTAGACAGCTCAATTAAGCTGCTCATTAAACACACGCTAACGAACAGCACAGCCAGGGCCTGAACAGCACCATTCGGTAATGACATGATGTCAGAGCGAACAAATGAGGAAAAATAACAAAAACATTACAGCAGGGACAGACGCCACTAATAAGGACCCCGCACACTACATCAGCAAATCAATGAGCCACAGGGATCAAAAAACTCGACCCAACATTCTCAGGAGACTGAATGTAGCAAGATTTTTGTGGTCAGTTCTTAAAAAAAAAAAAAAAAAAAAAAAAGGCCCCCCCACCCCACCCCTAAAATGATGGCAGGATATCACCAATAAATGAACTAAATAAAAATAATTAATTAAAAAAAGTTCAAGTTTGATTATGAAGCTAATCACAAAGTTTGAGATCTCTATATGAATGAGTTTGAATGGAAATCATTAATTAATGGGTTCATCATTGACATTTGATTGGCATTTTTTTTTAAGCACACAGGTTTCCAACATTGCTACTGCTAGGAGGCCAACTTCCGGGTACCTACAGCTGGGTTTTCAGGTGATTTTAAACAGAAAAAATTCCAGAAGTTGCTGGAGGTTGTTTGTTCTCATTTGCAAGGAAGAAACTTGCTGACTAATAAAAACAAAACAAAACAAAACAAAAGTCAAATATCCATCAGGCATGGTGCTGAAACTAAAGACACATTTTGCTAAATGAATAGGTTGGTTTTCCTTTAGAGAGTCATAACCTTTGCCTCATCTTCTATCAAGTTCACAGTCACCACCTCCTGTACCCAGAAATTTTCTGCACAAGTGATGAGGTGCTAAACTTTATGTGGATGGAGAGGCAATGTCAGAAAAGCTCAGAGCCAAGTCTATGCGAACTCAAGCAGACACTGGGAGAATTTTGGCCTCCTCATTCTTAGATCTGAGTCTCCCTTATCCAAGTCCATGGCCCAAACCCATGCCCAGGGCAAGCTAGGTTCTTGCCTGGGCATTGCTGGGCAGCTCATTACCTCCCTTACTCTGTTTCTTAAATTTTTTATTATATCAGGGTAGAGTTGTGCCTCATTTGTTGGTGCTCAGAGGTAATGTTCTTGACACTGCTCAGCAACCACTCATGACACTGCTCTGGGGACCATACGTAAGGCCAAGGATAGAATAAGAGTTGGCCAATGAAAAGGTCAAACACCTTACTTACTCCTCATATGATTTTTCTGGCCCCTGTTTTCTTCTGTTAAAAGTGAAGCTGAGTATTCTCTATCTGAGCTGACATGCAATGAGGACCTTTAGGACAAAATAGGTATTAGAGATTCATGTGGGTTGGTTGGGAAGAGAAAATTAGTAACTGAAACCAAAGTCAAAAGATTTAAGATTTAAGAGCAAAACACAACATGTACTTAGAAGTACCAAAAGAATTAAAGCACGGGGAGTTTTTTTGGGGGGGTTGTCTAGGCCCTAGTCAATTCTGCAAAAAGTGGGAGGAAGAGGAGGAGGAGGAAGAGGAGGGTAAGAAGAAAGAAGAGGAGGAGGAGGAGGAGGAAGTCCTTCAAATGAGTGAAACTGATGGACCTGAATTAGAAGAAAGGCAAACCCTAGAGCACTCACCTTGTTTTTAACCCAATCCCCACATCAAAACAACTAAGTCATGAGCTAGAAAGGGCAAGATACTGGTCATACATGCAGTTTCTGAGGCTCGAACCCTGGTTGGAATCCCTGCATTACATATAATCCATCAGGCACCACTGGGGGTTACTCCTTAGGCATAGAGCCATGAGTAGCCCTAAAACACCACTGTTATGTCCCCAAACCCAACCCTCTCTCCAAAAATAATAAACAAATATCCAAATATATGTGTCTAATTTACAAATAAGAATATGTTACCATATAAAAACATGTCATCAAGTTGTACATCACATCCTTGGACATATTTATCTGTTTAAAGTAGAGTTAATGTTGTTCGCATACTTACTTGATAAGTGGAAGTTTCTAACTTTTGCCTAGCCCACCTCCTGTCTCTAGCACTCACCCATTCGTTCTCAGTATCTATGAGGTTGGTTTATTTAATTTTTTTATAGGTGACAGCATATACTATTTGTTTTACTCTGCTTGATATTGCACTTAACTCTATGTCTTCAATTGCAAATGACACAATGCTGTTCTTCCTCATAATTAGTATTTGTGACTTACACCTAATATTCAGAAACAAACGAAGTAACGAATGGTCAGCTAGCAACAAGAGCTTAGTAAAACGCTGAGCATGACTTCATAAATTGATTGTCCCTGTAATTCTTCTTTATATTATTTTTCTTCTCTTCTTTATTTTTATTTTAATAATTTTACTCCCAATTATCTGAAAACAAATGTATTATGATCAACTATGCAATAAGTGCTCTTTAAAGAAAGTAAATTTAAAAATATATTTATGACTGAATGATACTTATTCATTCATATGTGTTGTGATTGCATCCATTCACCCACCACTATCTAGTTTCCATATCCTCCTAATAATAATGATGCTGCAATAAATATGCAGGTTTGTGCAGAATACTTCTTTAAGCAACTAATTTGCTTTGCTTTGGATAAATATCTAGAGGTTGAATTACTGGATTAGATGCTAGTGGTATTTTTAAAATTTTTAATACTTTCATATAGTTTTCTATAGAGGCTGCACCATTTTACATTCCCACAAAAAATACACAACTTTCCTCTCTTTTCTGTTCTTGCCAGCACTTATTATTCTTGCCTTTTTCACTCCTTTGTCTCTATCATCTAGTGTTTTCCCTGACTAGTCAGAGATTGCCAAAGGTATGGAATTAGATCTCACTGTAGTTTTGGTTTGCCTTTCCTTATGATTAGTGATGGTGAGTACATTTTTATGTAACATCTAATCATTTCTAGCACTTCTTCAGAAAAAAAAAATTGAATCCAGCTCTGCTGACACCCTTGTTTTATTGTTAGATTGCTTGTGCAATTTTTATCTTGACTTGTAGGATTCCTTTCTAGACTTTGGATATTAGCCCTTATCAGAAATATGACTTGAAAGTGTCCTTCTTCCATTCAGTAGGTTGCCTTTTAATTTTTTGAGGACAAGACAACCTTAAACAGAGATGTTAAAAAGAAAATTAAGGCCGAAAGTTAGTACAGTGAGTAAGTAACCAAGTTCAGTCCCTAGCACTGGGATCTGATCCCCTGAAATCCACTAGAAATGATTTCTGAACACAGAACCAGGAATAAACTTTGAGTATTGCCTGGTGTGGCTCAAAAACAAATAAAAAATTATAATAGAAAAATTAATATACGTTTTTCTACACTCCAGATGTTCTTGTTGACTGACTCCTAGATGTACAGAAACTTCAACTTGGTGATAACTTTTCCTGGAGAGAGGAAGGAGTAAAGGATATAAGAGAACAGGGTTAAGAATACTTACGTCTGGGGCTGGAATGATAGCACAGTAGAGAGGGTGTTTGCTTTGCATGTGGTCAGCCTGAGTTCGATTTTCAGCATCCCATATGGTCCCCTGAGCACTGCCAGGAATGCAGAAGTGATTCCTAAGTACAGAACCAGGAGTGACCCCTGAGTGCTGCCACATATAGCCTAAAAACAAAGCAAAACAACACCACCAAAATATTTAAGTTTGCATGAGATGAGAGAACGCTTGTGACAGGATGGGGTGTTGGGAGGGGCTGATCATCCAGAACTTCTGCCAGATTTTAAGATAAGATATTGAACCAGTGAGAAATGGCAGAGGAATGGGGACCACGGTGAGTTTGGGAAATGCAGAATCAAATTTTTGCCTTAAGATATCTTTAAGCTGGGCCCGGAGAGATAGCACAGCGGCATTTGCCTTGCAAGCAGCTGATACAGGACCAAAGGTGGTTGGTTTGAATCCCGGTGTCCCAGTGGGTAGGATGCTTGCCTACCATGGGGCTGACCCAAGTTTGGTTCCCGGCATCTCCTCAGGTTCCCTAAGTCTATCAGGAATCATTTCTGAGCACAGAGCCAGGAATAATGGCCGAGCACCATCAGATGTGGTCCCCAAATGAAACAAAACAAACAAAAAAGAAAAAAGAATTCCAGATAAGTGTCACCCAAGAGACATTTCTACAAAGATGATGAAAATGTTCTCTCTTCTGTCCAACATGGTTGCCAAGAAGTCAGTGAGCAATTGAACTATATAGAAGGACTGTGAGACTGAAATTTTCATGTTATTCGACTGAAATTGAAATAGAACCAGTCGCAATGGCTAATGACTGCCATGTTGGAATCAAAGTCTGACAAACAGAGGGATGAAATTACTGTTGCTAAGCTTCAGTTCAATAGTATGTTTTGTCTGTTTGTTCATTTTAGGTCAAACTGGTCATATTCAGGGATCACCCCTGGCTCCTTGACAGTGCTCATTGAACATTGTAGAAGGCATTTGAGCCTCTTCCTCCTCACCCTACTGGCTCTGTGCTTAGAAATTACCCTTGGCAGGCTCAGGAGACCATATGGGATGCCAGGGATCAAAACTGGGTCATCCATATGCAATGCAAATGCTCTATCTGCTGTGTTCTCACTCCAGCCCCAAGCATTTTTCTTCTTACCACTAAACATCCTCTCTGGAAAGGGAAAGAACATTTGTAAACATGAAGAGCAAAAGCTAACTTGGCCTTCAGTGGCTAAATCCTTAGTGATAGCAGCCAGGTGACACATGGAGTGAGGAGCACTTATTGATGAGTCTATGGAATTCTATGGACTTTATACCCATTTGAAAGAAAATAAAAAATAACTTTAAATTTGGAGGATTCCTCTCTCATCTCTCCTTAGTGTGAGTTCAAAGCTCAATTTTTCTGGCAGTTCTCTCTGGATTTACATATCTCCACCATTGTGTTTTTGCCTCGATTATTCAAATGTGTTTCTTGTTGGTATCTAAGATCGAATTCAGTTTCCTAGTCTATCCTACCACTCTAAGTCTCTTACTTGGTGAATTTAAGCTGTTGACATGGTGTGAGATCATTGTCATTGAGTTTATTGCCATCCTTTTGTAGAAGTTAGGCATGACTGTGAGATTTTTCTTGTCTTAAAGAAGACCCTTCAGTTCTTGGATAGTTGGTTTTGAGTTTAATAAGTTTTTTTTATTTTTCTCTTATTTATTTATTTATCAATAAATCGCTTATTTATCTCTAAAGCTCTGTATAATTTCTTTACATCTGAATGAAAGTATGGCTGGGCAAACTAATGAGATGTTCATAATGAGATGTTCATTTTATTAAGTTTTCTCTTTTTTCTCCCTTTTTATTTTTTCTTCTTCCTTGTCCTTGCCCCTCCTTTTTTATTTATTTGTTTATTTATTTTTTGTTTTGGGGCCACACCTGGTGATACTCAGGGGTTACTCCTGGCTATGCACTCAGAAATAGTTCCTGGCTTGGGGGACTATATGGGACGCTGGGAGATCAAACCACAGTCGGTCCTAGGTTAGTGCGAGCAAGGCAGGCACCCTACCACTTGTGCCACTGCTCTGGCCCCTGCCCCTCCGTTTTTAGACCTACAAAGTCTCATTTGATAAATTTGCTGTGAACCTTCAGGACACTTCTCTGCCCTAACTGCACTCTCTGATCTTTGTGGCAAGTTTTCTACCATGGACCATATATATATCCATCCCAAAAATGAGTGTAATAATTCCATATCTAGCCATTTGTCCATTTCCCTCTTACTAATTTCTCCCAGAGATTTTATGCTGAGCAAAAATGACTATTGCTTCTTCATCAGAATAGACTTCTTGTGGTCTTCCAGAGTTTGTCTCCATCATAGAGAACAGTGCCTAGCTTACCTGCGAGTGGGCAGTGTGTCTTTCAAGCAGATAATCAGGAACCCTTCACTCTTTCTGACTCTATTTTCCAGACAATAGATAGTCATTGAGTTTTACTTCAGATAAATTCTCTCTTAAACACCCCTCTTTTCTTTCCTTGTGGCTGTTTGTTAGACCCACAAAAATAAGTGGAGAGAATCTGAGAAGCATACTTCTTTTTTCTGCTGAGATGAAGTTAATAAAAAAGGCAATACACAGAGAATGGACTTCTGCATTATTTTTGTTTGATTGCTTCAATGGTTGAGATAGAAGGAGAAAGTGCCAAGGCCAAGGCATGAGTGGAAATGGTGGGGAAATTCTCTGGGGGTAATGAGTTGACACAGGGATTTGTTTCTAGTCCTTCCACAAGCCTTACTAAAACAATAGAGAATTATGTTGAACAACATATAAACCTACACGATGACAAAAACAGCACTGAAGGTTATGGATATAAAATTTGGAATCTGCAAAGCAAGTGTATATTTGATAACTGCTGTAACAGCTAGGAAAGCTGAATTATAAGGTTCCAATGGAAAAACTAGAAGCTACTGGGTACTCAGAAACTGGTGGCATAAGGAATCTCTGGGGGTGGGGATTCAAGTCCCTAGTTCTACAAGCAGGAAGATTGAGTCCTGTTAAGAAGTGGTTATTAAGAAACAATTAACTCTTAAGTTTTTATCTCCTGCTTTGCAAAATCGGGCCAGATAAATGCTCTTCAGATCCTGAATACTAAAGTCTCTGGTCATTTCCACAATCTAATTTTTAAGATGATGCCAATATGAACTAAGCTCTACCACAGGAGAGGTTGCACATTTTTTTTCAGCTCTTCCAAAACTGCAAGAGATGCTTAGAGAGACTGATATCTAGAGTTCCTCCAGAGAGATATCTCCCTGTGGAAATGGACCCACTGAGACCAAAAGATATCACAGTTTGTCCAATGGACAGAACTCACACTGATTATTGGGGCTTCTTCTATAAATATGAAGAGCCCAGTAAGCATTAGTTGATGTTTTAGATTAACCTCGAGCAGAATAGGCTGAAACAGAGGAGGAAGAGGAAATAATTCAAGGCAACAGAAGCTAAAGAAGTTCTAAAGGGAAAAGAAAATGCTTAAATATGATCATTCATCTTCTCATAGTAAGGAACAATGATTGCATCCAGCATCCATGAAATAAAGAGTAGAAGTCTGACTTAAATTTTCAGGAGAAAAGCAAAAGGTGCTGGGATATAATAAAAATGAAAAAGTTGAAGAAGCTATTAATAAAGCATAGTGAGAAAGAGAGAGAGAAGAAAGAGAAAAATATTGTTCCATGCTATAATGACCGAGATACATACAGGAAAAAAATAGAAATAACAGAAAGAAATTCCTTAAATAAATAATCTGAGAAAAACTCCCTCAAGATCAAGTTTCTGAATCTCTCAATTATATCCTACACTATGAATAAAATGAGCTTCCACACCATTTAAAAATTATCACGCTGGGCCCGGAGAGATAGCACAGAGGCGTTTGCCTTTCAAGCAGCTGATCCAGGACCAAAGGTGGTTGGTTCGAATCCTGGTGTCCCATATGGTCCCCGGTGCCTGCCAGGAGCAACCTCTGAGCACCGCTGGGTGTGGCCCAAACACCCCCCCCCCCAAAAAAAATATCACGCTCAAGATAAGGAAAATACTAAATGTTTCCAGAGGAAAATAATAAAAGTGTGCCTCATAGAACAGATCTGAACTTAGAAATGATAGAGGACAATGGAGAAATAGAATTCTATACCCAATGAAACTAATTTTTGTTTGTTTTTACACCATATCCAGTGTTACTCAGGGCTTACTTCTGGCTCGGCACTTTAAAATCAATCCTGGAATCCCAGCAAAATTACTAATGAAATGTGAGGGTATAAAAAATGTCTCCAGACATTCAGCTCTGATCCTTTTGAAAATTGAAACGAGCAAAGTTTTAAAAAGAGGAAAATATGAGACTGGAGAAAGAGAGCACAATGAGCAGGTAGGGAACTTGCTTTGCATGTGGCTGAATTGAATTTGACCCCATATATCACATATGGTGTTCCAAGTCTTGCCAGGAATCCCTAAATGCAGAGCCAGGAGTAACCCCTAACACCACTGGGTGTGTCCCCAATTCCACCCCCTAGAAAAGAGAAATATGTGGGACTTGGGAAATTGAGGCTTTACTACAGACAAGTGAGGAAAATCTGGATCAATACAGAAGTTGCAGAGGAGATATTGAAAGTTTTAAAGGTTCTAATTATCTAGAAGGTTCCAAATGACATGTTTTTAAAAGATGGAATTGTATGCAAACACATTTATAAAGGAATATAATTTCAATAATAACTTTTAAAAATAGATAATACAATTATTTAAAGCATAAGTTGTACAAGAATGGAAAAATAAACACAATTTAGCTTTTCACTCATCTACAGAATTCTAATAATATAAAAATATTAACCTCCACATTTTCTTTCTTTTTCTTTTTTGTTTTTGGGCCACACTCAGCCATGCTTAGAGTTACTCCTGGCTCTATGACCAGCAATTACTCCTGGTGGTGCTCAGGAAATCATATGGAATTACTAGAAAACAAACTTAGTCAACCATGTTCTAAGGAAATGCTTTACCTATTGTGCTATCTCAGCCATGCTGCCTGCCAGGTCTTTTCACCATGTCTTTGGGTGTCCCTGAAAACTCTTCCAGTACATTTCAGTCAAAAGTAGTGTGCTAACCTTTTTGGTTGGCAAAGGTCAACTTTCAATATCCACATGCATTCAGGGTCGAGAATATTTCACCCTGGCTGGTGACCAGGAAAGAATGGGTCCCAGGTTGATGACTAGAGACACTTTATTCCATTCCAACAATGCTTATAGAGGACATGAGGAAATGGGATATATGAAGGATGGCAAGACATAGCAAAAGCATACCCAGGGACAAGTGAGGAACCAGGGAGAAGATAAGCATAAACCTGGGTTTTAGGAATGCCTTGGAAGCAACAGTGTTGATAGGTAATCTCCTCTTTAACCAGAGCTCTCTTTGAGGGAAGAGGGACTTCCCAGAGTGAAGACTGGCTAGCTACTACTGATCAAGGAGGAATAGTATCCCTCTTTGTGCTGTCCTTTTCCATCTCTGGAGCATGTCTCTGAAGCTTTACCTCAAGGAAGATCCCTGAAACAGTTGCTCTACAGGGTGTCATCTGCCAGGCAGTTCGGGAACAGCATCATAGGGAGGACCCAACAAACTGCACTGTTAGGATCCTGAGTCAAAGAATGAGACCACATAAGTAGAATAAATCAAAGCAGGACTTTATTCTGTCAACCAACAGCTCCTAACTGACTGGCCAGGGTCACTGCTCACAGGAAGCAACCCCAACAGGAGTCACAAGTTATGTAATATAGGGCTAGAAGAAGGAAGTCTTGACTTTTAAGTTGATTGGCTGTTGTTTAGGCTGTTTCATCATCTCCTTTTATGGCTAGATGTCTAGGGTGGTATATTGTGGTCTTGGGATCTGTATCATTATTGCTTGTTATATATATCATTATTGCTTGTTATATATATATATATAGCCTTGTTAGCCTTAAATAGAAACTCAACATTGGTTTGACAAAATGGAGTCTCTTCTGCTCTAAGCTTCACAAGCATGTGTGTATGCATGCAAGAGCCAGTACACTCTATAGTCCCTGGAGATTCTCTCACAGGTCCCTAAACTCCTACTGTCTGGACCAGCAGGCACTGAGGCATTAGCCAAGAGGCAGAGGCTGATCCATGCCTTGCTCAGTGCAGTCATAGTCAACAGTGGTCCTCTGAGCTGGTCCTTCCAATACCAACCCATGAGCTCAGGGTTTGCCTGCTGGGGAAATAACCATTGCCAGATAAACCTAGACAACCCAGTTAACTCTTGGCCCTAGAGTATAGTGAGGAGAAGGAAAGAAACTGAGTGGAGGAGGAGAGCCACAAATATGAAAGTATGTGGGCCAGGGCTCTGAGTTCTCAGGCGCACTGGTGTAGATTTAAAAAAAAAAAAAAGACAAAGAGTGGTAAGTGCAGTTAGAGAAATAACTACACTAACAACTATCATGCAATGATAGTGAGTGAGAGAAATAGAATGCCTGTCTCAAAGGTAGGCAGGGGGTGGGAAGGAGGGAGATGGAGGCTATCAGTGGCAGGAAGGTTGCACTGGTGAAGGGGGGTGTACTCTTTATGACTGAAACCTATGTTACAAACATGTTTGTAACCATGGTACTTAAATAAAGGTATTATTATTAAAATAAAAAGTATAAAACTAAGTATCAAAGCTAAAGTCAACAACAGTGGAATCAAGAGATCCAAACTTTAAACTTAAAATGGCCCTATTCTATTGGCAGGTTGGGGGCAGGGGAGGTGGTATGGGATGCACTTGGGGAGCATTGGTGATGGAAGGTGGACACTGGTGATGGGATTGGCCCTGATTCATTGTATGTCCAAAAGGACTTTGTAAATCACAATGGTTTCAATAAAATAAAAAAAAGTTAAACCTGATTTCTGACACTGAATCATGCTTTAATTGAGTGGGTTCTCAAACAATCACTAGGAAACTGATAGGTTTTCATGATCCCAACTGCAAAAAGGAGAAAACCCATGTTGTATGGTTATATATTAAAAACCATGTTACATGGTTACATGTTACTCAGGTCATATGGTCATCCCAAGATTTGGATTGCTGCAGAGTTTGGTTTCAAATCCAGGCTCTTGCATCAGTGTGTTCCTGATATCACATAGCAGCTTGGGAGCAAAGAGGTGAGGGCAGGTCTCTCCCCATCATAGGTAAGTGAATCCTGCAAGACCTGGTGTGTTCCCAGAGTCACCTTTCTTATTCTTTTTTTTTTTTTTTTTGGTTTTTGGGCCACACCCGGCATTGCTCAGGGGTTACTCCTGGCTGTCTGCTCAGAAATAGCTCCTGGCAGGCACGGGGGACCATATGGGACACCGGGATTCGAACCAACCACCTTTGGTCCTGGATCGGCTGCTTGCAAGGCAAACACCGCTGTGCTGTCTCTCCGGGCCCCACCTTTCTTATTCTTCTCACCATCTGTCCCCACCAAAGGAAGGACTCTCCTGGCATTGCAGAAGCCATGATAGAGTCTCACTCATCAAGCATTGCAAAGCTATGGGTCAGAGAAAAGAAGGAGTGCAGCATCTCCTTCATGCAAGGTGTCTATTCTTCCACGAAGTCACTTTCTCAGCTCTCTTGCAAATCCTACACTTCCCCCAAAGATTTTTTTCTCAGAAAAATAAAGGTGTAACAACATTCACACTCAGGCATGTGAATCATAGCTGTTTGGAATGTCACCTGGATGAGGCCACATATATTTTTCACAAGACTTAAAGCTCGGGAATGAAAGAATCAAGCAAACCAGCCCCTCTTCCCACCCTTGCTCCCTGCCTCTTAGATCTATAGGGCCCTCTCCATTGGGATCACTCAAATTTCAGGTTTGAGGCTGGGTTTGCAGTATTGCTACTAATCAGAGAGCCTTGACCTTGGCTTTTCCCTACCCTAACATTTCTCATGAGGAAAAGGCATTTGAGCTGGGAAAGCAGGTCACCAATATTTAATAGTCTCACATAACATACATTGATTATGGGGCTGGAGAGACAGTACAGTGTGTAGGGCACTTGCCTTGTCCACAATCAACCCAGGTTTGATCCCAATTTTCTACTCGGCCCCTGCATTCCTTGAGCACCGTACCCAGACCAGCTACTCTGTGGCAAACTCACAATTCAGAACTATGGACTCACAATCTTAGAAATATGACACAGAAAGAGAACAAAGTTGAGGCTTTTCTAAATCTATTTTTTGTTTTAAAACTGTCTAAAAACACTTTATTATAGACTTTCATACATAAGTTTCTTGGAAGTCGCCCCTTGGTCAGGAGTTGAACTACCAGAGAAAATGCGGAGGGAACACTGAAGGAAAAAGACCCCCACCCCATCTCATCCTGGGCTGGTTGATGTTTGCTCAGGGACAATTGGAGGCTTCCACTAGAGCATCTGTGATGGAAAAGATGAAATAAGAGGCCCCTTAGTCATTCTTCTAGACTCAAGAGCAGTTAGAAGGCTATGAATTCTGGGGTGGGCATCCCCTGGGATATCACCTTCATCTTTCTGTACCTTTGAGGTTACAACTCATGGAAAAATCAAGACAAAACATAACATAGCCTACTTTAAAGAAGATGAGAGTTTTGTTCTCATTGGGGCATTGAAAATCTAGAATGGGAAAGAGGAATGGAGCAGGCAGGAGGCAGCCAGTCTAAAACAGTAGCCTCTTGTTCGAAGATGACTTGGGGATGGAAAATGAAAGTGTATGGATCACAGCTGAAACCTGTTGAGTCCAGCACCAGAAAAGATCCCAAATATCCAGACATGACCCCGGGATCTAGCCTGTGCTATTCCCTCACAATGATGCAGAGATAGCCCCATTTTGAAGTTGGGGTATGGTCTCTGCTTGATTTTCTTTCTGACCTGGGGCTGGATTGTTCATTGAGCTGGTTCACAGCTTGAGGCTGGTGTGTGTGTGTGTGTGTGTGTGTGTGTGTGTGTGTGTGTGTGTGTGTGTAATTGCAGGATTCAACACAGTGAGAACCAGAGATTTGGAGGAGGAAATATCTAGAACCAGGTCTCCAACTTTAGCTCTGGGGTCCTTTTTATAGAGACACTAGGCCCTAAAATGTGGGTATGAAAAAAAGAGGGTGTAGGGTCTGCAGCTATATGGTAGAGAGGGCAGGGATCTTGCCTGACACACATGGCCAACCCTGGTTCAGTCCCCAGCACCACCAGTGATGATCCCTGAGCATAGAGACAGGAGTAAGTCATGTGTGCCACTGACTATGACCCCTCCCAAGCCCCCAAATAAGGGTACTGTATCCCTCACGACCAGATAGATGTTAGGGCCACCTAAAGATGGTAACATTTTGTAATATTTGTTACACCCGAAGGTGGTAACATTTCTGAGGGTAACATTTTACACGGCCTATGGAGGGGGGCTGTCCCTAAATCCCACTTCCTTTTGCCTTAACACCCCTATCCAGGTCAAGGAAATGGAAGAGATTCAACCTCTGATTGAGCTCCGCATCCTCTACCTCTAATCAAATAATTAAAGCTTTTTTTCCTCTACCTCCCCCAAACTTCAAAGATGGCGCTAATCCAGACTGGCCTCCGATCTGTAATTTGGGGGATGAAACAGTGATTGTTTAGGGCACCACACACTATTCATTACCTTCTTTTCTGTTTGATTGAGCCACGACAGAGCCTTGGAGCACTTTTAGATTGATAAGGACCCCAGAACCATTTTTGGGCACCCCTGGAAAACAGAGAGCAAAGCAGTCTCCTTCACGGCAGTCCCATCTCCTCCATACTATGTTTAGAGCACATCCCAAGGCATTTTCCACTGATGTGACCTAAGACCATATTTTTTCTCTCAATTGCGCATCCCCACCACTCCCCCTCATGGATATGCATGATTTCCCTAAAAACCTGATCCAGAGTGATAATACCAGGGGGAAGGCAGTTTCCTTGCAAGCAGCTCATCCTGCCTAATTCCATCCTCTCCAGCATCTCCAAGAATGATTTCTGAGCATAGAGCAAGGAGTGAGCCCTGAGCGTCACCAGGTGTGATCCCCAAACAAAATAAATCAATAGAAAAAATAGGACAAAAGTTTGAACTGTTGCATCACCCTAAGTCTCCTGGGCAGAAAGCCAGACACCCCAACTCCTCTCTTTGAAGCTGCTTCTCCAAACTGGGCTGGATACATCCATCCACACACACCACGAACAGAAGTCATTACACCCCCAAACTCCCTCTTTCCTATTTAAGCATTCTCTGATTATTTTGGGGTGACAGGACATTGGGGATTTTAGACTCCTGCTATCCGTTAAAGATAGTACCTTACTGTGGTCCAGGATCCATCCCACAGAGGACACAGGAGACTCTAAGGCAGAAACCCGTCTCAGCAGGTAGCCCCTGGCTTCTGCTCTCAGGAGACAGGGTGAGGGTGGGTGGATAGTGGGACCTCCACCCCCACTCGCAGTGCTGGCCCCTAGCAAGTCCTGGTGCCTCCTTCCGCTGAGAAAGGATTAGGGGCCACGGAGTGCTTCAGCGCTTTTGAAAAGAAACTCACTTGTCTCAAGTGTTGGGCTCAGATTCCAGGAAACAGTCTGTGCTTGCAGCTGGCCCCTTCGGGCACCCCAGGTCCTGGAGGAGCCTGAGCACCGGCTCTTAGCGCTCACTCGCTGAGCTTCTCTGGGCTCTCTGGGGCGGGAGAGGCGGGGACCAGATGTTTTAAGGGGATTAGCTCCTGAAAGCAAAGCTTTCCTGTGGGCCTGCCCTTTCTAGAGATTTCCATGCCATGCCACCAAACCAGGTGGGAGAGAACAAGAGCTGGAAGATTACAAGCACCTGGGGTGCCCGCATGCCCGTCGCCCTTATCCTCATGACCATTAACCTACATAAGGGTGAACTTGTACCACCTCCCCAAAATCCATGTGGGAGTCCTTGCCCTCTGGACCCCAGAATGTAATCACATTTAGAGATATAGTCTTTAAGGAGGTGAAGAAGTTCACATGAAAGTCTAAGGCGCCCAGAGGACTGGCTGGAATGTATGTGGGAGACCCAGAGTCAATCCTTGGTATTGCACGGTGACCCGAGCACTGCCAGAAGCAACCTCAGAGCACTGAGCCAGGAGTAGTTCCAATCATTGCAGGGTGTGACTCCTCCACCCAAAAAAAGACAATAAAGTCTTTATTTCTAAAGTAATTACTTTTAACACTGTGGTTACAAGGTTGTTCATAATACAATTGTGTGTGTTTTTCCCCACAAATGCAAATTGTTCATGATTGAGTTTCAGTCATATAATGTACAGTATCCTTCACCAGAGTACATTTCCTGCTTCCAATGTCCCCAGTTTCCCTCCCACCATCCCCACTGTCTGCCTTGGGGGCAGACATTTTTTCTCTCTCCCTTTCTCTCTCCTCTCTCTCTCTCTCCATTGTTCATTTAAGACACTGTGGTTTGCAATATTGTTCCTGAAGGGGTATCATACATGTCACTTTATCTCCTTTCAACACCCAGTTCTTGTCCAGAGTGATCATTTCTAACTATCATTGTCCCTTCTATCAGTGCTCTCTTCTCTACCCTAACTGCACTTCCCTGCTATTTGTGACAAGTTTTCTACCATGGACTGGTCCTCCTGGCTTGTCTCTATTGTCTCTAGATACTATTACCATATTATATTATATTTTTATATCCCATAAATGAGAGTGATCATTCTATCCTCTCTCTCTCTGACTCATTTTGACTCAGTATAAATCTCTCCATATCCATCCACTTAGAAGCAAATTTCATGACTTTATTTTTACTAACAGCTGCATAGTATTCCATTGTGAAAATGTACCTCAGTTTCTTTAGGCACATCTGTTCTTGAACAGTTGGTCATTTCCAGATTCTGCCTATAGTGAATAATGCTGTGATGAACATAGGAGTGCAGAAGGCTTTTTCTGCATTGTGTTTTTGGACTTCTAGGGCATATTCCTAGGAGTGGTATTGCTGAATCATATGGAAGTTCAACTTCTAGTTTTTTTTTTTAAGAATACCCATATTGTTTTCCAAAAAAAGTGGACTAGTTGCCATTTCCACCAGCAGTGAATGAGAGTCCCTTTCTCTCCTTATCCAGCACTCGCTTGTTCCTGCTCTTTGTGTTGTGTGCCAGTCTTGACAACAAAGTCTTTAGAGTGACTTCTCATCCATTTTTGTGAAGAAACAAGATGATGACAAAGAAGTGCATGGAGATGAGATGGAGCCCCAGACAGAGAATAGTAGAAAGCAACCCACCATACCTGGATTGGGATTTCCGGTTGCTGAGCTGAGAGAGAACAAGTCTCTGATTTCAGTCCACCCCTCCACCTTACTCCCTCTGTGAGATGCCATGATGCAGTCCCATCAGATGGATCCAGAGCCCCAATTTTTGGTGGGCCACACCAGGGATTACTCTTGGCTCTGTACTTAGGAATCACTTCTGGCAGTGGTCAGGGGAACCACATGGGATGTCGGGGGGTCGGCTATGTAAAAGACAAGTGCCCTCCCCACTGTGCTCTTGTTCCAGCACCCAGACTCTCAATTGACAGACAGAAAAATCCAGGCTCCACGGACGTCATAAAAGGTCACAAAGGCAGAGAAGCTATTGGGCACTGCCCACCAGGGCCCAGGCATGGCTCCAAACACTTGCTGTTTTGTGTGTGTGTGTGTGCTCTTAAATAAAGATTTTATTAAAAAATAAAACACTTGTTTGATAAAGCACAGCTGGGATAGATAGTACCTAGGGTGGGTCACTTGGCTTACACGCAGATAACCCGGATTAGTCCTCAGAGCCCCATAGAGTTCCCTGAACAGCACAGGAGAAAGCCCTGATCTTCACCAGGTATGGCTCCAAATGAAACAAAATGACAACAAACCCATGATAGAAATTTAGAAAAACAAATGCATTTTTCTGGGCCCATCCAAGAGTTACTGGAAGTGGGGCCCTGGAATCTGCATTTTTGTTTATGGAGTCCAGCCAGTGATGCTCAGGACTTATTCCTGACTCTTCACTCAGGTATCTGGTGCTCAGGGGGTCACGGGATCATATATAGTACTGGGACGAAAGGTGCAAAAACAAGCCCGTTCTCCCCTGTACTACCTCTTCAGTGAGGTATGGTCAGGTTCTGGTTCCTTTTCAGTGATACTGGTTGATGTGGAGGGATAGAAGCTCTGGTTATTTGCGTATAACATCTGAGGCTAGAAAGCACACTGGGAAGAGGAAGGAAGATAATCTAAGATCTGAGTTTTTATTGCTCTTCTGAAGTCCTTGGAGATAGAGTCCCCCAACCCCCAAGAATTCCTGCAAGTTTCTAAATCAATGAAGAGTTTCAAGCTACGTCATAGAGGAGCTACTGTTTCTACTTCAGAACACTAGAGGGAGCTCAAGAGAGGAAGAGGTGGCCAGGTGATGGCTCAGGTGTTCTAGGTGTTTCTCTTAAACCGGGAAGAAAGCTGCAGGTTCAACCTTGTTACCATCGTCTCAGCCCATCTCCCTCCATCTCTTTGCTCACAGTAGCTCAGCAAAATGTCCTGGAATTTGATATAGAACGATTTTAAAACAGGGCAGACATCCTGGCTAATGGAGCTGAATAATGGTTGAGGTTGAGAAAGAGGTTTTGATATGAAGAGAAACCTCAGAAAAGGACAGTAGGATGAGCTCTTGAGGTAAGACCTGTGATGAGTTCCTGTGGTGGAAAACTTGGCAGCTGTAACACGCAAAGATGGCTTCTGCAAGTCAACTTTTAAGATGTTTGATCCAAACTCAACAGGTGGAACCCTAAGACAACTGTAGGATGGATAGATTACACATGCCCTCTGATATGATTGCTGTAACAAATCTTGAATCACAGTTCTAGAGACCGAAAGACCAAATGCATTTATGACTTTTTACTGGAGTGTTTCCTGTGGGACTCCGGAGACAGAATTGGGTTTGGCTGGCTCCTGGCATCTAAGTTTCAAACTTGTTTCCAAAACAAATTTCTTCTTACTGGTTTAACCTGCATAGAACCACATTTTTCATTTAGCAATTATTTTAATTTTATTTCTGGCTGCTTTCTATTTTTTAAACTTTATTCTGGTGGGGAGCAGAATGATAGTACAGTGGTTAGGGTGCTTTCCTAGAATGTGGTTGACCCGAGTTTGATCCCCGGCATACCATCTGGTTCCCCTAAGCCTTCAGGAGTGGTTTCTGGGTGCAGAGCCAAGAGTAATCTCTGAGCATTGCTAGGTTTGACCCAAAAACTAAACAAAACCAACCAACCAAAAAACAAGCTTCATTCTGTTTGAGGGGATGATGCAGAAAGCAACCCAGCCTACATTTATATTCTTGAAAATGTGAAATAGATTTTAACTCAAAATGCTCTCTGGTTTTATTTGGAAACATGTTTGAGAAGAAAACAACTTAGCTTGTCTTGGTCCCAAATGCAATCTCAAATATTATGAAAACCCAGAGTGAGTAGCAGCAGAGAATGAGGAACTTGATGCTGAGGTCCAGAGTGCTATGAAGTCATGCACATATCCATAAGGATTTTTTATTTTAAAGACTTGTGTCTGGGAGAAGAGAATCTAAGAAATAATATAAAACATAAACTTAATCAGACATAAATACGAAGTGGAAGTCCATGTGAGAGAAAGAATTTCATGATTCTAAATCAAATGCCAAAGTAATACATATTTATGAGAAAATATTCTGGTATCACATTTCCCTGAAAGCCAGCTATTATAGTTTCCTATACATAATTTGATTAATTTATAAAGTAAATCAATTTATTCTCAAAGAGAGAGAAGGTGCTAGTTCTTGAATTACAAAGCTATTAACACTCAAGATAAAATATTTCTTAAAAAAACACACAACAAAGGCATCTTGATTGGGGGAATAAGATAAAATCCCCCCTTTCCCCTTGATGTGTGTGGTAGAGGAAGTGGTTGAAAGCAAGACAATCACTATTTCCAAATGCCCCTTGGAGGCACAGCACCAGAGCTATTAATCTTGACTTAGTGAATGAAAGTATTATACAGATTTCTAGCCAGGCCTTCAGTTCTGAAGAACGCCGATCAAGTCGCCTGTTTTCCACTTTGGCGACAGCACAGGAGTAACTCACTTTAATGTCCCTTTCATCTCTATGGGAGGACATGAAACCTTAAAAGCACACAGGTTGCCCTTTCTCCTTCCTGGAGAGAAGACTTCTGCTTTCTGGGGTGGCAGAACTGAAGGTGGATGAACTGGTTTCATTTGTTACCTTGGAAGAGGTAGAGGACCGGAAATAAGTCTGGAATAATAGGCAAAGTGTCGATTCCTCCCTGCTCCAGGAAAAGTTATTGCCCTCCCAAATGCCAGTTTGTTTTTTGATTTTCCACGGTCCGGCCATGTATTTAGCACAGAAAGGCACTTTTAGAAGCCACTACATGGATAATCACCCCCAATCCACCCCCCCGGACAAAGCAGAAGTCATGGCCAGTTTGTTCTGGCAGGCAAATTATGATCTAAGTTTTTCTGCTCACACCCTCAGTTTGAATTGTTTATTGCAAACATCGCCAGTTTCTTGAGCTCTGGAAATGCCATGAAATTTTCATGATTATTATGCAGATGTCAACTATTGCAGATGGAAGAACAACTCCTATTGTGAAAACCGGGGGGGGGGGGGGGGGGGGGGGTGGGGGGGGGGAGGCAGGGTGGAAAATGAGACCAGATTATCTAGGCTAAAGGAGAGGTTTTTATACCTCTCTGCGCTTCTTTCGAGGGATCCCAGAGGGAAGGGGCCCCGGGAAGAGGATGAGAATAAAGCATAAAGCCAGGGTGTGTAATACAGACAAGTGGTCTCACACTCAGTGAGGGCCATTACTTATCCAAAAGAACTAAGAAGAAAAAATGATTCTTGCAGGCAAGATTTTTCATAAAGTGGGGGAAAAAAAGCAGAATTCTTTCTCCTACCACCCAGAAGTTCTTAAAAGACATCCTTTTTAAAAAAATAAATCATTTAATTGAATCACCATGAGACACATAGTTGGAATTTTGTTCGTGTTTGAGTTGCAGTCATACAATGTCCAACACCTTTATCAGTGCCCATTTTCTGCCACCAATGTCCCCAGTTTCCCTCCTGCCTTCTCCTTTGCCTTCCTCTGTGGCAGACATTTTCTTCTCTCTCTCTCTCTCTCTCTCTCTCTCTCTCTCTCTCTCTCTCTCTCTCTCTCTCTCTCTCCTTTTAGATACCCTGACACTCCCTTTAAAAAATAATAAAATAAGAAAAACTATAAAAACACCAAGCAAAATTTCATGGGTTCCATCTATTTGGTTCTTCCAATGTCTAAGTCCAGGAATTGTTTAAGAAAACTAGAATTTGGAGACTCAAAAAACAAACAAACAAACAAAAGAAAGAAAGAAAGAACAATAACAAAAACAACTGTTTTGACATGCTCAGCAAGAAGGCTGTTAAAAGTGAGCAGATATGGAAACCTATTTCTAGTTAATGCAAAATAATCTTTCAAACAGCCAGCATTCCCAAATCACTAAAATAGTAATTACTTCCTCGGTGGTAAAAAAATTTTTTATTAAAATTGAATGAGGAGAAAAATGGATAAGCTGCCTGTCACTGGGAGGGTATTGCATCACATTATGCTTTGTATTTTAATAAAGGAATCTATCCAATTTGGGGACCACAATTAGGTAAGAGAATGCCAATAGAAGCAACTCCTAAGGGGCAGCTTTAGTCTGATTTTGTTAAATTCTAATAGGTTTTATGTGTGATGGGAAATAGTCAAAAAATACAAATTTGGCCCAGAGAGATAATATAGCATGTAAGACAGTTGCTTTGCAAGTAAACAACCCAGGTTCAATCCCCAGCATCCCATATGGTCACCGGAGCACTTCCGGGAGTGATCCTTGAAAGAAGAACTAGGAATAACCCTGAGCAGTGCTTGTTGTGCCCCCTCCAGAATAAAGTCACAGATTTCCTAATTCCTGCCCTTGATAAAAATTACACAAACAATTTTGTCCAAGCCCAAGTGCAGCATCTCAGAAAATCTGCATAGAACTGCTACCTACACATTTCCAGAAGGGTTTGCCATGGGCATTGTTATTGCCTTGAGCAGTCAGCAAAGCCCACCAGGGTTTGAAACTGAAAGCAGCCACTTCCCTGAACCCTTACAGGCTGTTTAGACCAGAAGCCAAGGGACTCTCTGAAGTTACAGCCTTTTGTAGCAACACTTTGGAAATTTCCCTATTGTTATGCAAATCCCGATTTTCACTCAAAATTGGCTGTTGGAAACAACAAAACAACAAAAAGTCTTCCTCAGAAACCTTTGGAAGCAAAGAAGCCTCTGGCTCAATTCTCTTCTGGTCTCCTAGAAAGGATTTAAGAGCGAAGACCCAAAACACTAGTATCATTTGCAAATGCTGCAGATGAACTAGTCTGGTGGGTCTTAATATCCTTCAGGGTCATCCCAGTGGGTCCTGAATTTTTCATTTTATGACCATGGCTCCTTCCTTCCCACCCTTTCCCCCACCCCATCTTTTCATTGGGTCTCTTTCTGATTGGGGTAGACACTGTCAAAATCATCAAAGAAATTTTAGCGTGGATGGGGATGAGGGGGTGAATTTCAAATTAAGTCTTTAGTTCTACTTTCTCATCCTAAATCTTTTCTTGCATCAATTTTGTGTGAACAGACAAAATCCAGCATGTGACAGATGACCAAAAAGCCTCTTCGTGATCATGTGCTGCTTGAAAAGGAAATCTGAAAACCGGAAGGTCTATCACCCAGGGACCTCACCTCTTAGAACTCGTGTTAGCATCACATTGAAGGGTGTGTGTGCATGAGTGAGTGTGTGTGTGTGTGTGTGTGTGTGTGTGAGTGTGTGTGTGTGTGTGTGTGTGTGTGTAAAACTGTCCCCCCTCAAGATGGTGTTCTGAGGCACATTTCTCCTGCCAAAATACACACACAGTCTGGGATTAAAAAGGGTTGAAACCTACCAGCAAGTCCTTACCGCCCTCCCACAATCATTAGACCAAATCCACCTTCATTCTAGATTCATTTTCCCCTTCTTCATCTGTCCGACTAATTCCTGCCGCATTCACCGGGCTTATATCTTAATCTTTTCTGTTACATAGAGAATACATCATGAAAAGCTGCATTTTCTGGGTACATGCACACATTTGGAGTGGATGAACCATATGTGAAAGGACATACAATGCTGAAGGCGGGTTGAATAGTGTCCAGCGCTAAAAACACAGCGAAGGCAGGAACAAAAAGGGCCTGAACAAGAGCCGGGCTAGCAGCGGGCCGGCTGGAACACCAGGGAACTGGCCACTAAAACATGGGTATAATTTTACTGTTTTCACTCACACAAGCTGTGGGAAAGGTGTCACCATCTGATGTTCGATTGTGCGGGATATGTTTTTGGCAGTGGCCTTGTATTTGGCATTGAAAAAAAATAAGAAAGAAAGAAAGAAAAAGAAAGTAAAAAGAAATGAAAGAAAGAAAGAAAGAGAGAAAGAAAGAAAGAAAGAAAAAGAAGAAAGAAAGAAAAAAGAAAGACAGGGGGTGGGGTGCAGAATGGAGGAGGGGACAAAGACCTGTGGGTGGAGGAACAGAAAAAAGAATAAAGCTACATTTGCCGTTTTTAATTTGCCGTCTGGGGGACGGTCCAGCTGACTGCCCAGGCCAGCAGGCCACCTGAGAAGAAGGAAGGATCTGGCTCATGTCCCTGTGGCCTGCCCGCACCCTCGGGGGAGGGTACAGGGGGTGCTGGACCTTTCATGCCGTGCTACCACGAGGGGACTTTTATCTGAGCACCCCTGTTGGCTGGTTAACTTGCTACTGCGCTGGGGTCTGACGTTTGCCTGATTTAATAAAGTCTTTTATCCAAGAGATTGACTGGGGAAACCAGCTGGGGAGGCCAGGTCTGGATGGGGTATGGAGAGAAGACCTCCCTTTTTCAAAGGAATTTCTTGGGGTTGAAGTCCAGCTGCTGGGGGTGCAGTACCCACAGGGACCGCCCAGCTGGTAGGTTTTGTCTCGTTGTTAGTGAGCTTGACAGCTGGAATGTCCACCCCCCAAAAAAGGTTCATCTTAGAGGCCCCTGGGAAAGGATGATGGCTGACTTGGCAAATAACATGCTTGATACCCTTTCTTAGACACACACACACACACACACACACACACACACACACACACACACACACACACACACCTCACACTGGGTGTCTTGGGATGTCATGTAAGTAACCATTGCTCCAAAGTTAAGTGCTGTTGCTCTAAACCCCAATATACCTGATTTGCAGTCCTAATTTGGGCCATCCCTCCTCACCCCCTGTAGTAATATTAGACCATACCCTCGTATCTCCCTCTTTTCTTACTCACTCACCCTTTCTCATTCTTCAAGGAAGCAGCTTTCTGCACCTCAGGGTGTTCAAGGCTTAAAACATAGGAGCCATCACCTGACCCCACAGGCGTATCGTCCTTTACTACTGTGCTGTGGCAGATCTCCAACGGTTTTGACATCTTTTTCATTTGTACCATATTTTCTATTTTATTTCTAGATTCTTTATTTCTAGTGCATGGAATGGAACCCAGCCCCCCCCCACACACACACACAAGTGATGTTCCCTCCACTTGAGCCATTACTTCAATCCATGAATGCTTTTTATTTTGTTTTGTTTTGGTTTGGTTTTGGACCTTCCCCCCTGGGAATGCTCAGGGGTTACTACTAGCTCTGCAGTCAGGAATTACTTCTGACTACTTAGGAAACAACCTGGGTGCTAGGGATCAAACCCAACTTGGCCACATGCAAGGCAAGTGCCCTACCCTCTGTACTGTCAATCCATCCCCAATTGGTTGATTTGTTTTGATACCTCTGGCATTATCAGAGGCTACTCTGCCTCTGTGCTGAATGCAGGTGGGGAGAGGGGTGACTCTCAGTGATGTTCAGGGGGACTTGCAGTGCTGGATGGGAACCTGGGCTTCCTGCATGCAAAGCATGAACACCATCCTGCCTGTTGAGCCATCTCCCTGGCCACACCACAGTGTAATGAATGAATGAATTTAGGTTTGAGTGGACCACATCTAGTGGTGCTCAGGGTTTACTCCTGACTTCATGCTCAGGAATTTCTCCTGGCAGAGCTTAGGGAACCATATATGGGATGCTGGAGAATTAATCCAGGTCAGCACATATAAAGCAAGTACCATACCTATGTTCTATCTCACCTGTTTCTTCACCTCTTTATTATTATTATTATTATTATTATTATTATTATTATTATTATTATTATTTTATTATTATTATCATCATCATCATCATCATCATGATTTTGCCACCTTCAGTACTCAGAGCTTACTCCTGCCTCTGAGCTTAGGGATCACTCCTTGCAGGCTCCAGTGACCATATGGGCAACTGGAGTTTGAACCCAGGTCAGCAGTGTGCAAAGCAAGTGCCCTATCCATTAAACTATCTCCTCAGTCTCTGCACTACATTTGTTTTGTTTTGTTTTTGGGCCACACCCAATGGTACTCGAGGGTTATTCCTGGCTCTGTGCTCAGGAATAACTCCTGGCAGGCTCAAGGACCATATGATTTGCAGAGGATTGAACCCAGGCAAGGCAAATGCCCTCCCACTGTGCTATCACATAGATCCTAGCACCACATTTTTAAGTCAAATACTAGTCTAGTGCTACACTCTGTAGCAGAGTCAAAACAGTATCTGATGGAAGATTGGGGCATATGGACACCACTTCCTAGATAAGTATGTGCTCTGACTTCCTCCCCTGGCTAAGCCCCCCAATCACCATCTGCCTCTGACCCCTACCAAATCCTCTTCCAATAGAGACCACGAATTCCTGGCTCATAGTCTCAGGGATATCAGGCCACTCCTTTAGATCCTGCTGTATATGAATAAGCCAGAAATAACTGTATTATGAACAACTCTGTAAACCACAATGTCTAAAATAAAAAAAATATTTTTTTAAATACAAAGAGTGAAAGGAGAAAAAAATCCTCCAGGATTTATTAATTTGTTTGTTTTGGGGCCACATCCAGAGGCACTCAGGGGTTACTACTGATATTGCACCTAGAAATCACTCCTTGCAGGCTATGGGATGCCGAGGATTGATTTGGGTAGGCTGTGTACAAGGCAAATGCCCTACCTGCTGTGCAATATATTGCTCTGGCCCTCTTTGTTTTATTTTTTTTGTTTGGGGGTCACACCCGGTGGTGCTCAGGGGTTACTCCTGGCTTTATGCTCAGAAGTCACTCCTGGCAGGCACAGGGAACCATATGGGATGCCGGGATTCGAACCACCATCCTTGCTTGCTTGCTTTCAAACTTTTTTTAAAGCTTTCTGAGTCACACCTGACAGCACTTAGGAGTTACTCCTGACTCTGTGCTCAGAGATTACTCCTGTAGAGATGAAATTTTCATGAAATTTTCCTATATCTGGATGTACATAGAATCTATTATGCTGAGTGAAATAAGTGAGAGAGAGAGAGAGAAAGAGAGAGAGAATAGTCTCATTCATTTATGGATTTTAAGAAATATGAAAGACCTTTTTGAAATAATTCTGAGACAAAAGAGAGGAGGGCTGGAAGGTCCAGCTCACAACATGAAGCTTACCACAAAGAGTGATGAGTGAGTGCAGTTAGAGAAATAACTACACTGAGAACTATCCTAACAATGTGAATGAATGGGAGGAGGAAGATTTGGAACATTGGTGATAGGAATGGTGTACTAGTGAAGGGGGGTGTTCTTTACATGACTGAAACCCAACTACAATCATATTTGTAATCATGGTGTTTAAATAAAGATATTTTTAAAAAAAGAAAAAAGAAAGAAATTACTCCTGCAGGCTTGGAGGACCATATGGGATGCTGAGGATCGAAACTGGGTCAGCTGTGTGCAAGGAAATGCCCTACCCACTGTGTTATCACTCCAGTTCCATCCAGGTAGAATTTTTGTTTTCAAAAAATATGGAACACTTCGCGAATTTGCGTGTCATCCTTGCACATGGGCCATGCTAATCTTCTCTGTATCGTTCCAATTTTAGTATATGTGCTGCCAAAGTGAGCACTCAGGTAGCATTTTTGCTTAAAGAGAATGGGGAAGGAAAATCCTGCCTTTGTGAAGGACAGGGCAGGAAGAAGGGCAGAAATACTCACACACTGTGCCAAAGGTGGGCAGGTGGACTGGGTCAGGCATAAAAGGGTGAAGGAAGGGGGCCTTTCTGTGTTCAACTGGGGACATTTGACCCTTAGGAGCTGGGCTGCAGAGACTTGCTTAGAACTCACTCTTTTTTGCACATTTCCAGGTCTAGAGACCAGAAAGCTAAGTGGAAAGGAGAAGTTTGGTTTCCCCCATGTGGAGGAATTGTGCTTTTTCCCAAACACCGTGGGGGCACAATGGCTCTCAGTAATGACTGCATTAGCATCCGCAGCAATATATGGGCACTAAATGAAGGCGGCCTTGCAATTAGCACTGATGATCACAGCTGTGGGGACAAATGGCATATGTGCTAATTAAATAATTTGTCATTTGACTGTTAAACAATCCAGCCTCTTTACATTACAAACTGCCATCTCCAGAACACTGCCATGGGCCATTAACCCCGCGGAAGGAGCAGCTTGCCCAGCCCACAATGTGCTCCGGAAAAAGGAGGAGGGATTTGTTCCCAGGAAACATTCCCGCAGACTTGGAAGATTTTCTTAGAAAATGAGTTTCTCGAGGATTGACCGCCCCAACCCTATCCCAATCATCACCAAAATCAGTGCTATTCTAGAAAGGTCATCAAATTAATCATACTCAGTGTCATCTTACAATGTCACCAGCAGTAGCATCACCATCAAAATCATCATCATAATAGTGACTGAACTTTTCTCTCTGAGAAAAAAATTTTTTTATCTCTGAGCAAACTGTAAATTGTTCATCAGGTGCCATGCAAAGCCAAGGAAGGACAATCTCAGGACCCAAAGCTTTGAGAAGAAATTTCTAAAGTCTATCCATACATCAGAAAACTAGGTAAGGCACCATGAATATTGAGAGATTTCATCAGCCACATACGGGTCTCTGGATTCTACTTTCCTTGCACCTCCACTTTCTGACTGATTTTCTGTCTGCCCAAATGAGGTTGAGATATTCTTGGGGAAGGGCTCCCAGATAAACTTCTTCCTGTACTTCCTATAAAATCCTCCCTCTTTTGACTACCCTAGGGACAAACTCAGTCAACTCCTCATTTCCCCTGAGAGCAGAAATGAAAATCAATGAGGAAATAATTTCTCTACTAAATTAGACTGTTCATCAGTGTAGGAGTGAGTGTTAAGTTTAGGGTAATGTGTAGAATTAGGTTTAGGCTTACAATAAGGTTTAGGCCTAGGGATAGAGTTAGGGTTAGAGTTGGTATAGGTTTAAACCTTAAGGTTAAGATTAGGGTCAGGGATATGATGAGGCCATGGTAGAATTTAAAAATGCAAGTTTTGGTAAATGTAAAGTTTGAGTGAGTGGTTAATATCTACAGCTTCAACTTGGGATAGATTAAATTTAGGACTAGTGTTAGGCCATGGCAAAGGTAAAAATGAAGATTAGGTGAGAATGGATGTGAAGTTTAAGAAAATGAGTAGTTAGGAAGGGTCTGGGTGGGGGCCCTGAACTCCTGACTTCTCAACTTCTTGAAGGATCTCTTTCCTTCCTGGGAGCCGGGAGTCTCTAGCAGCATGGAGTTCAGCAGGCCTCCGCCATGCCAGAAGCCATCTTAACCAGGCCTAGGGGGGGATGCAGGACTTGGGTGACCCCAGCACTCCTCTACCGCCTTGCTCCAGCTTCTTGAAGCAGTCACTGGTAATCTCTTACCAGTCTATATTTTCAAAACCACGTGGGGTTTTGATAAATTAATAGTACTATCATTGAATTATGTTTTTATGTATGCAGAATGTCCATTTTGTACTCTGCCCTTTTCACACCCCTACAAAAATCATTTTTCTCTTTAACTCTCTCACCCCCTATCATCATTACTCCACATTTACCCTTTTTAACTTAAGTACTGTAGAGTCCTAAGTCACAGTCCAAAGTGGTTCCCTGGATTTAACGCCCCCCCCCAACTATTCCAAAAGGTATAAAAAGGACATGTATGTCTTTTCAGCATTTTTAATATAGTTTTTATTTAAGTAACATGATCATATTTGGGTTACAGTCATAACCAGAACACCCCCTTCACCAGTGTAACATTACCCCTCCCCTTCCCATTCCCTGCCTGTAATCAAGACAAGCATTCTACTAGTTATTTGTTTTTAAGTTCAGTAAGTTGTATTTTTTTTCCTTAAAGGATAAGAGTAAAAAAATATAGTAAAGGTGTGATAGTGGCAATGGCCGTTGTTTGCATAGGTCCAGAAAAATGGGAAAATGGAGAAAAACTCCTTGACCTGATTACAAAAAGGCCTCACCCTAGAAGTTTATTGGCATAAGACAGACTCTGGGTTCCAGGCATACCAGTTCATCCAACTCCAGTCATTCTCAAGGTCCCGGTGAAACTTTTTCACACTTTAGCTATTATTGGTATCAGATCCTTATATTTAAAGACTCTGGATTCTGTGCATTTCTTTCATCGATGTCAGGCTGATGTGGAGCATCCTCTAGTTTCAGCATACCATTAAATGCAGAGCGACCTGCCCTGCATGCAGACTGTTGCTGAGTTGTCTGGGTGTTGGGAGCACTCTTTGGAGTAAGTCAATGCCAAAGCAGTGTGGTAGGTCTTCCCTGGTAGAGGCTTGGATCCTGGTAATGTTAAAGACAATTGTGGTTGTTTCCATAGATGGTATCCATTGTTCAGGTGTGTGTGGGCGATGCCCATTCTTCTGAGACCTGAGCCAAATCATTATGCCAATGTTCAGGGTAAAAGGCCTAATTACATTACCAAATTTGTGTTCCCATCTCTATTAGATAAGAACTTGTTTGCAAATGTATTATTTTCCCATTTTAATGTGCCTATGCAAAAGAGAAGCAATGCCACAAGATATTGGGAGCCGACGAATAAAGTCCAACATTTCCCATAACTTGGTACAAACATGAAATCTATACAGCGATACTCTTCTACCAGTATTGCTTATAAAACAGATCTCAAAGGGGGAAAATCAAACAATCAAATAACACATGCGGTTTCACAACGGACAAGTTTAATAAGGAAACTTCCCTGATAAGTCCTAATGCCAGAACCTATTATGACCCATGTTCCGCACCCCTTCCTAGGCCTGGTTAAAGCAGCCCTTGGCATGGCAGAGGGCTGCCAAACGCCATCCTGGCAGGATCACCCAGCTTGGCTCCCAGGAAGGAAAGAGATCCTTCCCGAGCCAGAAGGCTGGAGGGTCGCAGCCCCGCCCCAGACCCTCCCTTTGGAGCTGGGAGGGAAATGGGGAGAGCCTAGAAAAACCAATAAACTCCTCCAAGGGACCCACCTTGGTAGCTTGCCCAGCCACATGGCCAGGCAAAGCCCTGGAGTACCGAAGGAAGGAGGTAGGGGGGTGCTGGGGTGACCCATGTCCCGCACCCCTTCCTAGGCCTGGTTAAAGCAGCCTTTGGCATGGCGGAGGGCTGCCAAACGCCATGCTGGCAGGACCTCCCGGCTCCGTCTTTTCAGCATTTTCTGTGTGTTTTCTTTGACAGCTATGACTCTTGCTGAATATTTTCTTATACAGTGATGATTCCCCCCCTTCTTTTTTTTTTTTTATCTTTTCTTCTCTTTATGAACTGTTCAATAGGGAATTTGGTGAAAGAGTCCCTCAGTTTAATGCTTATGTTTGAACCAAGTCATGGGTATTGTTGGACGTGTTCTTACGCCCTCATATACTCTGATATGCCACATGGCTTTATTTCTTGTTTGCATAGGCACATTAAAACGGGAAAATACTATACATACAAATAAGTTCTTATCTAATAGAGATGGGAACACACAAATCTTGTAGTGCAATGGAACCTTACACCCTGAACATTGACATAAAGACCTGGCACAGGCCTCAGAAGAATGGGCATTCTCCATCCACCCCTGATCTAGGGAAGACATCTACAAAACATCCAAGGTTGTCTATCACATCACCTGGAGACAATCCTCTACCAGGAAAGACCCTACCGCTGCTCTGACATCGACCTACTCAAAAGAGACTTTCCTTAACACTGAGAAGACTTAACAACAGTGACCTGCTTACGAGACAGGGCTTTCAGTATTGCCCCTTAATTGTGAGGTGAAACTAGAGTATACTCCACACCAGCCTGACTTCAATGTAGGATGTGCAGATTCCAGGATCTTTAATACAGAAACCTGATGCCAACAATAGAGACTGCATGAAAAATAAAACTGTATTGGCATTACAGACAATGACTTGGTATGAATAAACTAGTTTGCCTGGAGCCTAGAATTGGTCTTATGCCAGGAAACTTCAGGGGTAGGGTCTCCTTGTATTTATACCAAGGCTTTCCATGTCCCCCATATTTTGGCGGGCCTATGCAAACAATATTTGCCACTCTAACACCGTTTTTTTACTGTGCTCTTTTGACTCTAACCCCCCCAAAAAAACAACCAAAAAACCTTAAACTTTTTTTTTTTTTTTGTGGTTTTTGGGTCACACCCGGCAGTGCTCAGGGGTTATTCCTGGCTCCAGGCTCAGAAATTGCTCCTGGCAGGCACAGGGGACCATATGGGACGCCGGGATTCGAACCGATGACCTCCTGCATGAAAGGCAAATGCCTTACCTCCATGCTATCTCTCCGGCCCCTTAAACTTTTGATGTTAACTTAAACTAATATGCATGTGCATGAAAATATAAAAAATACTATGCCTTCAATGTTTAAGGAGTCATTTAAATCTCATGGCTTTAGATTGCTTTGTGTACTGCTAAGAAATGTTATAATGTACTACAATCAGGGAACTTGTGGACAAAGTAATTGTACATGGGTTCTGCCATACTTTTTTCTTTTCTTTATTTTTGGTTTTTGGGTCACACCCGGCTGTGCTCAGGGGTTATTCCTGGCTACATGCTCAGAGGTTATTCCTGGCTACATGCTCAGAAATTGCTCCTGGCAAGCACGGGAGACCATATGGGACCCCGGGATTCGAACCAATGACCTTCTGCATGAAAGGCAAACACCTTACCTCCATGCTATCTCTTCGGCCCCTGCCATATTTTTCTTAATGTTCTTTGACTGTAAGTTCAATATTTAGGCATCAGCAAGGGGATTTCTTTTGAGAACTCTGTTTATGGGCAATTGTCCTTCCACTGTAACTTTACCTTCTCCTCTTTGCATCATTGTTCTCATAATTAAAAATAAAAAATAAAATAAATAATGGGAACAATCTCTGTTGGTGAGGATGTGGTAGGAAAGAAATACTCATCCACTGCTGGTGGGAATGCTCCCTAGTCCAACCCCTATGGAAAACAGTCTGAAGAGTGCTCAAGGAACTCAGAATTGAGCTGCCATTTGATCCAGTAATTGCTCTCCTAGGTATCTACCCCCAAGTTGGAAGGACATTCATCCCGAAGTATGTGTGCACCCCACTATTTATCGCAGCTCCTGTAATATTTATTAATGTGAAGCCTACATAAAAATCATAATAAAATAATACAAAGAGTAATCCATGATTTTTTTCTGGATTTACCAGTTTTTTAAAATTTCCCTTCTCTCTCCACCCTCTGGCTCTCTCTTCTTCTCTATCTTACTTTCTCTCTTTTTCTCCATGTATGTAGATGTGTGGTTTGTCTCCCCTTTTTATTGGGAGGAGAATAATAAATAAAAAGATATTTGCAGACAGCAGTTAATTTTACCCAAAATCTAGCATATATCCAATTCAATACTTACCTCCTAAATAGCCACAATATCTTTATTATATCCAAAGGCGATAATATTGATAATTGTTGCCTCATATGCAGACCACATTTATTTCTTTAATTTAAAATTATAATTTTCTTTATACTTATATTATATAGTACATATATTATATTTATTCTTTTTTATATCTTCCTAATAATGAACTTTATGATTTTTATAAACATTGATGGACTTCAAAAAATCATGTGTTTTATGCAGTTGCCATGTGTACAAGACCTTTTGAAATAATATTTGTATTGAATACACCAATAAAAAAACTTAGTTGGTTCAGCAGATAAAAAAAAAAAAAAAGAAAAGAAAATGAGTAGTTTTACCAGCTGTGAGGCCGGAGTGTCCATGATTTTTTGCTGGGTGATTTATACCTCTTTCAAGAATAAAAATGAGTCTATAAATCTGGCCTATGAGTGAACCACTTTTATCAATGTATGTCCAATTTTTTGAGAATCAAATAGTCCTTCAATGGACCATTATAAGGAAGCAGAGTCTCTTATGACCTCTGGTGAGTCATAAGTGGGCTACTGTTCCTTTAAGAGTGAAGCTGGCAATTCCCATATGCCTGCTCTTGTAACTGCCACTGGACAGCAGTTGACCTGAGGT
This sequence comes from Suncus etruscus, assembly GCF_024139225.1. NCBI lineage: Eukaryota > Metazoa > Chordata > Mammalia > Eulipotyphla > Soricidae > Suncus > Suncus etruscus. Next base: position 43,583,866 of record NC_064860.1, on the reverse strand, counting down.
ATATAAAACCAAGGGTTGAAGTGATAGGGGCAGCTGCCCCTGTTCAAGATTGCACCTGCTGGACGGTCACTGCTGAATTGCTGGAGAAGCTGCTGTTTGCTGGAATCCTACTTCTGCTGCTTTTTGCTCTCTCCTATTGTTCCCTTTTCTCTGGTCCTTTCATTGGCTGATTTCTTGCCCTGGTCCCAACCTAGGCCCTCTCTCTCCCTCTCTTGGCCTTTGGGGATGGCTATAAGGCCTATGGGATAGCTGTAAGGCCTCTCTGGGTTTTTTTTTTTTTTTTTTTTTTTTTTTGGCTTCTCCCTCTATTAAACACTGTTTCTAACTCGCTCGGCTCTGACATACCATAATGAACAAACACCATTCTCTGATCAAATTCCAAAATCTCACATTGCCTCCACATAGACACCCAATCCAGACTACAAAGAGCAATTAATTCATCTAGTTTTCCTTTTCCCCTGGAATTTTCTTCCATCTTTCCAGGTCCCTGGTTTCTACAATCCCTTGATAGTATTTTCCAAAGTATACCGTTTGATATGTTTACTAGTTGTTCCATTTGAATTTATTGAGACCTCTGTCACTGACCCCTTTTAAATTCTCACCTTTCTTAGTTCATGAATGAGTATCTCTTTTTGTAGAAAACGAATAGACTACCATTATTTTTTGTTTTGAATCTTTTTCCCAAAGTGTTTCCCTGTTGAAATGTCACCTCCACTGTCTCTAAATCCTTTGGGTTCATCTTTGTTTGTTCATTTTGGTCTTTGCCTGTCCCATTGGAGCCTTCCCAAGATGTTCAGAGATTTTTTGGCAATCTGTGGTTTGAAGGGAGGCATGAAGTCACTAATTGGATCTCTGGGTACATGACGAGATAGCAGCCAACTTTATATCAAAGGTTGTTAATACTTGCCAGTACTGTATCACCACCTGATGCAGCTCCATAATTACTCCTGGGTTGCCACCTCCTCCTGGTCCTGTGGAAGTGCTCTGAGCATAGAGAAGTTGGTTGGTTGGTTTGCTTGGGTTCCTAGCATTGTCTCAGTGCCTGAACCAGTGTCTGGCATGTGATAAGTGCCCAAATTATATTGGTGGATGAAAGAAGAAATGTGAGCAAGTATGTTATGCTGAGCATGAAGTGGTTGGGAGTTCAGAGAGGGAGAAATTCATCTCACTGTTTTTAGAGTATTGGACAGCCTTTTGGGATACAGGATCTGGCCAGAAACTGAAAAAGGAACAAGTAAACTTTAAACAGGGATAGTAGAGGGAAGGAACATAGAGCATTTTGGCTTTTAGATCTTCCAGATCTTTACAAACTGGGACTTACTTGCCTTTCATAGGTTATGAAATTAACTATGGAGCTTGAGTACTATAAAACAAAAAGGGGACAGGAGAATATGAACCAATGGTAGAGTTCATGTGAGGCTCTGGGCTTGATCTCTGGCACTGTATAAAAAGATTAAGCCAAGAGCTGAAAAGAAGTTTAATGAGCTAGTATACAGGCTTTGCACGTATGAGGTCTAGGCTCAATTTTCAGCACTGCTTGGTCCTCTGAGCACTACCAGGTGTGACCCCCCCCCCCCAGGCACCAAGAAGGAAGTATTCATGAGCACTGTCCAAAACAAAATGAAACAAAAAACAAAGCTACTTGTTTCATAGGATGAATTTGATGAAATTAGACACACACACACACACACACACACACAATCCACAGTCATAAAATAAAAGTTCTCTTTTCTAGACACATGAAAAGGCCTTCCTCCATCCCTAGAATTTTCCAGTACTTTCATCTAATCCTTTCACCCTTTACTCCTAGTTTTCAGGACTAACGAAGAGCTTGCAAATTCAGAGATTTGGCCTGAAATAGCTGGAATGCTGGGTTACTCTCTTGATTTGAAGTTGCCCATGCTCCCCTGTTCACTTAGAGAAATGATGGAAACACAATCATTCTCTATTAATACCAAAGAATTTAAAGTTCATAGATTCTTACTGTGTTGTAAAGACCTGAGGAAGTACAGACAACCACTAGGGTTATTCAGAAATGACCACTGTTAACAGATTTGCTCTGGGAGTCTGTTTGCTGTTGCTTTTTTTTGTCTGTTTATTTTTGGACCACACTCGGTGATGCTCAGTGGTTACTCCTGGCTATGCCCTCAGAAATCGCACCTGGCTTGGAGGACCATATGGGATGTCAGGGGATTGGAGTGTGGTCCATCCTAGTTCAGCTGCATACAAGACAAATGCCCTACCACTGCTCTGACCTGTCTTTTTTTTTTTTTTTTTTTTAAGAAATCTCCTTCTTCTTTTTCCTACACCCAGGAATGCTCAAGGGTTACTTCTGGCTCTTCACTTAGAAATTAATCCTGATGGTGTTCTGGAGCTCCTAGGGTATTTGGGGGAATGGACCTGAATTGGCTGCATGCAAGGCCAGTGCCCTACCCACTATACTATTTTGCTAGCCCCAGATAACCTCCTTTCTTATCATCCCATACTCTATTCTCCTTCCCACTCACTCTGGGGCATCCAATGTGGATCGAGATCCTTCTTAAATTTTAATACTTTTTAATATATCCCTGACAGCACAAAATATAATCATTAGGTCTGAGGCTTTGAACTTATATCAATATACAACTATTCTAGTCTGGTTTTCGCTTCTTTACTGGCTATTGATGTTTTGAGGTCACTGGCAGAGAAGGTTTTTCCCTCTGAAGGAATTGCCCCCAAACTTCAAGAACATCATCAGCTCACAGATAAACTGCTTGTAAAATTTGAAGACTCTATTTCTGCTCTCTTGTGACCTGTGAGACTTCCTTCTCATCTACTGAAAAGTAAGGGTAGGATTGCATGCTCCTAGGGAACTGGAGGTCTCGCGGCAGAGGGGACTGCCTGCACAATCCTACTGTAACATCTAGGGAAAGGACTGGGGTGATGGTCTTTCCTTGGAAGTCTTGGTTTTTGGTGGTGGTGGTGGGCTTAAAAATAGATCGTCAGGGCCCGGAGAGATAGCACAGCGGTGTTTGCCTTGCAAGCAGCCGACCCAGGACCAAAGGTGGTTGGTTCAAATCCCGGTGTCCCATATGGTCCCCCGTGCCTGCCAGGAGCTATTTCTGAGCAGACAGCCAGGAGTAACCCCTGAGCCGGACCGCCGGGTGTGGCCCAAACACCAAAAAAAAAAAAAAAAAAAAAAAAGATCGTCACTGGGGCCAGAGCAATAGCACAACAGAGAGGGAATTTTGCTTTGCATGTGCCAACCAGGGTTTAATCCCCGCCATCCCATATGGTCCCCTGATTCCGCCAGGAGTAATTCCTAAATGCAGAGCCAGAAGGAAACATTGAGAACCACTGAATACAGCTAAAAAAAACAAACAACCAAAAAAGGATGATCACTATTGAAAAGGGACAAGCCAAGTCTGATTTTTTTTTTTACTATAAATGCCAGATACCATCCAGTATCTTCAAGATCCCCCTGCAATATTTTCCCGATCTTCATTTTTCTTTCAGCCAACATCTGTGAAACTCTTCCAGCATGCTCTGAGGTGATGAGATTCTAGGGACAAAAGCATATGATTGGCATGGAGATATGAATTCCAGCCCTGGCTGCGTGGCTTCGGGCAAGATCCTTACCTGCTCTGAGGCCTAATTCCATTTGGAACTGATTCTTCCCCTTCGGGATAAACATCATTGTCCCCACCTTACAGGCTGCTTCCAGCTTAGAGTTAAGTTCCATTGGAAAATTAGTGCTTGGCACCGAGTAAGCATTTGTACAAAAAGGCACATAGTGCAAATAACCACCCAAAGACCATAAAAAAAATTATGCTTGAGATTTGGAATTTGGCTTGCTGAGGAGGTAAGGACTCACGTCTAACAGGTTGACCATCATCTGGGGAGAAAGCAAAGACCAGAGAGCAAGAGGAAAATAACAAGTTGCTCCCCCAGGGGCAGGGGGTGTCCCTGAGCCAGTGGCTCAGACAGCCCAGGTGATGAAGCTATAAATAACAGGCTGTAGCTGCCTCTCAATCACCTCCAGAAAGCTGGGATTTTTCTCTCCTGCTAACCAGGGAACAAAGGCCACACACTTCTTGCATACATTTGTTTAGAAAGATGGCTAAGTTGGGTAGAAAATGTATTTTTTAAATGCTTTTATTTATTAGAGGGCTGGTAAAAGAGTACAGTGGAGAGGGCTTTTGACTTGAAAGTGGTGGACCCGGGTTTCATCTCTGACATCTCATATGGTCCTCTGAGCATCTCCAGAAGTGATTCCTGGGTGCAGAGCCAGGGGTAATCCCTGAGCATTACTGGGTTTGATCTCCAAACAAAAACAAAATAAAATGTTTTTATTTGCTAAGCCACTGAGATTTACAAAGATAATCATGGTTGAGTTTTAGGCATCTACTGTTCCAGCACCAATCCTGCCACCACGAGTGACATTTTCCCTCCACCAGTGTCTTCAAGTCCCTTCCACTTCCCAGCCTACCTTCTTGACAGGCACACTCCATTTGTTTGTTTATTTGGGGGGGGCATACCTGGTGGTGCTCTGAAGTTATTCCTCACTCTGTGCTCAGGAATTTCCCCCTGCTGGTCCTCAAAGGATCATATGGGATGGGTATGAACCTGGTTAGTTATCATGCAAGGCAAAAAACTTACCTGCTGAACTATTGCTCTGGACTGTTGACAGATCTGCTTTTAAATTTTGTTGTTGTAGTTGAGAAATTCACACTTACTATAGAGGTGTGGTATTCACTAAACCACAGAGAATTAGCTTTCCTTTATGTTGACTTCCACCCTGATCTTGTCTGAATCATTTTAGGGTTTTTTTTCCAAAAATTATTTTTGCTGAGGCAAGAGATAGATAGATAGATAGATAGATAGATAGATAGATAGATAGATAGATAGATAGATAGATAGATAAATAGATAGATAGATAGACAGATATATACATACATACATACATACATACATAGATCGATAGAGAGACAGATAGAGAGACAGAGAGAGAAACAGCGAGAGACAGAGAGAGACAGGAACAGACAGAGAGACAGAGACAGAGAGAGAGTATATAGGGATTATAACATTTGTCTTTCATTGCAGTTGATTCTAGTTTGATCTTGTCACTGAATAGGGTGATTTCTCAGCGCAGAGATAGGAATAAACCCTGAGAACCACTGGGTGTGACCTCAAAACAATACAAAAAAAAAAGGGTATTGTCAATGCTAGAATTTTTCTTAAAAGTTACCAAGAAGTGCAATTTTTCTTAGTTGTGAGAATATATGTCTTTTGAAAATACAGTCCATTTCTGAGCCACAGTCCAGTAGGGAGGTCCCCCAGAAGATTCTTCATTCACTTCCTTCTCTCTGCCATGGTAAGTTGAATTCTAGAGACCAGTTCTCAGTTTTTGTTGCCTTCGGCCACTAAGTTATTTTCTTCTTGTGCTTCTTTATATCCCCATATAAGAAAGATTATTCTGTGTCTGTCCATCTCCTTTTAGATAACTTTGCTAAAATGATATCCCCAGTTTCATCTATATAGTGGCCAACTGCCTGATTTCTTACAGAAGAATAGCATTCTGTTATGCATGTACCAGTGTCTTTATTCAATTACCTGTCAATTTGCCTTCTTTTTTTGGGGGGCACAAACCCGGTGGCACTCAGGAGTTACTCCTAACTCTGGCTCAGAAATTATTTCTGGCAGGCTCAGAAGACCATATGGGATGCCAAGGATCAAAACTGGGTTGACCATGTGCAAAGAAAATACCCTGTCCTATTGTTCCAGCCATAGCCCTGTAATATTTTGGACAACAGCTCTATGGTGGGGAGAACTATTGTCCTTATCTTACCTGATTGACCAGGTGGTCAGAAAATTTTAGTCATGCACTGACATTAAATGCTGACCTTTGTAGCATGTTTAACACTCCCCTCCCCATCTGATTATGGAGTCCTCCACTTTGTTACATAAAATCTCTACTTCCTGCCTACATGCTTATGTTCTGGGACTTTGGCCTGCCCAGGGATAAGCGAAAGACTGAATTCTTGAAGCTTGCAGAGCACAGGGGAAGAAGAGTGCCCACATTTTTTCTTCCATCCCAATCTGCACACATCAGTCATTCCTATTTTCCCATCCATGTCACGGAGTCGTTCCAAATTGTCCCTCAAATAAAGGAGAGTATTTATGGAGACTGAATCTTGGTCCAAGGCAGAGAGAAAAAGTCTTCTTTAGAAAGACATCTTCTCTTTGGATGATTATTTTGTGAGACTTTCTGGTAATCCTCAGCAAATCTGCATGTTAATGGGAATCATTTACTCTAAGCAGGGGTCCCAGAAAATAGCTTTACATAATAACATTTGATGACTTCAAGTTGGAACTTGCTATTGAATTTATGGTAAAGCCAAGTTGGGGGAAGTTATAAAAGATAGTAAATACAACACAACAACAGAAAAATGAGAATAGTAAATGAAGACCAATTCTGGTTTCAACCTGCACATCTTTAGTGCTTTTAATGAGCCGGGAGTTGCACATAGGACCAAGGAGTAAAAGCCATCGATAATCTGCTTAGCAGTCTTGATAATTTATTGGTCGTTCCCACATCCAGAGCTCTAAGCCTGCCTAATATTCCCTCAGGCTTCTTGGCAGCTCCTTCCTCCAATGAAACAATTTTCTTTTCTATGAATTCATTGTAGCTGTATTTCAGTCGCTCCCGAAATGCTGGTGGACAGTTGCAATGGCACTTGGCCATGTAGAATCCCAGTAGTGCTTTGTAGACTTTCTCGTGATGTGACACCAAAGAATGCCAAGTATCCGCCTCATCTCCACCACCCCCCCAAACCCCCAAACAGCTTCCCTCACCAGAGAGCATTTATCAGTGGTAAGAGGCTATGGTTGGCAGCCTCAAAGGGAGCCCAGATGTTCTGATTCTTAGGGAGTGGAGAGATAGCACAGTGGGTAGGGTATTTGCCTTGCACATGACCAACCTGGGTACAACCCAGGCATCCCACATGTTCCCCTGAGACCTCCAGGAGTAATTTTTGAGTACAGAGCCAAGAGTAACCTTTGAGCACTGCCAGTTGTGCCACTCCCCCCACCCCCAATTAAGTTCTGGTTCTTATCCTCAAGCAGTCAAGATGGAAAGCAAGTGGCCAGAGATCAAATGACCAAAAAGAATTTATTGGAGCGAAGGGGAAGGAAGAGTAAGAGAAGGCAGGGAGGCTCCCAGATTATAGCAGGCCTCTTTGGAAGAAGGATTCCAGAGAAAGGCAGGAAACATTCCCTTTTTCTACCTCTATAACAAAGCAAATGATGATGTCTTCATTGTTTTAAAGGAAACAGGCTGGTAAAACAGGCAAAGATTTAGGTGATTTCCCCCCCCCCTCCCCAGTATCTAGTCATCTAGCTTATTCTGTCATCTAATGATTGGGTAGAGCCTAGGTCACCTAGGTTATAAGGCACCACCAAAGTCCACTCTGTGAGGCTCCTATAATTTCTTTTCTTTTCTTTCCTTTTTTTTTGGGGGGGGGTCCACACCTGGCAGCGCTCAGGGTGACTTCTGGCTCCGGGCTCAGAAATCACTCCTGACAGGCACGGGGGACCAGATGGGATGCTGGGATTTGAATCCCCATCCATCCTGAATCAACTGTGTGCAAGGCAAACGCCCCACCACTATGCTATCTCTTCGGTCCCTAACTTCTTTTATTTGGACCAGATTTGTCTTTCTGTCTTCCTGGGTGTCCCTATCAGCTCAAGAGCAGCACATGCTCACAGGAACCAGGGTTCCCTCCACAGGATCACACCATACCCCATAAGAAACCTCAACAATAGTCTGTCTCTCTCCAGGATGTCACTGTGAAAAATGGGATTGATTAATAGTCCTGAACTCCAGGGTACTTGAGAATTGGATGGAAGGACCATAGGTGGAAATCTGATGCTTCAGAAGTTGTAGTTTCTTGTGCTGTTTAAGGAGCAGGGTCTGGGTCACTCTCTGATGTCCTGGCCTCTCCTTTATGGGATGCTGGGGGGATTGAACCTGGGTCTGTCCTAGGTCGGCCATATGCAAGGCAAATGCCCTACCGCCACCACTCCCGCCCCAGAAATACCTTTTCTGATAGAGAACTTGACCAATACTGCAGAGCAAATTTCCATTCCGGATCAGCTAGTCTCTGGCATCTATCTCCTCCCCCTTCATGGAGCACTACATCCCACCTCTTACTGTTTAATCTGGGAGCTACACCTCTGTTTGATTCACTGTCTTTGAAATTCACACGTCTGTTGAAGATTCCTTATATGTAAGTGGGAAAAAATTGGCATTTTCTCCTACAGTGGGTCTCACATGAATTTGATTATTGAGAAAAAGAGTTATCTAAAGAAATTACAGATATTCATCTGATCAAAAATAGAGAAGTTTTCTAGTTTTCTTGCTGAGCTTTCTGCATGCTTTCTCTCAGCCTGAGATGTGCCTTTGACTCTTCCAGCATTCATGTCTCTGCTCAGAAATAAAACATACATTCCAGCAGGAGGACCAGGCCAGCAGGACTAAACAGAGCTTCTGCTGCTCACTCAGCCCATGATTAACCATCATGGCCTTCAAGATCAGAGCTCGCAGGCCATTTCAGCTGGTTTCCCCCAGAAAGAGCAAGCCCCTCCAGCTTCCCTGTGTCCTCTAATTGTTGAAATAGTCTATTCTGGAAATAGTCTATTCTGGGTCAGGGAAGCAGCTCAATGGTCTGGAACACAGCAGGTTCCATTTCTAACACCAAATGGGCCCCTGAGTGATCCCCAAGCACAAAAAGGGAGTAGTCCCTGAATAGGATTAGATGTTTATAACACCTCTGAAAAAAACAAATAAACAATAATCAATAAAAAGATTGTATATTTTGCCAGTCTTTGACTTAAGGGTTCAACAAACCAGTGGTTTAGAGTAGTTTATGAACATAGATTTTTTTTCCTGAAAATATAAAAGGAGGGTAGGCCCAGAGATTGCAGGAAGGGACACTTTGCTAATAATAGAAGACAGTAAAAGTGCATACATGTAACTATTTTATATGTCAAAAAGTCCAATGGCTCAGGAGATAGGACAGAGAATCAGGGTGTGCCTTGTATACACTTGTTCCCAGTCATATCTGTGGTCTCACATAGTCTCCCCAGCATCTCTATGCACAACTCTCAGGCATCTGTGGGATGGTCCAGGAGTCCTTCAGCATCTCAGGGTCCAGGCAAACTCTCAAGCTTTACATTGAACTTGCAGCCTGCTTGACTGAAAAGCACCTAGCATGGCCCCTGGACAGCTCAGAGCACAGTTAGTTAGTACACAGTGAATCATCTGTTTCTAATCCCTATTTAAGAAGGCAAGGGATTGGGGCCTTCTGATAGTACCTACATGATAAAACAACAGATTGGGCATTTTTCTTGCATATGCCCAACATGGGTGTGATCCCTGGCACCCCATATAGCTCCTTGAGCCTTGCCAAGAATGATCTCTAAATACAGAGTCAGGAGTAAGCTGGGTGCACCCTCCCACCACCGCCAAAAAAAGAAGGAAGAGAAGAGGAAGAGGAAAAGAAGGGGAGGAGAAAGAGGAGGAGGATAAGTAGAAGGAGGAGGAGGAAGAAATGAAGGAGGAGAAAAAGGTGAAGGAGGAGAAGGAGGAGGAGGTAGAGAAGGAGGAGGTGGCCAAAGAAAAAGGAGGAGGAGAAGGGGAAAGAAGAGGGGGAAGAAAAGAAGAAAAACAAGAAAAGGAGGAAGAGGAGAAGAGGAGGAGGAAAAGGAAGTAGCAAGGGTTTGAACTCACTTAAAAAAACTAAGTTTTGGTTGTTGCTATTCTTTTTGGCCCCTACCTAGTGGTGCTCTGGGCTTACTTTTTGAGATACTAAGTGATCACAGAAGGTGCGAAGGACTGAGCTCAGATTAGGTGTGTGCAAGGTAAGTTCCCCAGCAGCTATACTATTTGAACTCACTTTTAAAAAGTTATTTTTTTAATTATCTGCCTAAAATGGTTACTTATATTGATTTAGTTAGTGTTTTGGACCACACCTGGCAGTGCACACGTAGGGTTTATTCCTTGTTTTGTGCTCAGCGATGACTCTTGGCAGGGCTCTCTATTCAACGCTGGGGATCCAACCTGGTGTGGTTACATACTAAGCAAGCGAGCCATACCCACTGAACAGACTCTCCAGTCTCTAAAACGGTTAGTTGTAAAGCAAATTTTGGCCCCGTGTAAAAAAGATTTGGTGATGGACACTAATTCCCTTTGGTTGGACGGTGTTATAGATAATCGGGCTTTTTCCTCCGTCTTTACCCTGCCAGCACGAACACTATCTCCCTCAACCAAAGGAGCATGGGCCTTCCCTACTTACTGGCAGCGCACGCATGTGGGGGCTCCTTATCCATTTTCCAAAGAGCAGCTCCTGAGTTTCCAGCCTCTTCTCAGCCCTCGCCCCTCCCCCCCACCTCCAGACTCACATCTGCAGGATGCCTTGCAGGCACCGACACAGATGTGGCCCCAGCAGCTGGGGGACTGGATCCAATCGGCCAGTGTGGGGCAAACAGAGCGCGTGATTGATGGGGCGTCCTCGCGGCGCACACGTCCAGCCTGGGAACCAAAGCGTTCCTTGCACTGAGCCAAACGCGAGGCACGGCCGGTCCGTTTGGGGCCAAGAAACTATGTCTCACCAACATGTGTCGTCCTTTCTCTGGGAACACAGCCCCCCTATTGTGAGCCACAGAAAGCCCTTCTCTGCCCCACACAAGGCCCGCGCCTGTCCTCCGTGAGCGGCTGCAATATTAATTTTGTGAGCTGTGGGCGTCATTCACACGGTCTCTGAATGGACACCCCGTCCCACGCACGGAAGCCGGAGCAGGCAGGGTTTCTTTGGTTTCTTCTGGGGCTCAGAGAAAGCTGACTTAGAAATAATTTAAAATCGGGCCCTCACCCCTCCCCATTCCCTGATCTGGCTAAGGAAAGCGCATCTGAGAAATGAATGGGAGAAAAATAGGACTTGGGGTGGTGGTGATGGATGGGCACGTGACTGGGATTCTGAGAAAAGTAATTGTCTCCCTTCCTCCATGTTTATGAAAACCCCCCCCCCCTTTTTAAACCAAGGTGAGATGTTTTCATGCATGATCTTTTCTTATTTGGTTGTGAGGAGAGACTCAAGATGAAAATGAGGAGTGAATCTAGTTGCAACAAGCGAATGAACTCCGGAAAATCAAAATAGATATGTAGACTCGGATCCCATGAGTCAGCTAGGGAACTTCCTAAAGGGAAAGGGGATTGAGGGGATGTGGAATCAAAGGATGGGTTGTAAGGTGAAGGGGAGAATGGGGCTGGTGGGGAGTGTAATTGCAGAATAGAAGCAGGACCTGGTAAATAAGGAGGGGCCCTTGATTAGAATTTACAGGATGCTTTAATGCAATGCAAGTTCAATGAATATTTCTTTGAGTAACCCAAGATTCTTGACAGAGAAGGGAGATGAAAATAAGCAGATGAATAGGCGAAGCCCCACAAATGTCAGGGTCATGCAATGGAAACTCCCCCCACCCAATTAAAACATGTGTTGCTCACCAGAAGTTAAAATATGAAAAATTAAAATGTCCAGATTCGATGTAAATAAATTTTGACTCTTTACCTACTATCTATTCTATAACAACTGGTTTTCTTTCTTCATATTCTCCTTGGATTTTTCTATATGCATGACACATTTCAACATCCTTTTAACAAATTTGTAATGAAAGCTGAGTCTTTCCTATGGTTCTTCTCCTTACTAACATTATTTTTTAAATAAAGAAATCATCCCCTAACTCGTCCCATTTGTGAACTGTCCATGCTAAACTGTGTTACTCTGATTTTTTTCATGCCCATAAATAACATAGCTATAAATATATCAATACATACACCATTTCTTCTTTTCAGTGACTTTCTTGAAATAAATTCCAAAGAATGAGATTACGGGGTCAAAGAGTACAAGCATTTTTATGACCTTTGACCCTCATTGATTGCTGAAGGCCCTCAAAAGGCATTGTACCAGTTTTCAAAGAATGAAATATCTGCTTTCCTTGTGGTCTTTTCTGCTTACAAATAATTATGGGATCGTCCAGAATTTTATTTTCTCTGGTTACAACTGATTTTGATTAAATAATAGATCTGGAGAAGTAGTTACCCAATTTACCAATTATTTAATAGCACCTAAGACATAACAGAAAGAAAAACAGAATAAAGAAGCCAGATCAAATGGTTTCTTCCCATGCTAAATGCTTTTGTACATGGCTTCTCTTCGAGTCTGCTACATTTAGTGCTGAGGACAAAGAAATTGATGCTAAAACAAGTA